>NC_079463.1:21579585-22185556 GCF_026250575.1 Diorhabda carinulata
TGGTGCCCTGCGTAGAAAGTTTATACGTCCTATCCAAGAGCTCCGAGGAAATTCGTTATGAAATTGGCCAATTTTATTGTCCAGGGTTTTTCCAGGTCCTTGAATAGCATGATCGCGATGATTTGAGAGGTACCTGGAGCTCGGGATGGAAAGTTTATACATCATTTCCTAGAGCCTCCTTGGAAATTCGTTATGAATTTTGCCAATTATATTGTCCTGGTGGTTTCCAGGTCCCTGAACACGAATAGCATTACCGCGATGACTTGTGAGGTACAGACTGCGTTTCAATCGAATATATTTCAAATTTGGCGCTTTTAGTGGAGTTGGCAATATTGATAATATATCCAACATCCAAGATTACCAACGCATATATAGAAAATGGAATGGAAGGCGACAAAAATTAAAGAAACAGAATAGTAATGCAGCAAAAAAATTGATATAGAATAAGTTTTTCACTGTTTTTTGTAAAAAATAAACTAATTTTAATGAAAAGGAATCACTCAGACTGCTCGAAAATTTACAAATTTTGTGTTATAATAAAACCTGAACTATTTTCACAGCCGTTTAAACAAGAAAATTGATAAGATTTTGCAAAAAGGGTGAATAAAAATCAAAGTATATCGTTTACATTCTTACGATCGCACAAGCTGTGACAATTTATGTTATACAGGGAACAATTCGCTTAAATTACTTCGTATGTGTTATTTGTGAATAGGAAACAACAGACGATGAAATATGTGACATAAATAACATTTTATACATCTGTCCTCATTCGGCTGCAACAAGCGTTTTTATATGTCTATGTTCTGTGATCGTATCTGTCTATGATCCCACGTCAATAATATTGTAGGTTATGTCATCTATCATGAGTCAAATCTCATGATATCTGTCCTCGTTCGGCTGCTACCAGCGTTTCAATATGTCTATGTTCTATGATCGTATCTGTCTATGATCCCATATCAATCATCTTGTGGGTTATGTCATATATCATGTGTCAATTATCGTGATATCTACATCTAATTAAAAAAATTTTTGGTGACAATCTGTATGATAAAAAATCTAAGATTAGACGCTCAAATTAATAGTCATAAAAAAATAAAACCTGTCGAGAGCTGAACGAAAACATTCTCTTATAATTTGTGTTAGATCGAGGAATTTTTTTTTCGTAGAACAAATCAAACGAAAAGTCTTTTAAATGGATTAGCTGACGAAGCATAAAACTGCTCCTGGATAGTTTTGAATAGCTTCGACTACTGACAAATGCAGTGCCATGATTTCTAGTATAAATATATATCTTGGAAAAGTGGAAAAACTGCGGAGCGCTATGCCATCTTTCCAGATTATTAAAGACTAACCTCAAGTGCAGGAATGTAAAGAATTGATTAACCACTCGTAAATTTCACTCCTATCAATTAAAAATTTTTTTTGTTAATATATTCAAAGTAAACGAAGCTGAAAAAAGGTTAAGCTGAGACATGATGGTTACTGGTATAACATAATTTGATCAATTATAATGAAAAAATAAGGTTAAAAGTTGAAATTTGACAATTAGTGCAATTTTCGTGTAACTACATGTTTCAGTGTATGCATGCAATCATTTTTGTCTGTGGATAATCTTCCCCACACCTGACGCACCTCATAAAATCTTCGATTTCAGTTACTACGTCAGTTTCTAAAATTATTTGGGTCCAGTATAGACCTAGACTTGGGTCAAGTATGTATAACTCTGGCCCTAGCTTGGAATCCATTATTGTCCCAGACTTGGAGGGACTCCCTCGCTTGATTTGCAAGCCTGGAACAGGCCTGGTTGCCTAGATATACCCAAGACTGGTCTTCAACCCTGAGCCAGGCTGATAGGATGGCCGAGGTTGTGTTACCCAGAGTTCAGCCCGTCTTGGGCCAAGGCTGGGTTTCCAAGCGATGATCCAAGCTAAGCCCAGTCGTTCAAAACTGGGGCCTCCTACATGGGAATGCGCCTTTCTCTGATTTTTCAAAGAAGTTATAATAGTCGCTACCACCATTTTGTACAGTACCCTTCTTTCCAAATTGGTATCTGGTAATGCCATACAAGGAACCAAAAACCAGTGAGTGAAAATCTGAATAAGCGCTCACCCTGTATCTTGTGCTGTATTTTTAGGTATAGACGATGAATTTTGAACACCTTGTATCTAATATTCGATGTAATTTCTCTATTACACTTGATAATAAAACTAGTTTTGAATTTTTGACTGAAACATTTTCTATTCAATATATTTTGGTATTTCCAAAAAGGATTTTAAATATTAGATTCACACTCGATAGATTTTCCTCGATTTTCCAACAACCTATTGCTTTTTTATAAAGATATCATAAACAACAAATTTCCCACAAATATGTGTTCACCTAAAGGGTTTCTTCCGATATTTTCTTGGGTAATATATGATGTGAGATTTTTATTATAAAAGACTTCAAAGTATGTTAATTTCTTGAATAAATATTTAGTTTTTCATAAAAAACTGTTTTTTATGTGGAGAATTTACCTCAGAAAATTCGCCATATACCTCAGATTCAGTGGTTTACAGAGGTTTTTACCAGACGCAATCTACGGGAAAATTTTGTTAACCTTTATGGAGACCATAAAAATCAAAATACCAATTTTTTTCATTGTCAGGGTTAAGGTAAATAGATAAGTTATTGTAAATTCTTCAGTAAACATTTAAAATGTATACAATTTCATAATCTAGACATTTTTCAATATTAAAACATCCCAAGTACATCTTAGTACATCAGAAAATATATTACCAATGGGATGCCTAAAAAGTTCTGGCTACCTATGGGGAAACCCGAACAATCGCATTGAACCTAATAACAGGTTTTTGGCATATTAACCTTTTAAATAGAAGATTGACTGGCTCAGCAACTTCCTCAAAGACCGATTCGTCTTGCTGGAAGGTAGATGGAAGCAATCTGATTGAGTTCAATACAGCAAAGACCGGAGCTGCACTGCAGCTCAGGATTTGTTTGTTGGGTATTGAGAATGGAAATAACATATCTTGGCATATCCTGGGGATGCTGGACTCAATTCAGAAGATAGAAATTGGACTCTGAGCTGTCGAAGATAATTCCACCTAGAGCAGAATTTGCAAGACTTTCTCGACAGACTCCTGAGCACCGAGTTCTTCTGCAGTAGCTCAGAACGTTAATCTATCGGGACTCTTGTCTCTGGAGAAGTGCAAACCTGTGGAATCAGCTACTAAAAGACGTTTTTCCCGTTGACTACAATCTGCAGAAATTCAAGATCAAATCCACAGGAATTCTCTTATGAAGATGTACGTGTTGTATTAAGTTTTTTCACATTCAAATTCAATATTAAAGATATAATTTGGTCTAATAGATGGATACCGCAACACTCTGTTTAGTTCAAATTTATTTGGTGTTTCTTAGATGAAGATTTTAGAGTCATAGAGCTCATTCGATCGATCGAGAAGGTTTTTGTTTTGTTGAGATAGCTGTAAATAATTATCATTTATACGATTCGTGTTAAATACCGGGAGATAATTCACCCACTGTATGATAGCTACGTGTTAGTCGAGTTGTTGAGTGGCTAAAGACAAAAGGCCCGTACAAAAACGGTCATCAGTTGCCGCATGTGCGAAAATACAAGGCCGGCTTGTACAGACGTGACTGAAACTTTAGCAATCAGACCTCGACATTAATCACACGTCTATGTTGCCGTTTGCCGTCACCGTAACTTGTTCGATTTCATTCTTTTAACTGAAGTAGATTTTCTGGTGGCTGGAAAATTGCAGTGATGCCAAATTGATTTTATAAGAGAAAGTGCGGGAAATTGGTAACATAGATTGAAAGATTAGTAATGAAAATAGAATTTACAACTTTACATACATAGTCTTAACTCAACCAAAAGCTTTTTTGAAGTATAATAAAACTAAAAACAAATATTCTATTTTTCGAAAAATGTATCATGAAAACCTACCCTATTCAAACTCATCAATGTATTTTGGAAAGAAGACCTGGCTGAAACCTAACCCTTTATACAAAATATAGTACACCCCTTATATTAAAATGAATCTGGCAACATTCTGTGACGATTTATACGTTGAAGACGTATATATCGTGTACCGCCGCCGACGAGCGGCTCAATTTTATATCACTTTATTAACAGGAAAGCTCTCGAGCTTTCGACGAGTTCGCTGAAGCTTTCAATCTTCGAATTTCGAGTTAAAATGTTCGTTTTTCCGGTCCAAATATCTTTTAAGATTTGAAAATTTGTAGACAATGTTAATTCCGTCTCGAACATTCTTAAAGTTCATCATCGTTCAGGTGACCTCTATATTTTTGGGACCTGCAATTTTGACATACATTTTGGTAGTAGATCTATTTCAGGCTGTCGAAACCTTGTTTGAAGGCAATTTTGACATATATTTCTGTAGTAGATCTTTTTCAGGCTGTCAAAACCTTGTTTGAAGTCTATAAATAGAATTAAGCAAGTCAATTTAGCTGTTTTTTCTACGGCATATGAGGCCATTTCACTTTGATTTTTGTATCCAAACGATCCAATAACTCTATGTATTGATTGTATCTCCCTTTTGGAGTTAGTAGATGAAGAATATTCCATGGGTGTCCCAAAATACTGAAGCCATAACCTTCCCAACTGACTGTCGTTTTGAAAGTAACAGAAATAGCTTCATTTAAATGGCTGTTACTTTTTTCTGACTAATCAAAATGTCATGACATTTGACACATAGTCATTTGAAAGTTGGTACTTCGTAAACGTCATATGAATTTGACAGTCTATGTGTCAGTCTAACGACTTATTGAGTGATATATAATTTTCCATTAAAACCTGACTGTGCACAAAATCATGTCACATCAAAATTTAACTACACGGCGATGAATAATGATTATAAGAGCGAAACAGTGTATTAAAGGTCTAATATGCTCCGGAAGCGAGACCAAAAAAATAACAGTTCTTGCTTTAGGTCTTTATTAAGTTGGCATCAGTCTGTATAATGAAAATGTCTCTCGCTCTGGCCACGGGAAACCCGGTTAACGAACGCTGACTAAGCCGAACTATGTCAAATAATGACTCGTGGAATAATCATCTGTGACTGATGACTACGAGAGAATTGATTTCAGCCACTCTACATTAACGAACCCGTCAAATTTGAATTTTATTCTTGTTCTATGTATATAGAGCCATCGCTTTTTGGGGTAAATTAACACATTAGGCCAGTCAGAATAATTACTTTCCAAAATTTGTGTCAATTTTGTGTTCATATGAAAGGCAAATACAATAAAAGACTGAGCAGATTCCGTTTGTCGCTTTTGGTTGAGAAAGTGTCAAAATATTTGAAAGTGTTAACGTAAAAACAATTTTCCACAATTGTATTTTCATTTTGCTTGTTTCCAATGATTCTTTAGGTTCAAAAAGGTCTTAGATGCTTTTGAAAACAATTTTAATTGTTTTAAAAGACTCAGAAACGATTTCTAACCTCTCAAGACATGAAATCGATTATGCATTCTTAACAAAAAATATGTATTTGATTGTAATGGATTATAGTAAAATCCAATTCACCAACGTTAGTTCTAATAAACGTTTTTACATTTTCTTTTTACTGGAAACAGTAGAAGCAGCAGTTCATATAAATATGAACTGAAGTGCCAACTTTTGCTTTTAAATAGTTGGAAAGTACTTTGAAGGAAATCAAAGAAAAAGTTCTTTCTTCTATCCAAATCTAAATTTTTCTAGTTTCGATTTATAAAAAATTAATAAAAAATAACAAAAAATAAAACAAACAAAAAAATTTTGCTAAAATTGGACTTTAAACCCCGTTTTAGATGCCCCACGAGGAAACGCGAAATCCAGACTGTGGATGGGGTGCTTTCCCTCGCCTCTTTGTTGCCTCCTGTCATGTCGGTTTTTCAAGTACAACTACAAACTAAGGTCTGTAAATTAAGCAAGAAACTATCGGTTGAAACTAATGTATTAATTACATGTCTTCAATTAAAAATACCTCGATGTACAGTGGGCTATAAAGTGAAAAAATATTCATCCACCAAGAGCTTTAACGATACAAAACGTTCAGGGCGGTCTCGAAAACAACAACCGCTTGCAACTTCTCACGTACCAAGAGATAATAACTCAGATCAATGAATCAAAAGACGTGTTTTTGAGTACTTTTACATTAGAGGGAATTGACAGGATTTAGTCGTTTTGAAAGAGTGGGAATTAAAAAAATTCTTTTAAGGTGCCAAAATAAAGTTGTAATGGGCTGAATAACATAAAAATTGGATTGCGGACACTCGGTGATTGTTTGGGGACGTTTTGGAGGAAGGACGACTGGTAAAAACTGGAGCTACCTCCATTTTGTAATAGATATAGCGAGCAATTGAATAAGTATAATGGATGGTTAATCACCAAGAAATTTGTTTATATGAAAATTAAAACTAGCTTCAAAATCTTCTATTGAGTAAAGCTAAGATTCATATTTGAGTTATTGAAAAATGTTGCATAAATTAATTTGGATTGGCCTATCGTTCTTTGTCTAACTGCTCTTTTGAAACTTAATAGACTATGACTCCATCTACCAAGTTAATTTGCTTCAAAAGTTTCTTGACGGGAATGTGTCGAATTTTCCATTATAATTCGAAACAAAGAAGTTTATACTTCTGAAACAATCATTGGATTTAGAATGAATTATCCAAAGTAGAGCCAAGTTGAATAAAACTACATAAATGATTATACCGGTATAGTCCCTTAAATACCTGTCCCAAAATATATTTATAAGGAGCAATCGCATACAAACTAAAATCTTGTTAAACTTTTATATCTTTAGGTCAGGCCAGGTACATTTGGGACTATCCTCGTATTTTGTGAATCCGCCGTCGTGTTTGTCTTCTGTTTTCACACCTTCTGTGAGCACGTATACATTTATAATTATAATATTAGCTACTTTGGATCTCAGTGTTGTATGCGAAAGATATTTTGTGAATCTGAAAGACGTAAAGACGACGAATCACTTGAATCTTACTCGTGTAGATCAACTGTTATTTCATTTAGTTACCACACCACAACGCACTACTTTTTTTGGTATACAGGAGATAACTTTTTCTAAATGCTCGCAGATTTTCATCAACGGTCAAATAATAACTTGGAGCTTAAAAATTTTGAAAACTCTGCACAAATATTCCAAAAACTGCTTCTATAAATGTCAAATTTGTCTTCATACTGTACATTTTTGCATATTTTCAAATCGAAAGCAGCTTTCTAAAACAATAAATCGTTTTTAACTCTTTAATAATAAACTAATATTTCGATTGAATCAGACGATGGGGATTCAATAATTTTAGTACCAAGATGCTTTAAGTAATGGTGAAAGTTAATGTCATACCCCAGCTAGCAGTTTGAGGGTTGAGATATTTTTTAATTCAATGAGGGTTGTATCAGATTTTTTTATTCACAATTTCCTCCGAATACAACCGTGGAAAATTATTTAAAATATTAAATATTGAGATAAAAGTTTTGTACGTAGAAAATCATCGTTAAAACTGTTGCAATGTACTGAATTTCCGGCAGTATTTCTACTTACCGCAGCACCGACGATCACCGAAATCATAATCGTGTTTTGTCTCGGAACTTTATAACGCCCTTTGGGGTTTTCCAGATAAGAGAGAAGAAGGGTTACTGTACAATCGAAAGCGAAACGATTTAACTCGATTTTTACATGAAAAATCGATTATAGAATCTCAGAACCAACTCTGTTCGTGATTTTTTTCTCTCTAATTTTCTTTTCAGTCTAAAGTTTGAACCTCTAGAAAAATTAGTTTGTATTAAGAATAAGAAACAAATTTAAAGTCAGATTATCAGATTAAAACATCCCAAACCTCTCATATGAGTTAATTGGATTAACATTAACGATTTAACTCGATTTTTAAATGAAATATCGATTATAGAATCTCAGAACCAACTCCGTTTGTGATTTTTTTCTCTCTAATTTTCTTTCTAACCTAAAATTTGAACTTTTAGAAAAATTAGTTTGTATTAAGGATAACAAACATATTTAAAGTCAGATTATCAAATTCAAACATCCCAAACCTCTCGTATAAGTTAATTGAATAAACAGATTTGAGAAGTCTTCTTAGAGTATTATAAGTGATAAGCGAATAGCTTAGCTCTTAGTCTTGTCGCTTATCTCTGACATTTACGTGATAAATGAAACATTTAAAGTTATATATATATATATATATATATATATATATATATATATATATATATATATATATATATATATATATATATATATATATATATATATATATATATATATATATATATATATATATATATATATGAAAATAACGTATTGATATGCCCGGCGAGGATGAAAATATAAAATATAGGAAAGTAGTCCTATAAGTTCTTAGCCCTATCGTCCAATGGTTCCAATACAATAGCTATAGCCTAATTGGGCTACAAACTGCTGCTTGATCCACTTTATTCTTCAGATTTCTCCTTGAAATATTATCAGACAAAAAATAAAGAATCCTTGGCAAGATTTTCGATCGTAATCTGCCGTGGTTTTAGTACGAAATCAACACCTGTTATATTAATTATTAAAGTTAAAGTGATTTTAAGAGTTTCGGCATACCGCGCACAACCAATTCCTCGAAAACTTTCAGAGAAGTTTGATAATCAAGTTTTGTTAAATCAAATCAAATCTAGTATGCGCTTTGATGCCAAATTTATATTCGTTAACGAATAATACGTAGTGCGCTACATGAGTTTTCCCCCTAAAATATAAAGTAAAGTTATATAAAATAATAATTATAAAAAAACAAAAAACCCGCCTGCATGGATAACTACAATTAAAAATCAACTGAAAAGACTGAAAACTGTCTGAAAATTCAATGATAAGGTATTTTGAAAAAATAATGATTAGGTACTTAAAACCAGAAACACAAATTGAAACAGTACCAAACCAATGTACCTGCATATTGTACACTTAGAAATATCAGCACGGTCGTTTTTTCAGTTTTTTGCAACATTATAAACAGAATTACATTCGGAGGCATGCACAAAGAGATAATAATTTATCATAGCATTCAATTTCATGCCTCCTCTGGAGATACAAGGTAATAAAGAATATTACATACATACATACGTACAAGATACGCGTTAAAAACATAACCCTTCCTGGTAGTCGGGTAAAAAATATGATGCAGTCAAAATTTTCGTACACCGCTTGCTTAATTTCATCCCCACTGTCGCTTTGCGATCAAAAAATAATCGTACGAGGCCAAATCTGTGATATATGGTTAGTGTTCAATCTATGTGAAGCAACATTCGCCTCAAAGTCAAATGTTTCAACCATCAGTTTTTTTATGTTTTTCGTGACCTTTGCTTTTTTTCTTTCTTCTGATGCCCCTCCATGGACTTATTTCGAAAATGTTTCCATCTCTTTTGTTTTAAGGCGTCGCTTACCTAGATAAATTTCTTCTACTGTTTCTGTAGTTTTTGGAGAAGTCATCGTGACAGAACCTCCCGCACGTGGTTCATCTTCTAATGATTCAAAATCCACCGTAAACCGCTTCCATTCTGGGCAAACTTATATGACGAAAGCTTTTAAACGTTGTTGGTATACCCAAAGGATAATTCTTTTCCGAAACAGCTATTGTTGTAGTGCCAATTTGGCCGAATCTACTTTGCGTCCACTGAACATCACTCTTAAGATAATTATACGAAAATATGATTAACTCTAGTTATTTCTGAAACTTCATCTTCATCCTGGAAGATAGCTCAAGCAGTATCTCCATCAGTGGATGTGCCTCCGTCGTGTTTAGGATCCCGACCAAGCTTTTCCCAAAACTCCTTATATTTATTTTCCTGCTGCCCTGCCTGCCATTTTTCAGTTTTAATTTCTAATCTTGAGATCTTGAGCAAAAATGAAATTTGCTTCGAAATTATTGAACTTTAATCTCAAAATCCTTTCAAATTATGAGATTCAATCGGTCATTGAAGAAATATGAATTTTTTTCTTAATATACTAAGAAAAAAATAGAAAATTGTAATGTGGAGAACATTTCCATCAAAATTTTGTAAAAAATAGTTATTTGTTTTAATTTGAAACATACATTTAGTAAACTTGATCGATTATTTCGTTACATTTTTTATCATCCAATTTAACTATATACAGTGTAAACCAAACGTATTTATACGGTTTCTAGTGGACAAACGGTGACATTTTTCGAAATTTTTATCATTTTCAACTATCCACAAAGTACCAAAAGTTACTAGACAAATCAAAAATACGATTATAATGACGTATTCGAATATTAACGGTCACATTGGTCAAATATAGGGCGATTCATATAAAAAATCGTATTTTTGATTTGTTTAACTACATTTGGTACATCCTGTATAGCTAGATATTATTTTAGATGATAATGATAATTAATATTCATAAAACTAAGACAAAAAAAATTGGAAAAAACGTCATTGTTCACTCACAAAAGATTATATGAATAAAAGTAACTCTCCCTGTATAATTTTTCGGTCTTAAGACTGAAATTTTTTGTTTTTTATAACAAGATCTCCCCTTATTATGTCTCACTAGTATTTGATCAATTCTGAGGATTTTTGATTGATTTATAATGGATCAAATTAAAAAAAAAGTGAGGTTATAATATATTTTAAACTCGTAACTTTTTATATATAAAGTATATAAATTAATGTAACTCAATTTATCGCAGAGTTAGTTCTATAACCCAACTTGCCAAATTCTTCGTCGATCAATGATTCCTAGTTTCGTTTCTGTCCATTTTTTGGGAGCCATTTTTCATTATTAGTATACCACAAGTAGCTAGGAAAATAAAGTCTCGAATACCTCAAATTTGCTATTTAAACGAACTAGAATACACATAGTAGCAGTCAAGTCTTCTTCAATTTGAGATATCGATAGGCACAGAATCATAGCATCTCCATTCGACAGATCCCAACTGGAATCGAAGTATTGGACCACCTAATAATCCCGACTTGATGCCATGCGATTTTGATCGTTTTTTCTTTGTAAAATCGCAGCTATAAGGATGTGAATTTATTTTTGAAATTGAGTTAATCGTATCATGGGAAACAGGTGATTCTATTAATAATAATAAATGCGAGCATTGATTTAATGATTGATTCTAACATATGAGAAAATGAATTCCAAAGAACAATTGAAACTTATTCCATATGTTGAGACTTACAGCCTTGACTAGGAGAGAACAAATCAAATCGCCCTGGTATTAAATTAAAATCAGATCATATACTTTATCATCTATTTATATCCATCCAGAATCTGTCTGCTCCCGAATATCCTCAGGTTGCAGTGATAGCCGACTTTATACGATATAAGGGGACTCGAAACCCCCTTCAAAAAGTAGGTGGACGTGTAAAGGGACGCCAAAAGAGAACGGAAAGGCGTTTTGGTCGCGAGCTTGTCATTACCATGCACATATATTTATGATTCCACTGTTATTCATGTGAATTGAAATGTAATGGTTATTTTAAGGACTACGGGTGAACAGATATTTATACTGAATAGAAAATTGGTAGTGAAACGAAAGCTATTGAAGGAAAATCGTTTCTGTGTATAATTTCCACATTTTTCTTAACTTATATAAATCCAATTTCGAGTTTCATATTCAATTTTTCCGTCAAAGATTTTTTCCTTTCATTTTTGTATGTTTCTAAAGATTGTCTTCATCGGAATAAATACGTTTTCGATTTTTCAGCTGCTCTGCATCTATATGTGTCGTCTTAATGTGATATAAGACCGAGAAGAGAATTAAAGTCGTTTTTGGATATCACAATAAGTTGCTCAGAATTCTTAGTTAGCATGCTCATCAATATTTTGGATTGTCTTTGACCTGCAGTGATTTTCCATTCAATTCCTCGACTATCCGCTTAATTCGTTCAGTATTTATGCAAAATATGTATATCATGAGGTAGCATTAGGGCTCTGGTCCAAAATATAGAGTCGTTGAAAGTTTTCAACGACTTTATCTTTTCCTCATGGCTTGGTATACCCTGGTGACCTGGTAGCTTCATTAGGGCTACTTATTAGTGTTAGCTGGTGCTTTCAGATTTTACTCTGTGTGGGGGTCCTATCCATCCCTTCTTGATCATTTTTTATGGATAAAAGATAATCATTGAGAAAAATCACTCGTATAACTAGTAATGTCTAAAAACAACAATTTCCTCAGTACATTTTGATAATTAATTAAGAATTGAACGAAGTTGATATGGATTAACGTTTGTAGTTTTGCGAAATTTTCTCCCAACTGTTGATTTATGACTTTTTATAGAGAAATCAAACACCAACATTGAACATAGAACTTGTTAGAGCACTTCTTCTAAGTTCAACTCTGAAACTAAATCTCCAAGAAGTTATAGAAGCAATTGAGAACAGGTTAGGTTAGGTTATGTACATAAATTGATAAAAAAGCATAATCATGGATCGATTCCGATCTATTCGGGTCTTGTCAGAACAGTACAATAGCCTCATCGCTCGAATTCACCAACAGTCAGCTCTGCAGTATAATTTTTCGAGCGGTTTCGACCTATTTTGGTCGCCTCAGAACAGTACAACGTCCTACAGTTCGAAGTCAATAACATTTAACGATGCAATAGAATTTGTTGATCAGTTTCGACCTATTTAGTTCTCGTCAGGGCAGTAATATCGTTCGAAATCACTAGAAATCGATGCTGCAGTTCAATATTTCGAACGCTTTCGACATATTTGGATCTCGTCAGTACAGTACAAAAGCCTTATCGCTCGAATTCATTAACAGTCAGCTCTGCAGTATAATTTTTCGAGCGGTTTCGACCTATTTTAGTCACTTCAGAACAGTACAACATCCTACAGTTCGAAGTCACTAACATTTAGCACTGCAATAGAATTTGTCGATCAGTTTCCACCAATTAAGTGTCTTCAGGGTAGTTCTATCGTTTGAGGTTACTAAAACAGTCAGTACTGCTGTATTATTGATGGTACTAGATCTTAACGTTTTTCAACCGTTGTATGAAGCTTATGTCACTACTTTTGGATGATTTCTCATAAAAAGAAAAAGTTTTATCTTTTTAATTCTTAAGCTAATTATTTTATAATAATAATTTTAACTAGTAAACAAAATATTTATACAATAATTAATATAACAAAGGAAATTTTGACGAAATTCAGTTTTGTTTTCCTTTTACGAGTAATTTATAGATGACATTTTAACTGAGTGTTTAACTCAAATTCAAAACTCCATGCAGCAGCATATTTCAATTCGTTCGAAAGTTGAATCTGATAAATTTGCACCAGACATCGCGTACTGTGGTCGTTAGGGATTTATTTAATGATGTGGTTAAGAACAAGCTCTAAATAAATGGAAATAATATGAATATTTCATTCGGAGAAACAGATTTTTTATTGTGCCGACAAGTATTTACAAATTTATGCTTCGAAAATAAATTTCCACGAACATTGAGCTTCCAATTGAGAAATATATAATGGCAATTAGTATTTTCAATTATTGTTTATTTATTTGATCAACACGGAAAATTCATGGTTAAGCTAAGAATCATACCTCATGAACTCTATTTCCCACATTTAGACCCCTCAGATTATTTTCTCTTCCCAGACTTGAAACAATGACTTATTGGTCAAAGAAGCGATGTCTAAGAACCATCACCGTGTAAAATTCACAATCCTCAGTTAACTTTGAGAAAATAACTCAGAGATTGTACATTTTTTGAATATTAAAGGTAGCAAAATGGCACAAGAAAAACTGTGGGTAGTATCCAAGGCTTCAACGAGTTAAATCCACAATCCCACACTCTATATGGATCCCGTTTTCTCTAAGAAACTTTGAATCTTTTCTCTTTCCACCAAAACTTTCTAATTTCCATGAAAAAATAAACATTATTTAAGTGAAAACACAATATTTCAATCTTATGAAAGTAACTTAAATGATATTTTATGTTATATGTTATATTTAGGTGATCTGGTACCTTTTGATTACTTTATATAGTCCTTCGAGCCGGATATTACAATTAGTAGTGCCTAAATATCAATAGTAAATCTTTAGAGAAACAATAGTGAATTTTACAAACGATCAATTCATTGGGGTAACTTCGACATACTAATTTAAATTCAATTCACTGTTTATAGAAGAAATATCGTAATCGATATTAATTACAGATGAACCGTAGAATTTCTCAACTATTTAGATTTTTGATAAGGCGTCGCTTAAACTTTTCGTATTTCGTTTTCCGCTTGTACTCGAATAATCCCATCTAAATTCCCAATTTTCTTCTACTTTATATAATTTACAAATTAATCGTAGCTCAGGAAATTCAGTTTTAAGACTAAGTAGTTGTCGACACAGCATTTAAACCGGTCTTGTTATCTGAATAAGAAATTTCGAAATTGGTAATTAAATTTCTGGAAATATATGCTGGAATTCAATTATTCAATCCCAAGGAAATTCGCGCGCGTTTACGAGATATATATTTAGTGACGCAGAAATACAAACACGTCAATTGGAACCCCAGTTTATTAAGTTTCCTTCTTATCAATCTCATCATAGACTCGCTTGAATTATATGGAAATATTGGGGTAAGTACGATGATACCCTCCAGAATAGGTAACCGTATTTTCCTTGTAAAAACCCGCAGATTCCTTGGTTAGGTTGCTTCTACGAGGGAGGAACGTCTTTCGACGACATCTTTTAATTAGCTCCACAAATACCACCACGTCCTATCCACCTATCAGGGTATGTTTGATATTTGCTCTTCTAGAATCTTGCTCCAAACATTTACAAACCAATGACTTTGATGTTAGATCTCTTGTAGCCAAAGATGATTCGTTTTGGACCAGTAGTACTTATTGTGGAGATCAACTTCACAATAGGCAGTTGCGATAATCATAAAATCTAAAATATAAGAAACGCCATCTCGTAGTCGATCTAGAATTCAGAAAATGATTTCGACGTGTTTCTTGGTTTCTTTTCCGATTTAAATAGGAAATGCTTCCAAAAAAAAGCAGCAAAAAAATCGGTTAATGTAATTTCAACTCCCGCGGTGTATGACAAGAAAGATTATATTTATGAAATAATATGTTTTTGTTTTAACGACGAAAGAATGGAGTCGTGGAAAAAGCATTTGTATGCCGCAACGGTCTGAAAACGGTTGGAAAATCATTTTGTAGAGACTAAACACATTTCCAGTTCACGAGATACGACCTACGATGCGTCCCTCGTCTGGCAAACTCTATTAAAACTTCATAGGACGTTAGTTACTCAACAGGACAATAATTTCCCGTCTTTTTCTTTACGAGACAATTTGGTGTTTTTTATACTAATAATAAAGAATTCTATATTTGATTTGGAAAATTTATTAGTGTCAGTTAAAAAGAAATACAATTTGATACAAAATTATCATTTTGAAGCTTATACGAGGATGGTTCGGAAAGTACTTAAGTTTAAGTTTTATGAAATCTTGGATAATCTTCGACTGAAAGTACAATAGTAGGCATCTCAAAAAGCACAATACGTCATATATTAACCAAAAATTGGACAAGAGAAAGCTGTGTGCAAGATGGATGCCGCGTTTGCTCACAATGGAACAAAAAACAGCGTCGTGAAGATGTTTCCATCGAGTTTTGCGATGTTTCATATCCATGGATGAAACGTGCGTCTATCACGTCAAACCTTAAACCCAAAGAACAATCAAAACAATGGAATGAAAAGGGAGAACTTGCTCCAAAGAAGGCAGGCGTCGCTTTTGGGATGCGCATAATTTTAATTGACTATTTTTAAATAGGAGAAACCATCATTAAAGTTTAAATCACTACCTCATGCACTCTATTCGCCAGATTTAGCCCTATCAGATTATTTTCTCTTCCCAGACTTGAAACTTATTGGTCAAAGAAGAGATGTCTTCAGTTATTTAGAGTAGCTTACGATTTTGAAAGAAGACTACGTTCAAAAATGAATTGTTGAACTAGAAACTTCTAGAACCATCCTCGTACTATAAGATTTCAATAAAAAAAAAACAAATTCGTGTTTTTTCCAGTGACATGTACTCCTATGAAGTAAACAAATAACGGACTAATTTTTGGTTTTTAAGATACGATTGTCTTTTTTGTATTGTCTTTTGACAATATGATATGAAATGAAATGAAATATGATATGAAAAAGGAAGGAAGCTGATTTCCATCCTAAACGCTCCAAATATGCAAGACAAACGTATGACGAAGAGAAGATTCAAGATGAAAAATGAAAAAATTTGCATCCCAAAATTCGAAAAAACACAGTGAAAAGTCTATATCTATCTTTGGTTTTACTAGTTTTGGTATTGCTGGTTCGTTCTTTGTCCGCTTCTGCGCTTGCTTGTTTCATCTGGTTCTTGTAGTTGTTCACTCATTCTTTTTCTTGGTTCATACTCATATAATTTCGATATTGCCTTGCTCGTTTTTTTTTCTTCTTGCTGGAATATTCTTAGTTTTGCTTATCACATTTGATCTTGCTCAAATAGTTTCATTCTTACTTATTTAGTTATCTTAAACTCCATTTATGTTTAAAAACAGAACAACTTTTTTATGACGATGAAAATTCATAAAATTGTTTTATTTAACAGACCTCGTATAGTCGGGAATGCTATTTATTGAAGGATAATTGCGATTCCCTGTACACACTTGGGTTGTTTCAGCTCCTAATTTACATACAGAATAATATCGTACCGAAATTTCGCTTTAACAATCTACTTTTATAAAACTATCTTTCAGAAGTTACTGGAGGTTTCTTAAGGGCTTTAAGAGGGAATATTGATATTATAAGGAAGATTCTAAGTAAATATCAAACTAAATTTGTTAAATCATTAAAAATTCTTATAAGATCAATCGAAAAATAATTTGACCAGTACCTCTCGAAAGTTCAATACACCTAAGATTCGATCCCGTACCTTTTTCTGAATCATTGTCTGTTATAAAAATCTGAAAAAAATAAGTAAACGCTTGTAAAATGAATCAAAATAAAAAATCGTAGGAATACAGATTTAACTTCGTTCTCAATAAACGAAACTTCTACCACAGTGGAACCTGATATACAGGAGAGAGTTGATTAATTTTTCGTTAAAAAATCGATCGAAAAATTGATTTTTGCTATATTTAAATTGTACAGGTTGTCCCTGTAAAAACTATGAATTGTTAACCATTGGGCATAAGCCGCCCCTGTTGCGAAATACACTGAATGAACATAACTAATCAACCATTTAGAATTGTGTTTATAATCTTTTGGTAGATCCTCCTGCAGTCTTCAAAATGGTTGGAGAATGTTGTTAGAAGTTAGCGTTCCATCTTTGGATCGTTCTCGAAACCAAATGCAAAAATACTTACAGCAAACCAAGGTAGCTGTCAAATATACCTGAAGACGTTTCGTTTCGCTTTATACAGAACTAAATTGTATTATTTGCAATTCCGGGATTAGTTAATTATTAGTCGGGAAATAAAATGCTCTAGAATATAAATCTCTTATTAAAAAATATGTTTTAACCGGATCTGTATGTATTTGATCGTACGAACAAAAGAGAAAAACAAAAAAATGTATCCTTCCACGAAAAAGTTCCACTAAACTTTTAATAAGGAGAAGAATTAGCCGTGGGGCGCTTTTCTATCAAGACGTCTTCTTTTTCAATCCTCGACCGCTGCATGGGAAATAAGCTGAGCGCATTCTGAACGCTCGAGTAAAAGATACTCGCCCCGGAATTTTTGTCGTCTCTTTTTAATTTTATTTTCACCCGAATGATCCCGTTTTCAGAATATTTTTCAAATTAAAATTGTAAGTTTTATATTGTTTCTTTTTGGTTGTGCATGTTTTAATGTATTGAACGACTGAATGTGCTCGAGAATGAAAAAACTTCGGACTTTGTGCTAGTTAATTGTTAAGGAAACTGCCTTTTGAGGCCGAATAATTGAACAAAATTTAACTCTTCACTATAGGGATGATCTAGATGAATATTCTCCTCCCAAAGCTCCCAGTAGATGATTTACAAAACGTAAGCAGTTGTTGGTATTTTTAAATGATGAGAAATAATTGAAAAGACGACACAATTTATTTGAAAATCATACCATAACAATCAAAACTGCTACAAGATATGAAAATTACTATGATGAATAGAAAATTGAAGAAAAGAAGTGATGGACCCACGTTTCATCTATGTTTATATCAAATACACGATGGAAAACATCGTCACGATGCTGTTTTTGTTCCATTTTGAGCTAACGCGGTATCCATCTTGTCTACAGCTATGTCATGGTCAAATTTTCTATTAATATGTCTGCTAGCTCGCGCACTTTCAGTCCACTATCATCTACTACCGCTTTGTGGATTTTCTTCAACATTTCTTGACTCTTAACCTCATTTGGTTAACCACAGTGGTATTTTTCAAGAAACTACCGCCATCTCTAGGTCAAGTGAGGTACATCTGGGACTATCCTCGTAATATTCTTCTTACTAACCTTATTTTTTATACGGTTCCCCTTTCTCTGAAGCTAAAGCTCTTTGGGATTCGTATCATCCACTGCCATGGGTTCATGGTTTACGACTCTTTTGATAAACATCAACAGTCTACTGTTTTGAAGTCGATATTTCTAATTATTTCTTGTTATTTTGTCAGCTACCTTTCTTGTATGTTCTCACTGTACCCTCTGCTTCCTGGTTAATATCATAAAGGTCTTTTCCGCATAAAGCTTGTGGATTATAACTTGATAACAGTATGCAGCATGTCCGGAATTGAATATTATTATTAGAAGAAAAGTCTTTTACAGAGTAGAAGGCCTCAAATTATCGCGAAAATCGGGAAAAGATTATATCGATTTGATTTCAATTAGCAAGTGATTGTGCACTTTTTTGCATTGTAAAATATCGAGCTTTCAACTAATTCTGAACGTGGAGTAAGTTATAGACAAAATCCCGAATCGGGGATGAAGAGATCCATAAAAAAGGACAAAATTTAGAGATTCTGGACAATATTGGGGCCGTTATCGCGTTTGAAACCATTTCCATAGAAATCTTGATGGCGAAAGTATAGAAAGGTTGTATTTGGAAAAATATTAACAAATATCGATGAATTTACGTATTTTTCGGGAGTACTAAATTGAATCATGAAATTTATTCGATTTGAAACGTATATAAACTATATTTCAAGCAACTACCCTTTATAAAGGTAAAAAATGATAGTATATATCATATACATCTCAAAATCAGTAATGAGAAACCCTTTATAATCAATTCTAGATATTTATGATGTTTTTCCATTAGGTATAGCGCGTTGGGGCTTAACAATGATAAATTGTTGTATTTAAAAGCCTTTTTAGGTACTTTTTGTTTTACAATAACCAGGTAATAGTTAATTATACAGTCAGATACACGATTTCAAGTTTAAAAAAAATATTCAAGATTCAATTATTGGAATATGAGACTGTTTTAATCTGGGGAAGTTAAGAAAGTCAAATCTGCCTTCAAAAACCACTTATTTTGAATAAATTAAATGTTTACCATCATTAGAAACCAAGATACTTAAGTTCGCTTGTATGATGCAAAACAACATGCAAGAAATTGTATCAAATGTGCAAGTTCTTACATGAAACTGGAGATTGAATGAAAAATGATTCATAATAGTTGTTTGTATCCAATACAGTGAGTCTAAATTTTACATACGAAGGTTCTCGAGGACCTGCGGACTCTAGGAATGCTGTTAGACGGAATTTGATTCTCAGTTTCCATCTCAGCAAGCTGTCTACAATGTTTATTTTTGTCTTGGTAGCTTTGACCCACACCAGGCTCGAACCTTCCTTCAATGGAACATCCGTTCCTAACTAGTTTTCGAACGATTTGGGAGAAAGAAATGGTGAAAGATTGAAAGGTGAAGCTTTGCTGCCATATGTCTTTTTAATCATAAATGACAAACTAGTAGTACCCCTTTTAGAAAGACCCCTGACATGTTTTAATAGCATACAAATTCTTATTTGAAGTTTTTTCTTCGGAATTTACCCATTTTCTTGTATATCAAAACATGGTGTGCGTTTGCTTTCCGGAAAAAACTTACAAAGGATTAACAAATCGTGCAAATTTTCACTGAAATTCAATTTAAAACTTTCATCGCCTCGTAAGTCTTCTAATTCAGTATTCGATAATCCTCTATGGGGAGAAATATATAAAATTTGATTGGAAAAATTCGAGTTTCTTTGATACGACGTCTTATTATAAAATTTTGGTTTTATTGCGATTGAAAATTAAAAAAATATCCACTCCTCTCAAACAAATATTGAAAGGATATAAATCCCCGGGATACCTTGATTTTTTATAGAAAAATAGCAGGGGAAAGTCGAGAAATATCCTGCTGCTAAGGCAATAGTGAAATCTAGGCGTACTAGAAATTCTAGAAATTTCACTCAAAATTTGTTTGAAAAGAAACTCGTCTCGAAAAGTGGAGTGCCTCAAGATAAAACACGAGAAAATTTCAAATTTTTCTAATAATTCCCTTCAAAATAAACTGTAGAAGTGAAAAGATAATAGATAAACCTTTTGTAGGACATAATCCATAATCTCAGCAGCTATTATTCGTAAACAGAATGCAGTAGAGTGAACATCGTTGATCTAAACAGAGGAAAATTGGTTTCTGAAATGAAAATTCTATGATGTCGCGAGAAGGATCTACATGAACCGTTCTTCTGATACTAATCAAAAACTTTTACTTTACTAATTTTCTCATTACATCTCGTAACTAATTAAATCAACTTTTCCGAAAAATTGTATTATTTCGAATTCCTCTCGAGAGAATACATCGCAATGTATACAATTATCATTAGACGTTCGTACGTCGAGAGAACATGATAGTAAAGAGAACGAGCATCTGGCACCTGGCGGGAGGGTAATCTCATCACCACCACATACTGTTTCAGTATTTCACCGGGAAGCGAGCGTTTCGAGCATGGAAAATGTTGCATTAGACGTTGTACGATGTACGGATTGAAATTTACAACGGTACACCTTCTGGCGGTCTACGACTCTTCTAACATCTGGCCAATCATAACAGATAGACATGCGGAATGTTCCATTTTATAGCTGGAACGTTCCCGTTCGATTCGCCGTTTGTTTTAGTACATATGCGATGTAAATTTAGACTTCACTTCTATAGTCGTAGGACTATATTTGGTACAAAATAATATTTAAACAACTTTAGATATTTTGTGATCGTCAATTATCAAAACATCATTAACGGGATTCAGATCAGGCGATTTTTGTAGAAGCCGTTGATAAAGAAAAGCCTAAAAAGACTCTATAGTTAATTTTCTCCTTAGTATTCTCACAAAATTTTTATTTAAATAAAAAGAAACGATGGTTAATTGAGACTGTTAACCATGAATCAAAAAAAATTGGAAAATTACGAAAGGACTTATTAATTTTTTTTTTAAATTACAAAACAAAAACTTCAAGTCGATTGAATTTCGAATTAGGGACATTGACCAATAGCAATTTTTTTGTTTTGAATGCAAATGTATATTATGAATGTCAATAAAAGATATGGCATCAGTTCAGGGGATCGTGCTGGCCATTCTATCGATCCTTATCCACCCATTTGGTTCAGATGTTGCCAGACATTGATTTGTTGATGAAGCTGTGCTCCATTTTGCAAAAATCATATTTGCCGGATTCAAGACATCATTTCTTCAACCACTTCTAAATATTCATTTCCCATCAATGAGAAAAAGGACCTACGATATAATTTTTTACATATCCTGTCTCCAAACATTAACTTTTCCAGAATATTTCGTATCTTCTTCTCGTATCCAATGAGGATTTGCTCTTTCTAGTCTTGGAAATTTCATGTCGATAGGGTGATTTTGAATAAATATGTTTATGATTAAACAATCTCCTCAACAACGGGTTGATATGTAATAACCAGCTGTCACTCAGCATTACAGATTTCAAATTAAAAATACGAAGAAAATTTTTCACCCCAAAGTTGTGAAACTTGAATTTAATTAACGAGAATATGAAAACTTTTCGTAAAAATAAACTGCAGTTGTGCCAAAAAGATTTTTGACTGTCCTCAGATTCCATTTCATACGATAGCTTTCCCGTGGGTTTGCCACGAATAATTATTCAATAAATTCCTTCTGATTTGTCGAGAAATAAACGAGATACTCCTCGCGGGAAATTCGTAGTTAACGTATGCTCCGATTTCACTTAATTGTAATAGCTTCACATTATTATGAACAGGTAAAGTTTCCCAATAATTTATAGTGACACTCAAAACACCTGCTACAATCGACAAGCTGTTCCGCTATGGAAATTTAGTACCTGTCATGGTCTTCGTTTCTCCAATGGGCTAAATGTTTCATGACAAAATACTTCTAGGGGTCAGTACAATAAATTTATTACATTTCGTTACAACAAGGCTTCTAAATTATCTTAAAAGAATTATTCTTATTTTTTTTTATCAGCAAATAGTTTTGATTCCGCTATAATCACAGCTGATTTCACTGTGTACACCTTTGAATTTGTACAATGTGGCGGATGATTAATTAAGACTTTTTGCGTTTGTTTTTCAAAATGAATCCATCCTCGATGTATTTATAGTTATTAATATCTTAGTCTTGATAAAACAGCAGAGACCGTCTTCACTTCACTAAACACTAAACGATCTAAATTAATTATATTTCTATATAAAAAATTCAGTGAAAAATTTCAAAAAATATGAAATGAATTATAAAAATGGACCTGATCACAGATAGCGTCCTGCAAGAACTTCCAACAGAAAAAAACAGACTAATATTAGTTATAATTATGATAATTATATAAATAATTTTCAAAATTTGTGAAAGACACATATTTTTTCTTGTTTACTAACATATAGAAAATACATTATATCAAAAAACCAGATTAATATGGTCTACACCGTATCCAACCCGAGAATAATAGTAGTTTTATGGCGATTTTTAGTACGTCGTTGATTCTCGTTCTAAGAAAAGGTCTGAAGTTTTAAGAGAACTTCATTATCCTTTCGGAAATTCTACGATTTTTCTCGACAACTTTCTCCACGATTAGTTCCCACTACAAGAAAATCACTTCATTAGAAATATATACCGAAAAAAGATCCAAGCAATTCCGACAGAATATAATACGGCTTTTATCACATTTTACACAATCCTCAATTTCTTCTTCTTTATTATCATTTACAACTGAAATATGGAAATTGAACTAGAGATTTTTCGAAAGTAAAAATGTTTTTAACGATAGGTAAGGTAAAACACACACCTTGTGTCTGTCTTAGTAATTAGACACGAAATGCGACTTTCAAATAGACACAATCAACTAAAAAAAAACCACAACAAACGATTTAGAGTTCCACATCCACAAGAATCCAAGCAAATTCAACAGTTTGTCCAATGACATTACGAGGCTCAAGTCAAAAAACGTTCTATCGAAGAGAAACATCACACATTGAATTTATTTTTTGTTTCTTCACTCTATATATTTCCTAAATTCTGTATGAGCGTCTTAGAAATCCTTTGATGATTTGCTTATACTTCTGAGCAATTTTTCAATGTTGTTCTAATTGTATCATCAATCTTATAAATATTTTTTTTATAACAGATCTTCAGATGATTTATTTCACCCTACAAAATGCGTGGTAATAACGAATGAATAGTATGGTCCGAAATAAATCTATTGTTTGGCGATAAAAGATTGTATTTGCGTTTTTACCCACCAAAAATTTCCATAAATTCTGAATGACAAATTTTGACAGCGAACTTTTCTTGCGCCTGCAACAAAATCTGAAATAAATTTAAAATTTTGGGGGGGCGCCGGGTAGTGCATGCAACGAAATTTTTAGTAGTGTGCGGATGAGTTAATGAATATAAAGTCATGGTGGTCGCGCTCAATGTCACATGCAACAAAATTTGAAATTACGCACCGATTATTTATAATAAATATCCGATATTTGTATTTAAAAACATAATAATTTCAAGTATACGAATTGAATGCATAAATTGGAATCAACTGAAATGAAAAGCCATTGGAAGTGATTCTTTCCCACCAATTTCTATTATATCCAGAGCGTTCATACAGTAACGAAAACCACATTTTGAGTTCTGTTTAGTTGATAGATGAAATGTTGAATAGATATCTGAATATCAAAGAAACACATTCCTCACTTTAACCACAACATAGAAACCAATATTTTACAGCCCTGCACGCCCTTTTAAGGCCAAATGAAGATAAAACAACTGAATGTGATGATGTTACTGAAGAAATTATAAGAAAGTTCATATTTCTTTTGTTATAAGAATTGATGTGTTTGTTTCTGTACTTTCAGTCGATTAATTGTTCAACTCAACCCCAAATTAGGTAAAACTCAATTTAAAAAATTGTAGCTGGATGGATCGAGTCTTAAAATCTTGTCTATTCTTAACACTTTATCACAAAAAACTACTCCTGTTCTCAAACTCATCTGTGTACCAAACGGATTTAAGAAGTTAGAAGAAACAACTTCCAAGCTGTACCTATAGGGGCTGTTTTTACTACCGATTTGATATGCCTTATCGACATTTAACATAAAACTCTAATTATGAAATTGATAGATTTATAATTTCTTCTGGAAATTTATATTTTGTATTATCTTCTGCAATAATAGAATGTTACGTGGTTTGTTTTTTTTTTCACTTACACTACCGGTCAAAAGTTTCTGCCCGTCTTAAAATTTGCGGGATGTGTATGTAAATAAAAACATTCGATTTTGATATTCATAGTTTCCCTTAATATTTTTTCATAGTCTTATTTCTTCGAAATCCGTTCAATTTTCACCAAATACCTCAAACCATCTTTAAAATTTGATAGATTTAGAATTGTGTTGTGTTGTCATAACATACAAATTTTGTATCATTTTTCAACTTTTTCTGATTAGATTATTGCTCCACATCAATAAATGTTCTAATGATATAACATTTAATTATCGTTAAATTGTTTTACTTTATAAATCTCGATAGTAACTTTAGGTTTAGTTTATCTACTTTATCTCCAAGTTCCATAACAACTTTAACTCAAATTCTGACATCGTAATATCACTTCTATGTTTGTAGGGTGAAAGGTGTCAACTAAGATGATCTAGACGTACAAAGTTTCACGTTAAGTCTACCAATGAATAATTTTGTTATTATTATAGCTTATCTTGTTTCAATAAGATAAATTATTGATAACCACGATTGGAAATAATCTCATTATATTGCAGACAGTTCTATTTATAAAAAAAAGCTACTGACTTAATAAGTTTATATTTATGTCGCCAACAGATACAAAGAAACTGAAATTTCATAATGCTATAGTTAAATCAGAACTAAAAATTTGTTTCGTTTTTTTTAAGTCAAAAAATATGGGAAATTTCTTATTTTGATATATTAATACTTCTGATCGTTCTCGATTTTTAGGTCCATTCTGTTTTAAAACCAGTTTTTTTTAATAATTTTTGAAAGATTGATGAAAAATAATCGTTTAGACTTAATTAATTTAAAACAGAATAGATCTAAAATCAAGAAAGTTGAATGTTTCCTTTTAATTCTCCTTAGACTCCAATTCACTCATATCTCAATAAAAATGGATATCGGCCGGATTGAACAGCCGAAGATTATTATAAATTTTTTACTATACAGATTTACCCATATATCAAAATTAGAGTGAAACTTTCAATTTTTTTATCATTTTTTTGTGGTTAAAACTTATTTTCATTCGATCTTGTAGTTGTAGTCATATTATTATTAAAAACGTCTTTATTTTCTATTTTAATAAACCTCAAATTAAGAGGATTCATCAACAAAAACAAGATCTAAGAAGTAAAAAGGAATTTATTTCATTAAATAATTGCCTGGATGCCTAATTTGCTAAGAAACTTCTTAAAAAATAAGGAGGAAATGCAATTCCGATTTTTGTCTAATTTATCGCGTTTAATTTTGTAAACGCAAACGGCATACGAAACTTGAAGATATTTATGTTTGGACCTCGCTTTCTCCTCTAGTTCTCTTTTGAGAAATATCCTCCGATGACGCATATTAACTTCCTGAAGGATCCGTATTTATCCTTATATCCTTGACAGTTATAGTACAGGAATGTATCTCGATTTAATAGAATAACTGAAAAACTATTATAGATTGTTTATTTTTAAACATTATCAATAGAAAATAAACAAAATTTTTATAATTTAAAGCCACTTACCTCAAAAATTAGATAGATATTATTTAGTTCTATCACTATCACTATAACGCTGTATACTCCACTGAATTTGGATTGTTCACATTTTCAAAAACTTTGTATATGAATTTAATGTGAAAATCATAGTTTAGAACATAGATTTTGAGCTGTGTGGACCATGCCAACAGTTTTTGTCATTTATGTAGCTGAGTGACACTGAAAAATCAGTAAAAAAACTCCAATTGTAAGAAAAGCCTACGAAGTATATTTCGGATTAAAATCTAGCGATTAAGACGAAATTTGGGCTTAAAAATTACTCAAATGAGGTGAGAGTCTGAGTTAAACTGTGTTCTAATATCTCCACAGTCATTGGATCTGTAGCTTCTGACGCTCCTAGCATACCAGTACCTTAACCTCAAAAGATATATGATGAACCTGATAATTATGATAGACACGAACCAGAATCTATTCCAAGTTTTGAAGAGGAAGTCGTTTTCGAATGTAGTAGCATCAAGAACTAATTCATTGAGCTCTGAGTGACTGTCCAAAACTACTGGAATTTCGTTTGCAGCACTGAATCATTTTACAGAAAGATGTGAAAACTCACACGTGGTATTAGTTTATACAACTTCAATGTAATCCAACGGCTTTTAGCTGCCATTTTTAATTGAAGATTAGCCAGAAAAACGTTCTCAAGTAAATCAGCAAAAAATATAAGTGAGGCTTTTGAGTTTTGGTGTTCAAATACGTAATTTCTTACATTTTGAAATTATAATTCCAAGAATAGAGAAAAGAGCCTCAAAACAAATAATGTAGCAACTGTAAGTCTCGAGTTGTATTCTTGATATGCTTTTATATGATAAAACTAGCACAATAGACATGAAAAATTTCGGAAAGCGACAAAAAATTTCAAAAAACAGTGTTTCTTTTCAAAGTCATAGTACAGAAAATTTCGAAACATGTCATGTGTAATACGAGATAATTTCGAAACATTGATCAGAAACATCAACCAGAACGCTTGATGTTAATTGTATATCAAAATTTCTTATCCAAAATTGTTACGAAACTGAGTTCTCTAAAACAGTAACCACGAGATGGCGAAGTACTTTTTTGGATAGAAATATTGAAAATACGGAGCTTGATACAGTTGAGTCTTTTTGAGGATATTCAAAACTAGAAATAAATCAAGAATAATTCACCAAAATAATTGATTCAGGAACTTAGTGTCAAGTTTGGAAATACCCGTCTAGATATTGTTAAAAAAAAACATCATATTCTTTTGAATTATTAACAGCACTGTCTCAATAGTTGTTCTGAGGAATCAATTAATTTCAAAATTACACGAATTTAGAAAAAAACTAAAAAAAAGTCAAAAAACTTTTTCAAAAAGTATTAGCCAGTGAAGGTTTATTTAGAAAAGTCTTATGAATGATTTGTTTCAATTTCGGACTGGTTAAGTTATAGATCTTGTATGTAAGGTTCTATGGAGCTTTTTCCTGCGGTAATGGTAATCTCCAAGATTACCAATCTCAAGTGACGCTACTGATATACCATAACTTTCAAGTTCCAAGCACGGGTGGTATTTAAAGTGGTTTCGGAATTATTAAGACCAAATGATAATTCATTACGTAAACGGTCTACTCCTCCTATTCCCTTTCACTTGATTTATGTCCAAAAATAATCTAAATTAAATATTAAAATTTGAATTTTCCAAAAAGTTTACACCTAAAAGTTTTCATTTAACAGACAAATTCTTCTGGAGAATTCAAAACTTTCCGTAAGTTTCTGTTTTCATGGAAATTATTTGGACAGTATGATATACTATGACAAAATATAATATTTAGGGTTGATATGAACAGAAACTGATTTGGGGTTGGATTTTATTCAACTAATTCGAAATAACAACTGACTAAATTACTGGTCAATAAATATCTGACTTGAAACTTGTTGGATTATCAGTTATTTTTGAATCTGTATTTACACGAATTTCCGCATTCTTAATAACAAAAAAAATTATATATAAAAAATTAAATGTGAAAATATAAAAAATATAATATGAGAATTGTATAAAAATGAAAAATTTATTAAAAGAAACAAAAATAGGATGAAGGAAATCAAAAACACGAAACAGATGTGAAAAATGACGAGAAATATGTAGTATACACAAAGAAACAAGATAAAGACAAAATAGAAAGACAGGAAGAAACAGTAGAAGCAATTGTAGAAGATAAAACGTTAAAAGGAATCAAAAAACCAAAAATATAAAGAAATAATTCACTAAAGAAAAAGTGATAGAATTATAACGGATAGAAAAGAAGAAAGAACTACCCCACGACCAATCCCTTTAGGACAACCTTTTTTGACATCACTGGGTAAGCTGAGAGGCTTGTCTATGTGTTTGAATCTCGCTGGTGCTCTCCATCACGTTTAAATGGAGCAATTGATTGTCAAGACAGACAAAAAGCGTTTCTGGCTTTTTGTTTTGCGAGCAGATTAATTCATTCATTTCCTGGATAGCTGGACTTTGCAAGACTATAAGAAGTTATTGTGGCACAATTTGGTGAAAAAATGCTGAAAAATGACTTTTCCATCATCATACCTATTAGAAAAATGGTTACTATCATTTTGATAACACAAAAAACTCGTTTGAAAATAGACCAACGTGGAGATTTATTGACACAATTCACTGAAGTAGATTTGGCAAGTTCTTAGATCGATTCATTCAATTTTGATATTTCCATTTTGAGTGAGAAGTTTCTTGTCGAATTTATTGGGTCCTTAAGTTGGAATTGTCCGGTTACTGTTGAATTCTAAAATTCGCTTTCGATGTTCTCGTTTTATATAATTTTTTATTATAGCAGACGGTTTATTTTTATTGCTTCTTTTGAATAATTTTTAGAAACGTCTATTTATTTATTTGCTTTGTTCCTTTATTTTCGAGAAGTTTTAAGAATAATTTTGAGATATATAAGGAAATACAAAGTAAACGAAGAATTTAAATAAATTATTCAAGTTAGTTAAGTGATGGTGATAAGTGAATTATATAAATTAGTGTAGTTTAAATTAGTAAGAGGCAGTGGTTATTTATTCACCCAACGAATATAAATCTAAAATCCACCAATAGTTGGTTGTCTCAGCTCTTAAAATCGTAGTGTCTACATGAGTTTATACTTATTTTCATAAAAGTTTTACTAAAACCAAAAAAACTTCAAATATTCTAAATCAAATCATAATGGCCAAACCCAAACCAAGTTTAATATTGATTGTTGACTATCACAGAGTGAATTGTTCAGTTGTTACCTTTGGCAACAGTGGAAATTCACATCCGAAAACCTCATATTCTCTCTAGTTAGTTAACGATGAAAACTTCTCAATTTTATTAAATTGGTGTTATTTATATTTTCCACTAAAATTCCTCTTCAATTTTCTCTTTGAGTTTTTGCTCCACGTCTCGTTCTGTTTTTTGTCAACGATTATTTGTTAACTATTTATCCTTATTGTTATTTTGTGCATTCTTTTCCATATTATACTCGTTCATCTTAATTTTTTTTTCACATCATTCGTTTTCTCTCATGATTCCTAACATCGCCATTCATCATATCTTCTTCCTATAATTTACCAACGTCCTGTTTGAATTTTTTGATTCTGATTCTCACATTTTTTATTATTTGTTTTATTTTTACCATTAGCATGATCGCGTCTTCGCTATTCACAATACCTTTTAGCTTCCAGTTTGTTTCTTCATCCTTAACTCATAATATAAAACATTTATTAAGAACAATTATTAATTTTAAACTGAATAATGAAAAATTCGAATTGATTAAAACATTCTATATGCTTATAAATGATTTAAAGACCCCATTGCTCCATTCAAAAATCCTCATTCAACGGCCTTAAGAAGATTATTAATACAAAATGATAACTGATTGTTCTCTGCGACCGATTCCGCGAAGTCGAAGCGTCACATTTGTCGACCATCGTCTCCTTCATCTCCTCTGAACTTCGAAGGAATTAAGCCTGAATATGCAAACTTCTTTTTTTCTTCTCATCGTCATTATTTTATTTCTTCTTGATAGGTCGCTCTTTTCTCGAAAACGGACTCTATTCAAATTCAACTTTCGAATAATAGAGATAAAAAGTTTTAATTGTCTAGCGTTAAGTGAGGCTGCTCTCTCTATTGAAATTTGTTCAAATCCGATGGAAATTTCTTTGAAAACCCGATGTTGGTTGAGAATCACGGGAAATATATGGTGTTCGAGGGGGAGCGAAATGGCCGTCGAATTTTGTTTCGAAAAAAAAAATATCGGAAAGAAATTCTCTATCTTAATATTTTATTGAGTGCTTTGAAACGAGTTAACACCACAAACTTAATGGTAAACCTTGTACATGCGCTGCAGTTTCTTCCTCCTCTATGCACCAGGCGCATTCTGAATCATATATGTCGCCTCTGCGAAGATGGCGTCTTAGATGATAGAAGCATTTGATAAGCAGTTGTTTCCATACATCTTTGTAGAGACTGCTATGTAAGGGAACTTCTCAGAGCTGTGAAATTATCACGAAGAAACGAATTGAAACATAATATTATGATGTCTGCACTTCGTATACTGAAGAGTTTCTTCATGAAGAATCATGGATAAAATTTTGTATAAATCTTGGTAAAACTGACAAAAAGACTCACGACATGATCAAAGAAGTCTACTATGATGCTACAATGACTAGATGGAGTGTTTTTGAGTGGAACAAGCTGTTCTGAAAAGTTTGAATACGAGTGAAAGACGTTTTGGACGTCCTTCAACCTGCACAGTGATCCTAGTATGAGTGTCTGAATGATTGCTGATGAATTTAACAATCTTCAAACCCATTTCTTTTAGATCGTGGATCAAACGACAAACCGAAAAATCCCTGTCCAATAGTTGAACAGCATTTCGGTCCAGACATTCCAGAAACGTAGGAAAACTGAAAATCCAATTGGTAGCTTTCAGAACTGATTTTTCAAATAGAGGTGCTAAGGAAGTTTTTTATTACATTTTTTTGCTAGTGACTTATTCAATAAAGTCGTTAATCAAAATTCTACCTGGTGAAGATTCTTTCAGGTATCAAAGGATCACTGTTACTTCTACAGTAAATACAGGACGAAAATTTTTGTTGCACAAATGAAAAACGTTCATTCAAATGACCTGTTCGTCCAATATCAGGTCATAAATTTTTCAAATATCCCTCATATCATGATCCTGAAGTATGGACTAAAGAATTATAGGGTGGGATACTCTGTATACGAGGGATAATCAATCTTTAACAAAAATCTTCACTCGTTCTTATTTTTCTGAAAAATTCGAATTTGGATACATCTGTATCTCAACCAGAATTATTTTAAGTTTCCTTTTAGCATCCTGTAAATAAATGGTACGTACTTCACTGGTAAGTTGACGTCTGGTTTAATTTTCCCTGGAAAAGAGCATCCTTACTTCGACATTTATCAAAAACGTAGCACATGACACTTCAATAATGTAATTAAATCCGCAGAATGGCCGTTTTAGTTGAAATATCGTCTGGCATATTCTAATTTAAAATCGGCCGTTTCGCCCAAGAAAACGGTTCGCATTAAAAATTAATTATCCTCGAAATTTTACGATTTCCCGGGTAGAATTTTCTTATTATTAACTTGGAAACGGTATCTAATATTGGAAAATTTAGTAACTACTACTTATCTTATTTAGATCTAACCAAAGCAATCGATAATATCTCAAAATAAAAAAATGAAAATATCAAGTCGGCAGAATGATTTCAAGTTTTCCTTCCACTTCTTAAGGCTGCTGGCTTCGTAATATTAGCAGTAGTTACTTTAAAAAATTGAAAAAAATTTCTTTTCCAATAATTCTCCAGCACCATGTCAGCACTAAATATTCAGGTCTCTCGATTGGATCGGTCCATATTCTAGCATCTTATTCTGCTCATAATATTATTCGCGTTGCTATGTTAGCTTTGAATGATTTAAAACAAATTTTTTTCTAGCTTTTCCGGCAGCATCAATTGAGCATTATTCAGCAGTAAGCTATACTCACCAAAATCTCTTGACTTGGGACAAGTGCAATTCTAGCTTGATTTAGTTAACAGTTTCCTATCACATCATCTGTTTTCAGCACTGAATTAGCACTAAAAATTAGTGATTCTGCCGATTTGACCTTTCTAGATTTACATACGTTGAAACTGTGAATATTGTGAATAGTAATTTGTGATTTTTATACGGAATCAGAAGAAATTTACCCAAACCAAAGAAGCAATTTAATAATACTCACTTAATATTTTTTTTTTCAGAGAATACAGCAGCTTACCAACCGGAATTCGCCGAGCCCATAGTCAATATTTCAGTTCCTCTAGGAAGAGATGCTACATTTCGTTGTTTGGTACATCATCTAGGAGGATACAGGGTGAGTCGTAAATCTCCGATCTATACTGATTAATTTGAAGACATGTATCTGTTATTAATTTATCATTTTTCAAGTATTTTCTCCCACATACTTTTTTCTGTTATTATGTTTTTCGATTCTAATTATTACTTATCGTTATTTTAAATATATAGGAAGTTGATGCAAAATATAATTCTAATGAATGTTTCTATAGGCCAGGAGCGACTATTACCTGATGGTCAACAATCCGTAACTTTTACAGGGACAATCTGTACAATCTAAAAATAGCTGAAATGAATTTTTTGAACGATTTTTCAACAAATAGTCACTGTTTGTTCAATTCGATAAAATTTATGATTTAGGGCATTTGTACATTTTTAAACCGGTCGCCATAAAGAGTCATTCTGATGAAAATTATCATAAATCGTATTTATTTATTAAAAATACTTACAAAAGGTATTTAAATACAATCAAACATTCCTAATTAAACTGCATTCTATTGATTAGATTGTACAAGTTGTCCTTGTAAAAGTTACGGATTGTTAACCATTTGAGATGAGCCGTTTCTGGCGTTTAGAAAGTAGTTTTCAATTCGTCGAATATCATAATTTGATTGCTATCAAACAATCATCGACGTTCAGCTTCATTCATGTTCATACGACTTATAAAAGCAGAATTCCATTAGACGAAACGCTCTTAGAATAATATTTACTTAACTTTTTTTGGTTTCATAAATTGTTTTTCGACGTAAAATTTCAGATTCGAGTGTTTACAATTTCGGCAAAGTCATTTTTTCATCAAATAACTTTTTTATTAGGAACTTTGAAGATTTTTTTCAATTTCAAACAGGCCTTTGAGTCGCTCTACTGCTTTCCTCCATATATTTTTGTTCATGGCTGCTTCACGTCATTTCTCTATTCCTATCCTTTCCCTGGACGTCCTCTTGTCCTTTTAGCTCCTTCTCCCATTACCAAGTACCTTTTCACCAAACTGTCTTCGTCCATTCTATACACGGGATCTCTTTGATCTCTGCGTTAGTTCTTCTCCTGCACCTTGCAGGAAATTCTTATAAGGACCTTTCTCTCTTTCCCTCTCGGCTATATTCTGTCATTTAACTCTTTTGTTTTTCACTGTCACTTCCAGGTATTCGAAGTTCTGGACTTTATCAAACCTATGCTAATTTTTTTGCTCTGTCGTCACTTTCAAGTGGTTGCAGTTATTCAGATCCATTCTTTTGCTCATTTAATCGCTCTTTCCAAAGAGCAGGAACATAGATCCTTTTTCGTTTTACTTATAAGTATCACCTCAGGATCATCACCTGTTGATAGTGAGTCTCGAATCGAATATATACCAACAATAAAACAAAATCAAAACCTAAACTCAATATTCCATATTTTTTTTGTGATGAACAGTATTCCTGAAAAATTTGTATATATTTCCATTTACATTTTCCTTTAATGACCCTTATGATATTTTCGTTATTTCTCGTTTCTGTTTGTTGATATTTGAACAGTTTCCTTCGGTATGGGTCACGAGTTCGAGCTCTAACTCACAGCTGTGTATATTATAAATGGTCCCCAGTTTGTGGCGCTTCAGGACTATTTGTCATATCCACACTATTAGTACATCGAGTGAGCCTTGATGCCTGCCATCGTACTACACACTAAGATTTCTCTCGTTAAAAACAGGATAGTACAAAGGACAAAGGAGATTTTAGGATAACACATAAGTTAAAAACTATGATTACAACAATAAATACAAGAATGAAAATAATTTTGTAACATTTACTTTCGTTTTGGATCGAATAAATTCTTACGAATTATTTACTGACATATACTCGATAGTTTAACACGTTTTCTATGAAGCCTATTCTATAAATTATGTTTTTTTTGTTTTTACTATTTTTACAAACAAAATATCAATAGATAGATAGGTAGAATAAAAAACTGGTTTACATAACACTGCCCTGCATAAAAATAATCCCTGACATTTTTGACGATTCCTCGTAAATGACACAGCTGATTTCTTAACGAACATTGCACCTTACGGAACCGGCCTCTGCGAGAAAATTTTTCCCCTGATCATCAAGACATCGCTAAGACGGCGAAAAGATTTCCAGGAAAGTGTTTACACCTGATCCCATTCATCCCGTTAATCCCATTCCTTTTATAACGTCCAGAATGTAGGATTTTTCTAAGTTGATTGCGTCTCTGAACATTCTAAGGGATGTTTCCCCTGCCACGTTTTCCAGTACTATGTTCAGATGTGGGAGATTTGGAATCACTTCTAGTGCAGCTGTGAAAAAAAAACATCAAATGATGATCAGATGGTTTTTCCAAGGTCTCTATGAGTTAGCTGAACGTTAAACCCATAAAACACGATGGGATTCGAGGATTCGAGGCTTTTTTGTTCGATTATTTTATAAACAAAGGGAATATTATTCGTGAGACATCCTCCATATCACCTTCGTCTATATTATACTAAATAACGATGTCTACGGGACGTTAAAATATTAATATCCTGCAGGCGGTTGTGAAATGCATGCTGAGACCTCCGGCAATTTCAACTACGTCTCCTAGTGCAAAATTGAGAACCGGGTGCCGCTTAGGGGAGGAAACCGACTAATCGTCCACTTTCCCGTTCAATGATAGGTCTGCATGTTGAAATAGAGTTTATGGGGTAATAGAATACAACATTTGTTGTATATGATATTCAAATTAACATAAAACATAAGTTCAAAAAATAATTAGCATAAATCCTCCTAAGCATTTTTTGTTTTATGATATTTCTAGTAAGTATATACCAACGAAACATTTTCAATGTTGAAGAGAAAACAGCAGAATGTAGAAAAATTTTGAGTTTATTACATCAATGTCAATTCAAAAGTCTTGTACTTATAATAAAATTTCAATTGATCTTTTAATATTTTCAATAAAGTTTCTCTTCATATTTTTAAGTAATCTTCCATGCAAAATATTATACCAAGAACGCCTTGTGGATCTCCAAAAGAAGTCTATAAGATCGTGACAGGAGATGAATCATGGATGTATGCAGCTAAACAACAATCGATTGTGATTGAAAACGATCAAAATGCAACGAAAGTTGTTCGGTTTGGAAGCAAATGTTTTTTTCGGAATAACTGTTACTACCTGTAGAAATATCGTTTATGTATAGAAAACTAGCATTTGTTCACCAGAAGGTCAGGGAAACCAATCTCCATGACGACAATACGAGCCTCAAACATCAGCTCAAACAGAAACGTTTCTGAATAATGGAAACATCGAATTGGTGGGTCATCCACCGTATAGTCTTTATATGGTACCCAAGGATTTCTCCTTATTTCCACAGATTCAAAATCATAAACACCAATCGGAATGGAATTAGTTTAAATTCATATAAAAGTGTATTGATCTTAATTTTTAATATTTTGGAAAACGATGAAGCCATAAATATTTATCTATCTCAAAACTTAAGTAGCAACCCTCTTATACGAAAGTTTTTGCGTTATGGGTAATGCAGAATACTCAGATCGCATTTCTACAAATAAAAATCAAAATAAGAAATACTAATTAAACTAGTTTGAAGCTGTTCATTTAGTAAAATATTCTCAGTGCAAAATATTTTCCAGTTGAACTTTTGCATCAACCCCCGAAACATTTTAGAAGCTTAGTAGCTCAATAAAAAATCTTTTACTTCTTTAGAAAATTTCAAGCTCTGAATAGTCTTTGTTCGTTATTTCATTGTTATTATATAGTAACTTCAATTTTTGTTATTTGATCGTCTTTATTATATATGATTTCAATAGTTTCTTCGAAATTGATTCTACTTTCTAAATTATTTTCATTTTATCTGGTCCTCAAGATTTTTTTAGGTCTTCATCGCAGTGGAGTTGTTTACAATCAATCAATTATTTCAATATTCATATACTTCTTAATAGTTTCTCTTTCAGAAAAAATATCGGGACTCATTTTGTGTTCCGATACTTTTTTCGAATTCCACGTAGTTGTCGAGTTATTCGCGATTCAAAATGTTTTTGAATACATGAACCGATTTAACGGTGAAAATTTTGAGGTTAGAAAAAAATGCTTTAAGACTAATCTGTAGAGAATTTTGTGCTCTACAGTTTTGGGTCTGGTACTTCTTTTCGAATTCCACGTAGTTTTCGAATTATTCGCGATTCAAAATGTTTTTGAATACATGAATCGATTTAACGGTGAAAATTTTGACGTTAGAAAAAAATGCTTGAAGACTAATCGGTAGAGAATTTTGTGCTCTACAATTTTGGCTTCGGTACTTTTTTTCGAATTCCACGTAGTTTTTGAGTTATTCGCAAGTCGAAATATTTTTGAATGTATAAACATATTTTAAGGTGATAATTTTGAATTTAGAAACAAATATATGCGATACTTTTTTGTCTCTACATTTTTTGTTACGAATTCCTCATAATTTTCGAATTATTCGCGATTCAAAATTTTCTGCAGCGTCCAATTTCAAAAATCCGTCCCCATAATTTCGCTAGACTTGATCAGTATCCCGTAACCTCTCAAAATCTAGAAAATCAAAACCGCTCTATTTAATTAAAGGTCTTGGTTCAAAATCGCCTAATTTGCCTGTACTATTGTGGTTCTTTCGCATTTTCTATATACCTTCGTATAAATTCAACCTTTGTCATAAAATCTTGTTGTGGATTCTGATAATTTACTCACATTGCGATCTAAGTATAGTCTAAAACGTATTGTGGGTCATTATCTAACTGTCAAATTCATCTAAAATTTTGACATATTATATGAAACATGACCTTAACTAAGATCGTCGTAGTCGAAGTGTCCGTTTCGTATAAACTTCAAAGCTTGGATATTTTTGTTAAAAATGAACCGAATGTTCAAGATATAAATAACATTCTCCACCAGAACATTTTCTTACATACTTACCGCAAACAGTACAATTTCAAACCGCATTTCGCGAACCAGTTGTTTGTAATATTTGAGGTTGCTAGAGACAGACGGTTACGTCCCACTAAATTTCCTAAACGAAACTACAACCTTGCATCAGATAACTTCAAATGTGTCACAGTGAAACGTACTGGACATTGCTGTCGTATTATCTCACCAAGACCATCTTCATCTGGCTCAAACAATGAAAGATTAATGTAAATGAAGAAAAGTCCGACCATATTAACAACAGCACGTCAAATACCTAGGGATACATATGGAAGGTAGACTTGGCTGAAAAAGTTCCAGTCTAAAGTTTTTAGTAGTATTGTGAACGCCCCTTGGGATCAAATGGAAAGTATGAAAGACAAAATGTCCCATTTACCACAGAAATATGTTTTAAGGGTGAGCAATTATCCTAAAAATCAAAGCAAAGGATTCAATGGTGAAGACGATAATGAAAAATTAAAATTTGATGAATACGCTGGTTCCCAGAATCCAGTAGTGCCTTTGATATTACCTTGATGTTTTTATCACGATTTGTTCACATTATTTTTCTATAGAGCTAATTTCTAGAAAGGTATTTCTATTTATTTGTGTGTTTATTTACTAAAATTATCGAGAAATTCGTTTCGGGTATATAAAGGAGCTTGTTTAGCAACTGGAGTTTAGTAAGTGAAAGACAAAATTATCCCACCGTTGAAAAAGGACGTTCAAATATTTATTTGTTCTAAGTTACTGGAAATCTGGCTAAAAAGAGACAGAAAAAACATCGATTTATCACTCTCTACTCGTCATTAAAACCAAAACTTCTTCTTTGTCTTTCCCACTTTTCCGAAACGTTGAAAAACTATCAATACTTTATCATTGTCTAGATCAAGGTTTTCAACCTTTACCGACTCAGTTAACAGTTAGATCACCATCCCATTACACTTTGACGACCGTGTCACAGGCCATTTATTCTTCAATGTTTAAATTATAGATTTGTCAAAGCTTTTTGAATCGACATACCCACCGATTAAGCTTTGATGTAGCAAACTTCTTCAGTTGAATTCGCAACTCTTTTATACCTTCGTAAAATAACGTAGGTCGTCCTAGGTCATGGAAACAGTACGCAGAACATGTTTATGTATATTCATTTAGATATTGGGAATTTTTTCTCGTTTCAATGTAGATTATCATTATTTAAAAACTCAACCAAATATAATAAAACCCAATGAAATTCACGTTATTCAGAAACGCCTTTTCAAATTCCGAGTCTTTATGATTTTCATGACAAGCCATCCGATCATCTTATATTCTTTTCTCAATCTTTTAGTGACAGTAGCGACAGATGTCAACTCGCGTTTGGTATTCTCAAGGTGTACGAATGAACATATGGTCGAGAAATGTGCCACGAAAAATTATTTGGTACCAAAAACGAATGTGAGGTTTATATATTTGAGAAGTTAAGACTAGGTAATAGATATGTGGAAATTACAATTATTGAGGACCCTATTTTTATGTTTTTGTTTTGTTTTGTTCTCTAAATTTTTGACAAGCTTCTTCTATTTTCCTTCCCAAATATCTTTGTCACATATTATGTCCCTAAAAACCAATTTAATAATTCGTAAGTTAAATAAAGGACAACCTTGTATTTTACGATTTTATCGTACACTTGAGTCGAAAGGCTTTCCAAAGATAAGTTGCCTTTTAGCCTCCAGCGGCCCATGATGATGGCAATGAAGGGTAAAGGGTAGCGGTTATTCTTTTTCCGAAGGGCCTCTTATAACCGATAAGGGTCATGTTCGACAAACTGGACAATTTTATGAGCGATTGTTCCTCTTATGAATAAATTTATAGAGGGATATTCACCAGAGTTTCATGAGATATTGTTTTATCATCGTCATTTCTTTGTAACTTGATTTTTCTCAAGAAAAACTTCAAAAGAAAATATCGAAATCACTACTTTATATAAAAAACATTAGAAAATTATTTTTTAAGCAAAAATTATTCAGCAATTTCACCAAAAACACTATGATCAATTCCACCTTTCAAACAAAGTGATTACACGTGGAGAGCGACTTATCTTCCAGTCTAATGAAACAATTATTAACCCTTCGTCAAACTAGAATAAGTGAAAGATGAAAAATATTCAGTTTAATGGTAAATATCGTACTTTGAGTAAGGTCAACCCTTTGTCAGATTAGCTTGCTTGAAGGAAGCTTGATTCATATCCCGTACGGTATAAAAAATATCAGACCATACCGAGAATTAATTTATGTATATTTAATAAGTTTGTTGAGATCGAAGTAGAACAAAGTAAATGAATTAAGAGATATTCTATGGGGATGCATACGAAGAGGCAGTATTGTTGGTTTTCTAAAAATAGGTCACGCCATAACTCTGTTAAATTATAAAAACATTCGATAAATTCGAATCATCCTGTACATTATACCAAAACTCCGTCACAAAACGTATAATCTCAATGAAATTACTTAAAATTGACAAAAATATTGTCGAAATTCTGTTAAAAACGTAAAAAAAACTCAATGAATTTATAATATAACAAATTTCGATGTGAAAATCTCCAAATACTCGTAAGATTTTGTTAAAAACTTGAAGCTACTGTTTGATACGCCCTGTATATTTTTTCCGCCCATCCACCGACAAGCTGCGGTGTAGTCACGCGATAAGGATTGGCGCCATTTTATATGATTTCTATTCGTGAGGTGAATTAATTAAACACGGTCTCTTACGTTCCTAATTTATACTATATACTACACTCAATTAACTTATAATAATTCACTCATCACTATTACTTAATAACTAACTTTAATAATTTATTCAAATTTATTTATTATAAACTGAACTAACTGCGTTAAAAAAACTCGATATATAAACTATATATATAAACTAAACTATATATATATATATATATATATATATATAAACTAAACAAAACAATGTTAATAAACCACTTTCTATGAAAACTGATATAAAAACAAAGATCACACGAAATCCGGGTATTCCATTAAAGGCGGCGCCTTCGCCTTTACTTTATCCAAACAGAACCGGCTCCAGGGCGGAAATGAGTTCATATTCCCTTAAAAAGTTGATGGTTTTTCCGTTATTCAACAATTTAATGAAATTTTTATTTAACTTAACAATATAAACTTTTGATGACTGGCTTATATTTTATGACAGTTTTTGAACTGTTTGGATATATTTCTGAATCTGTTTTTTGCTTACAGGTGGGATGGGTGAAAGCGGACACTAAGGCTATCCAAGCCATCCACGATCACGTCATAACTCATAATCCTAGAGTCAGTGTGTCGCACAATGATCATATTACGTGGAATCTGCATATAAAGAATGTCCAAGAAGAAGATGGTGGACAATATATGTGCCAGATCAATACGGATCCAATGAAAAGTCAGGTTTGTCCGTTTTTTATTATTTTTAATCAAAAATGTACTACGTCAATTAGTTTTTTTTTTTCATCATATTTGAATTTCTGGATTGCGACATTTATAAATCAGGGTTTCTTCTTCTTCTGTACAACTTTTTAAGAAAATCTTCAATATCATTAGATACTACAATCTTATTTTGATTTATTTGTCTGCAATTTCATCCCTTATTCAAAATTTATTAATTCAGCAGTCTAATTTGTGTTCTTTGGTTTCTTTTGTACCAACAACTCTCTTTTATGATTTATTTTAAATTTGACCAAAGCTATTCGTTTTCTTTCTCTTAACTTCTCGACTAAACCATAATATTTTACTGAACTGATCCAATTTATATGATTCTTGATCTACGAAAGAGAAAAAATTTTTCTATACTTGCAATTGTCTCAATTGTGGTCGTTTTGGTTCCCAATTTTGAGAAAGGATCTACAAATTGACGTGTCATTAGTCCTTATTTCTCGAAATGACTCCTGTCTAGATCTTAAGACCTAGAACTCCCCCCGTATAAAGCATATCCAACTGTTTGGAAATAATGAAAAAATTACACATCTACAAATTTAGCTGGTTGCTATTCGTATTTTATCTTTTAATACGTGGATCGCTACATAAATTTTGAGATATGGCAACACCGATGTGAATAAGTCAAATTTGACATTGCCTCAAACGCATGCAGAAGTTTATTGATCTTAATGAGGAATATTTTAGAAAACAATTAAGTAAAATCCAATTATGAATAATAGTTTTTGTTTGTGTATCTCAAAACTTTGTAACAACCCTCGTATAACAGAGTTTGATAAAAAAACTCATGTTTTAAATTTTGTTTTATGGGAAACCGACATCTGGCACACGCTCGAAATTTTCGTTCTGTATTTTATGTTGTAATATTATTCTAATAAATTTATTCCGATGTCTGAAATTCCTACAATATACAGGGTTAGTCATAAAATATTCATTCAATTTTTAGTGAACCATCAAATAATTTCAACAAATATTGTTTAGAAGTTTCAATTTTATCAAAATGCTTTGCGTCGTGTCGATGTAAATTAATAAAGAAGACGAATTGTCAATTTTTAGTAGCATCCTTCCCTAGGAACTTCCACTCGACTCACCCTGTATTGATTATCGTGACGAGGTTTAGTTATAAACAATTTATTTTTTCATCAATCATCGATTTAACGTCAGGTACTATATCTATTCGAAATATACAGGGTGTAAAATACTTCTAATCTCATCATTTCATCACGTTTCCTATCAATTCAGTTCGTGTCCAACAAACCGTATCGAACAAAAGGTCCGCGTTGTGAGTAGGGTGAGTGTATGGTTGCCATGGATTTATACCGATAACTAATTTCCATTCGGAAATTAAAAACATTTAATTGATTCGAATTTGAAGGGATATTAATTAAAATTTGCTTGTTGTATCACTCTCGATATTAAATTGTTCTTCATAGAAGAAGGTTTTCAACGTGTTTTCCACCAAGGTGTAAAGAGATGAGGTTTGGGCTATAAGGAGGATGATCGTGAATCATATCATTACTAGCATGTCGATTCAGTTAAAAAATCATCACCTTTATGTTATCTCTGATCCATTTGATGAAATCTTTTACTTATATCGTTTTTTTATGGTAAAGTATGACCCGATCTTGTGTTCTATCTCTACAGCTCTTAATTGACATATTTTTGCAGATATTTCAGTTGATTTTGTTCAGTTCTTCTGTTTGGTTTCTTCTGTGATAAAGTACCTTAAAACTGATAATATATAGGCAATTTACACTACTTTCATTGAGGATTCAGTTATTTGTGAAGATATATATATATATATATATATATATATATCCATCATTCATTCATTTCAAATTTTTTCCTTTTCGTCCACCTCTTTGTTCATAAATCTCTCTATGAATACATGAAATATTCAGGTAGCTGTTTTTCTGGGTATATAAAAAAAAATTTACAATTCCTCGAGATACATACCTGATCTTTTTTGATTCCCTCTCCATATTAAATGGAAATTTTTCTTTTGTTCTTGCGAGAAACGAGGACATATACAAAATTATGAATTGAAAGGACTTCTGGAAACATTAAGATCGTATTTTCTCGAAAAATATTCGCCAGGACCTAAATGTAAATATATATATGGAAGTTTTTGAAACTTTTCAAATTGATTTCGTCTACTGAATACAAAATATGTAAACACAAAGTTATTGATGAATAAATGAAGAAATATAACCTACCAGGATTCCATTTGTTTCCAACAATTTTGAAAATTATGACTCTAAACTATAATATTCACGTACCTTTTTCCTGTTTTCATTTAATCTCTTTAATCAAGACTTTTCATGTAACAGATTTATGTCAAACTTTGACATATGACATCGATACTGAAAGAATTATTAACCTCTAATCATCATGGCATATTTAATTTGATAAAAATCTATATATGGAAGTTTTTGAAACTTTTCAAATTGATTTCGTCTACTGAATACAAAATATGTAAACACAAAGTTATTGATGAATAAATGAAGAAATATAACCTACCAGGATTCCATTTGTTTCCAACAATTTTGAAAATTATGACTCTAAACTATAATATTCACGTACCTTTTTCCTGTTTTCATTTAATCTCTTTAATCAAGACTTTTCATGTAACAGATTTATGTCAAACTTTGACATATGACATCGATACTGAAAGAATTATTAACCTCTAATCATCATGGCATATTTAATTTGATAAAAATCTATATATGGAAGTTTTTGAAACTTTTCAAATTGATTTCGTCTACTGAATACAAAATATGTAAACACAAAGTTATTGATGAATAAATGAAGAAATATAACCTACCAGGATTCCATTTGTTTCCAACAATTTTGAAAATTATGACTCTAAACTATAATATTCACGTACCTTTTTCCTGTTTTCATTTAATCTCTTTAATCAAGACTTTTCATGTAACAGATTTATGTCAAACTTTGACATATGACATCGATACTGAAAGAATTATTAACCTCTAATCATCATGGCATATTTAATTTGATAAAAATCTATATATGGAAGTTTTTGAAACTTTTCAAATTGATTTCGTCTACTGAATACAAAATATGTAAACACAAAGTTATTGATGAATAAATGAAGAAATATAACCTACCAGGATTCCATTTGTTTCCAACAATTTTGAAAATTATGACTCTAAACTATAATATTCACGTACCTTTTTCCTGTTTTCATTTAATCTCTTTAATCAAGACTTTTCATGTAACAGATTTATGTCAAACTTTGACATATGACATCGATACTGAAAGAATTATTAACCTCTAATCATCATGGCATATTTAATTTGATAAAAATCTATATATGGAAGTTTTTGAAACTTTTCAAATTGATTTCGTCTACTGAATACAAAATATGTAAACACAAAGTTATTGATGAATAAATGAAGAAATATAACCTACCAGGATTCCATTTGTTTCCAACAATTTTGAAAATTATGACTCTAAACTATAATATTCACGTACCTTTTTCCTGTTTTCATTTAATCTCTTTAATCAAGACTTTTCATGTAACAGATTTATGTCAAACTTTGACATATGACATCGATACTGAAAGAATTATTAACCTCTAATCATCATGGCATATTTAATTTGATAAAAATCTAGTTTACACGGAATAGTTACGAAGTAAACACGTTTCTGTGGAAACGGTCGAAATAATTCATACCTAAGGACGTAACCTTCTGGAGATACCTGTGGATATTGATTTCCAACTTTTATAGATTGCAGTCATGGAGAAAAACGTGCCTTGGTAGCTGATTCCACAGACTTGTTCTTCTCCTAAGAAAAGTGTATCGATGAATTGGCATCTCTAGGCATCTGCAACCAAACTATGTGTTCATGAGCCACGTCTACTTGTCAAGTAGGATCTGCAAAGACTTCTCTAGGTGGCTTTATGTTTGACAGCTCGGGAAAAGAAGAATTGTGTAAAAATTTACTTTGTCAAACAATTTATATCAGAAATATTTAGTCTTCATTGGTTGTCTGTTAAATCTTTCTCCTCTTAACGCGACTTCCAGCTTTGCGAACAAAAAAATAGACGAACTGTGCCAAATCAGGGCTATATGGTGAGTGTTTAATCTCTGTGAAGCCGCACTGTATAATGCAGCATTATCATGAAGCAAGCGCAAATTTAATCACGTCTATTTCCGATAATGTTTCGAAGGAAGTGTCTTAGTACATTAAAATAATATACAAGGTTCACTTTTTGAAAAGTTTATTACTGATGCGTGCATATAGATTTTTGCGAGGCCAAGAACTCATATACCATCATAACAACCCTCGTATATAAGGATAGAATACATACTATTTAAAATACGGTGTAGAAATTCGAAATCAGAGATAGTTTATTACAATTACAAGTTTCCTAAATTACAAAACATGACGTAACATCCTGCTACAATTGCTGGCGAATTATCGCGAATGAAGATACGTGATTTAGGAAGCGTCGTATTCCTCCAGAGACCCCGGCCATTGTCAGTGAGTTAATGAAAGGGGTACGTTCCTAAAACTTGATTCTCGTCGCCGTAGTATTCCCGCTATAACCTAAGTACGCCCAAAAGGCGAGAGAGAAAGAGACATTTGACCACCAAACTTCGATAATCGACTAAAGCCATAAATTAGCTTGTGTACGAACACCGCAGCGACATCTATTATTTTCTCTTCGTAGAATATACCAAAAGGATTCACGGATTTTATTTCCGGTAATTATATGGAGAAAAAATTATTTGATGTATGAAACTATTATAGAAAACGTTTGAAATAAGATGAAATAACAATATTACCAACATATACATTGCAAAAAAGTTAATTTTGTCATATAAAATTGAAAGTTAATGGTCCATAGTTGAGAGTTAAGTTGCCTTCTGGAACTATATAACTTTTCAAATCCAAAAACAATGTGTTTGGCTGACGAATGTCTCACACATTCCCCCCACTATATTTTTTCGATTATCGTTTGTCCTTTTGAGTGATTTATTATCTCTTTTGTCTTCTATTGCGTTTTTCCTCTCCTTTTTTATCACGCTGGAATATTTCGAGTGGTGTGTGGAGATGCCTGTGGATATTTATCTTGAACTTCTGTTGTAACGTTCTGGAAAACAATTGCTCTAGGTGGATAGCTCCGAAGAGCATTTGCCCTGGTAAAACAGCGTCAGGCCAGTGACATTTTTTCCATGTTCTAAGCTGTCCATGATTCTGGATCGAACTGCTCTCTTCTGTATTGAGACTAGCATCTTCAGGGTATGCTTGGGAATCAAGCTCCAAATCTACGATCAATACTCCAAACTAATCTGGGCCTTGTAGAGTATTCTAAAATTTATTATTCTATTCATATTTCCTCAATATCCCTCTTAATATTTCCTCTTCTCATCCTCCGAATGCACGATTTCTAATTTTTCTCATTTCAGAATGAAAAATATGATTAAAAAAACCAAATTTCTACTCTACGTTACATATGTCGAATTCGACTTTAATTCGAAAAACTAATTCCATCTTTCTAGGTCGGGTACCTTGACGTAGCCGTACCTCCCGATTTTATTCCAAAAGATACCTCCGGGGACGTTATGGTCCCCGAAGGAGGAACTGTTAAGTTGACTTGTAGAGCCCGGGGACATCCGGATCCCCATGTGCAGTGGCGGCGAGAAGACGGTCACGATATTGTTATTAAGGAGCCTACAGGACTCAAAACATCAGGTAAATATAATTTCTGTGGCAAATACGACATCAATTTGTTGAAATAAGTTGTTTAGAATCAAAATTTTGATTTTTTTGGGGTGCTTTCGAATGGGATGGAGACATTATTCACGTAAAATGACCCTGATGTAGGTAAATTTTCCTCTGCAGCGATAAATTTGTAGTGGAGAGACAAAAGGAGAAGTGAAAAAGCCTCGACAAACAAAAAGTAGTAGGTTTCACCTAATAGCCAAGGAGGAGATGTCCAAAAAAGCGAAGTAGATTTCAAGGAGGTCTACGTTGGCCCGTCCCCAGAAGTCGAAGGGGAAGTTTCCCCTTGTGATTTGAGGAAAAAGCCTTTCAGTAATAATCCAAGAGGTGAGAAGGATATTTCTAGTGAAGGAATTGGCGGCTTGTATAAACATTAATTGCTCACAGGACAAGATATCCTTGAAGAGATCGTTGTTAAGGGAGAGGATGGATTCGTCTGATGAAGATGAGGCTTTTCTCCTCAAAGCCTTAAGAAGAAGTCGTTCGCTCGTACTTGAAGATTTTATCCTTTTTTTCGAGAATCTCCTCCATCTCCTGCACCAATCCGAAAATTGATTTAGGACTTTTGGATATCCATGAAGATGATGTCGGCGCAATGCTTTTAGGTTGATTGCTTGAATCTCGTAGCTTTGGTGATGACATTGTACCTAAACTTTTCGAGCTTGAATCCCAATTGGAATTTCGTAATCACATTTTGCTCGATGTAAAGATCCCATATCTTTAATCAGACTTTACCAACGACGCTGTTGAGGACTATGAAGCGGGAAACTTCATATTTAGTAAGATTTTTACCAGCTTTAGGTATGATAACTGTGCTGTAGATTTTAAATATCGAGGAAAGTGTTAAGCAGGCGCTGAATAAGGCACAAAGCTGAGGAAAGACAAGTTTTTCTATACCAGCTTTTTCATGTTCAATTTTTCAGTTAATACGTCTTCTAGCTCGCGCATTTTCAATCGACGATCATCCAGTCTTGATTTGTGCAACATTTAAACTATTACCCACAAGAAAGTAACAAAAATAGGAAGTTCTTGTAGATAAAGTTCTAGAATTCAAATTTCCTCAACTGAATAATGGAAAATATTTTTATTAGACTTTACTTTATAACTTGAATCAATTTTTCAAATTCTAAAGTTGAAAATTCAGTTTCTTCACGCAAATATTCTTTTTGAACTAAAAATTGAATTAAATTCATGATAGAAAGTGAGTTTCAGACTTTTTTTTCTAATTAAATATGAATCTGTTAATACCTTAGCAGCAATTATAGCTCAGCAAGTACGAAAAAACTTGGAAGTATTTTGAAAATTTGATGAAAAAAAATTCAAAAACTTCAACGAATGCTAATATTTTGTTTTCTCTCAAATTTATATCGGATTTATCAAACGTTCCTCGTATTTTAACCCCTAGGCTACGTTAAAATTTGAAATTCTAAAAAAACAAATAATTATGATCCATAATCATGAAGAGAACTTCTCTATGGAAACCGAAAGTTCGTAAGGAGATTAGAATTCGACTAGGGAACAAAAAGCAAAATGATTTTCTTTTTTCATTATAAATAAATCTTTTTCTTGCTTGTTCTCCCTTGATAATTGACATTTTTTTCAAATAATTAGTACTAATTAATCCTTTTTTTCTTGAATTCTTCTCATTCGTTAACTAAATTCCAGCGTGATCGAATATCATCCCAAGTTTTTTTCTTTTGGTTAAATTATTGACAATAATCACAAAATTGGAAACAAATTTTGATCTTGTTCATGAAGTTGAAGTAGATTTCGGTTATTATCACAAAAAATTCTACTGATTGCGCTTACACTGTTCTAAATTGGTTTTCCAATTTGGGCGATACACCGACTGCTTTCTCGTATCCAAAATAACATAAAATTCAACACCCAAAGGATCTTTTGAATCACTAATAGTTCCATCTATCTCACGCATTTTCAATCATCGACGAATTCTTGAATTGCTACTTCATACACCTTATTCCCTAGATTCAGCCCCTTTGGATTATTTGGGTCGTTGGCTAACGATTTACCAACAATGAATAGGTGATTACGGCAGTTAATGGCTATTTTGAGAAGCTTGAGGATTTTTTATTATGTTTACAGTATTTCGAAGTTTGATTTATATCCAATTATCAATATTCGAATTTTTCGGAGAGAAAACTAACAACTGCAAGTTACATAACTCCTTTTCGTTTTTTAATTACTCCGGGATTTCTAATATCCGTTTTTTTAAGTGATTTCGATTAAAAAATACCATTATACACATAGTATCGATTTTACACCGATTATATTCCTTAGGGCACATTTTGTCCTAAAATTAACATTTAAATGGCGCGTTACTGTTCCGGATGCTTTGATTTCCGATTCACAAATCTTCTCCAAATAAGATGAATCGCATTCCGGAAATAAATTAAATAAAAATTCCGAGAAAATAAGAATTATAAAAATATATAAAAAAACTGTATATCGATGAAAAGTTGATAACAAATAAGGAGAATATTACGATCTCTCTCGAAATTTGATACGCTCGATGTAAAAAAATCCCATTTTTTCAAAATTTACCATTTCAAAACTCGTTACAATGAAACACAGCGTTAAAAAATCAAATGTTTCTACATCTTTCTTCATTATTATCTTTTTGTTTCTCATCATTCCATCGAATCGTATTCTATTTGAACAAATTTCAAGTTAAGTGTGTGGAAAAGCGTATATTTCATGAAAAACCCTTCAGTACGTTCCTGATTTATACACGTTTATGATTGTGTCTTGACACTCTTTTTTATACGAGAGAACTCTGTTTGACCATCTGCAACCGAATATATAAAGTCACAGTCACAGCTTGAAGAATCACCTTCTTTTCCGATAACGGGGTGATGTTTCCATAGAAAGACCACAAATATGATTATTATATAGTCCGGTCAATTTAGTCAAATATTGGTAGAAAGCTGGGTGTGTGCTACAAAAATTATTTGGAATTAAAACTTGAAGTTTTTTTTTTCGGGTTTTCTGGAAAACTGTAAGTTTCATCAAAAAAAACTTCAAACCAAAGTTGTAGATCAATAAATTCTCTATAAAAATGGTATCTATAATTTTTTTTCTAAGAATTACCATTCCTGAGATATCTCGATTCTGAGATTCTAAACTAAGACAACTAAACCTTCAGTCTCCGAAGAAGATAACTTGGTTATCGAAACGTGCGTCAAGTAGAAATAACACTGAATTGTATGGACAGGTGAATGTCCGATGAGATGTTGCCGATATGAAGTAATACAAGTTTACAAGTAGTAGAAGTCTCTAGATGGTTTGCAAGGAATGACGTTAGCCTACGGAGGTTATGTATTTCTTGCAAATCTTCTACTTCTTGTAAACCCTCTAAAAACTTTTTCATATCGACAACCCTTCATCGGACATCCACCTGTTCATAAAATTCAGTGTTATTTCTACTTGACGCACGTTTCGATAACCAAGTTATCTTCTTCAGAGACTGCTAAACCTTCAGTATCTGAAGACGATTGATTTGATGAAGAAAATTGATGTGATAAAATATTTTGTGTCTTCGTTGACTTGACTAAAATGAAAAAAGTAAAAACTCAAACATCTTTTTCCGAGCTATAACTGCGAAAGTTGTCGTCGAAGTCGCATTGATCTTCCGAAAAAGCAATATACTTAGGTGGATTCCTAGTAGCACAATAATAGGTATTGTAAGATTCCAAAACGATCGTTTTCAACTCCCAAAGGATCTGTACTCACGAATGCTACAGGGGATATAAAAAAATTCTTTATTCATCGTGAACATACATTCGGAATAAAAAATTGTACATCTAAACATTTTGGATTATCAATTTTTGATACTTGTTAAAGCGAATGAGAAAATGCAGCATATAAATCAACTTCGTCCTCGAATGAAAGATCTAAATCACGAAATCAATAAACCATTTAATAAAAATTGGAATCTGATTGAAAAATATTTCCATACAACGTCATTTTTTACCTCTTTCAAACGAATTTTCTATCAAAAAATATCCAAAATCAAAATTATTTATCAAAAAAAAATATCAAACGCGTCCCAAGAACAGAAAGATAATTGCTAAACAATTTTTATTCTTAAGATATCTCCAAATTTTGACCACTAGTAATAATTTAATCGACCTCATTTCCTTTACACTTAAAGACGAGCTCCTCAGCAAAGTTTTCCTGTACATCATTGCATCCCAAAAGAATTTTTTTTATCACGTCCGTAGTTTAAAAAAAAAAACACCTTTTCGATCAATAAATGCCTTTTCTGTCCCAACATCCGATGCAAATGTGTCGAGGTTTTCATCACCCGAAACAAAGTTGTATTAGTGATCGTAGAATTCGTGGAATTTCCATATCAACAACACTAATTATAAACTTGCGGTTTTGCTTAACCTTCTCTTCAATTGCAAGACGTACGACCTCGTTCTTCATTAAATTATCTAACCAATCATTCAACCACATTATCATTTGGTTTAACTTTCTTTGCATTAACACGTCAGTTACTGCTGCACCTTCTCGGAATTGCGAAAGAAATAGAAACAAATTTACTTCGCGAATACACCTCGTACTAATAAAATAAAAAATTGATTCATCCAATTACATCCTTCTTTGTATTATTGGATGTCCCCTCGTAAAATTTAATATCTCCAAAGGTATTATAAGAAATCGCGAAGGCACATCATTGGTCATTGCTTTCGTAAAATGTCTCATTTTTGTTTTATCTTTAACATTGAAAATTTTAAAATTTTACGATTCAAATCCATATTTTTGACTATAATATTGTAAAACCCACCCCTTCATTTATGTTTCAGTATCATCTTATCAAGGAGAAGTATTGATATTATGGAAAATATCTCGTACTGAAATGGGCGCCTACATGTGTATCGCTTCAAATGGGGTTCCACCGACAGTTAGCAAAAGGATTATGGTCAATGTTCACTGTAAGTGCCCATTTCTTTCACCCCTTTAATCAGTTAACCGCATTTCGCGTCTTTTGAATTTTACCAGCCGCTTTTTATCAGGAAATAAAAAAAAATCAGCGTTGATAAACGAAACTTCTTTCTACTTTTATTTTTTTTGTGTTCTAAACAAATTCAAAAATTTTCGGTTCAAATAATGCTAGCACTTTATTCTTTGCCCCAACTCAATTAAAAACTATTTCTTTTAGTTAAAATTTTGTCTTTCCTAATTACAGTTCACCCTGTAATCCACGTACCGAACCAACTTGTTGGGGCGCCATTAGGCACAGACGTTACTTTGGAATGTAACGTCGAAGCTTATCCGAAATCCATCAACTACTGGGTTCGAGATACAGGTAAGGACTCGAACTCATGACTTTGTATAATTCAAAACGTAGACCATCAATTTCATACCCCAATCTTTAATCTCTTCGTCCCCATCCCTCATGGCACCAAAATACCAGTACCCAAACCCCTTGTTACCTTGGAAGAGGTTCCAAGATCTGACAAAGATGGTGCTAAGCTGCTTTTGGATCAAGGCCCAAAAGCAAGAACTTACTTTTGCTTTTGAAATGTCTTACTCATAGATTCCTCTTGTTTTATTGTACCAATACTGAAGGTTTCGTGAATAAATTTAAGATCTCAGATTCTTCAAAAAGAAGCCTCAAAGCAGTTCCTGTCGGTTAGTCCGTACACCTCAAGGAAACTAACTTGGAATTCCTTTGCTTTTTGTATCTATAGAGACCGACCAAAAAGTGTTGGCCTCCTAGGAAACTTAACGTGCCTCATCTACCAACGCTTCACATAAAGCTGTGGTTGATGAAGCAACTTGTGAAGTCGTTTCCAAGAGATGGAAATCGATTCAAATACTTGATATCAAAGTTTCCAGATTTCTCGACAGTAAAGTTAAGGTCTGATCCACAATTCATCATAACCATGACGATTCCTCAAAGAAAAGGGTGGATTGCCTTCATTCAATAAAGGAGATGTGTGTGAAGTGCAAACTGAACGATTTTGTCAAGATATTAAGGAGATTCCAAGGAAGATGGAGCATCTCAATGATGGCAAACTACTTTTAGACGCTTCAGAGAGATCTTCCAGATGTTTCCTGCGAGCGGAAAAGGGACCAAAAGAAGTCTTACCAGGAAAAAGTGCTTACTATGAAAAGATTTTCTTTTTTTGTGAAAGCATCTTGTTGACTGACCCCTGTTCATCATTCAGCCACAAAATCTTCATTTTTTTTTCAAAAAAATGTTCTACAACTTTTCTTATGGATTTCGACAGCAAGCAGCTTTTCCATTAACAAATTTGGGATTTCCAAACTATGGATCTTTTTTAATTTTCCTTCCGTGATGTTTGGAAATATTGTTTGCTAATACTGGAGACAGTTTTCCCGACAACTTCCACAATAAAAATATAATCCTTGGACCCTTACTTGACTCAAGGAATTCCAAGTTTTCTTCTTTTGGAAAGTCACCTTTCTTTGTCCTGACAGCACTGCAAAAAGTTCTTTCATCTTCTACACTGTTTCAAGACACCTCCTCTTCTATTCCTTTTTTTCCAAAAACGTAGAATCAAACTGTCAACACTCTCCCTCGGGACAGCAAAACGAGCAGATTTGGAACGCCTAGATTTCAGCGGAGCTATGCTAATTATAGAGTTTCGGCACACCTCTTCAGTGATTTGTGTAAGTCTATGTGTGTGCTCACGAAAATTTGACTTGATAACTTTGTCGATGTTCCCTTGGCAGGGAAGTCCATCGACTGACTGCTGTTTCGGATTTTGGACTACCTTTTGAAGATTTGATTGTTCTGAATGTTTGGATTTATTAATCAATGAAGCAAAAAAAAACTGTCGTTGCTAATAGATACATAGTTGAAGATAATTGTCTGACCAAAAGTATGCAGAAGTTGATCTCTCTTTCGATGATATTAGAAGTTTGAATTATATCGCAATTTCAAGTGTATCAATCTTCTTTTTTACAAACTTAATGATGTATGAAATTATGGAAGTTTTGAAGGAAACTAGAACATGAGGAAACGGATCAACTACACTATTTACATACATCCGTTTATAAATAGTCAGTTAGTTTGCTAAAGTGGAAACTTTACTCGAATTGTAGAGAAAATATTTTCTCCTCTTTCATATTATGTTTATGGGGTAGCTTTTTATTTTAGATTCATTTCGAAAGTTTCTTTTCATATGATAATGACTTTTCTAGTTGTTTTAATATTATTTTATTATAATGTTCATAAATCTACGTAAAATTTTCCCAAATACGTCGATTTTTCCGTCTTGCGCTGCTTTTCTAACCTCTAAAAATTTCTCACTAATTTCAAGTGTTTCATGGCTGAAAAAATTTTAATGTCTTACTGGATGTAAGACTGGTCTGCTATGTTGCCAACACTGGCATTAAGCTAAATTATTGATATGCCAGAGAAAAAACATGTGTTTTCGTTGAAATATCACCGAACTGCTGAGTCCTTAATTTGTTAAAGAAAAGCAATCGTACCCTGTTTAATACCATAAAAAATATCTTTAAATTTAGGTGCTGTGATCTCTCCTACTTTGCATGATCTAACTTTGTTTCCCGAATATCCAAAGCTGCCTTTCTACATACTAGCGGATGTTAAATTCGATTTAATCCGTCTCTGTCTCGATGCCAATCTTTGTATAACCAAAAATTTAATGTATATCGGAAGAGTAGTGATAAACGATGCTTTAAAGGAAATTTATAAATGCCGTCAAGTGCTGTCTTGAGATCAATTATTAAACTCGCCCATCGAAGATAAAAGAAACTGTTAGCATGACGTCGAAGTGATTAATTTGAATACAGTTAAGAGCGTATAATCAATAAAATGTAATTTCGTGATAAATTACACGACGTTCGAAAAGTTAGAGGAAATGATAAGCGTTCTTAGTATAAGCCACAAAAGAGAAAGAATCGTTTCGCGAAGTGAACTATCTAAATTTATATTTAACTTTCAAGTTTCATAATTGTTACCACACTCGTATAATGGCTTATAATATCTACATCTTGTCGAAACTTGTATCGGACCGTAACGGTGTAGTTGGTAAGGTTGTCGAAGTGCGTCATTTCCAACCAAGGATATCGGAGTTTCGAATCTTCTGTCGAACGAAATTTTATGTTAAATAAGTAACTAACAGTAACAAACTATAGAAAAAATGGTATAATATACAATTCTAGTGAACTACCCTTCAATTTCAAGTTTCCGAAATGTACAAAAAGGATCTATTCATTACCCTATTTTTTCTAAACCTAGCCTGTATTTGAAAAGGCGAAAAACTCGAATTTGATAATATTAAAAATACTTTTTTTCCTTGCTAAAATTCCACTTTTTTATCAGGCGAAATGGTAATTTCGAGTTCTAAATTCGACGTGCAGGTATCCAGCAAGTCCCCGTTTCACGTGAAAATGAGTGTGATCGTAAGAAATCTACAAAGAGAAGACGCCGGCTCGTATCGCTGTATAGCCAAGAACTCCCTGGGAGAAGTCGAAAGTAATATTAGATTATACGGTAAGATGTTTTTACACCTTTTAAAGTATGCCCGGAAAATTGGAGAAACGATTTTTTTCGTCCAGAAAAATGTAAAAAAATAATGACGTAATCTATAAATATCGAGATTTTATCTTAAAATTACTGATTTTCCTGTAGTGTAAGGACGTTTTGTTTGCGTTTAATACCAAATTATTATTAAATTTAACGTTTTTCTAAATTCCTTCTTGCAACTTTTTTATTTCTGTCGTGGTCTGTTTCGATAACTGCGTTATTATATAAACAAAGACCAAATTACAATAAGAACAATCTAACCAATCGAAGAACGTATCTACGACATTTTTAATGATAACCAAGAGTGATAAAGTTGATTGATTGTTGATGGATATAATCGATTTTTGGCAAAAAATGTGTTTTTTTTTTAGTTAATCCATATTTCTAATTATATCATTAATTATTTGTAGATTTTCCGAACAAAATATGTTTAAATGAAGTCTATTTTATTTAATGTTGCCAAATGAGTTGGTCCTTTTCTTCCTATCCATGTATTTAGGTAGTATATAATTAATTTCATCCTCGATAATTATTACAATAACTGCCGTTTATTTCTTTCTCGATTTTTTTTTCAATTTTCGTATTTTTCTTATTCAAAATTATCCAATTATTCGAATTATCCCCATGAAATTTTGCTTTTTTGCTGTTTTAAAATTTTGGCGGGTGTGTCAAAAGTGCATCTAACAAAATTTTAGTAGCACACCGACGAGCCTATAAATTTCAAATTTTGGTGGGAGCGTTGGGCAGCGCGCGTGCCAAAATTTTAAGTAGTGCACGGATGCGTTGATAAATTTTGGTGGGAGCGCTCGACACCTTCTGCAACAAAATTTGAAATTACGTACCGATTCATTATAACAAAATATTCTACGAGAGCTGCAACTGAAGTCAGATGAAAACGAATATTTATAATTGGATATGGCTTTCTTGTTTATCAAAATAGTCTTCATTTTTTCGCGATTCTATTTCACTTTTTGATCAAAATAAAAATATTTCGAGTATCTGTAAATAACTACTAAGTTAAAAATGTCAAACTTTATGATGGTAATGTGATTCACATAAGTGTTGCCATATCTCGAAACTCAAGTAGCAACCCTTGTATTTTTAACGAATATTAGATTGTATTGGCAACAGTGGACAACAGTTTTTATTTTTTTTTGAAGTAATATTATTAAAAATGTGTATTGAATTTATTTATTTCCGGTACGTAATTTTCATAACGAACTATTTATAAAATCGTAATGACTGTTGATAAGTTCGGTCGTTTCCTCTAATGGTTTGAATCCTCGACGCCAAATCTCTCAGGCTCACAGGATGAATTTTCATTATCCTTCCATGGAAACGAACCTCAAGGGACTCGGAAGAGGATTTTATGGACGTTATTTCGCTGAAAAAGTGCAATTTCGCGAGTAAGGTACTAAACAGTGACGTACATACGATTTTTTTTCTAATCGACACTCTTATATTTAAATATAACCTTGTTTTCAACCCCTTCTTTATTTGTCATCTAGTCCTGTATCTTCCTTAACCTTTTTTTTTCTTATCAATCAGTATTATTGGAGTCACAGTATCAAACCTATTCAAAAGGCACACGTTTCGCAACTATGCTTTGATATAGTTTCCTGTTCGCTTGAGTTTCACCCTAACACTTGCTACCACATTACTGATAACGAGATTTCGTCACATGCAACTCAATTTCGGGGTATTTTCTTATCTTCCCTTTTCTTTACGTTTGTTTGAGAGATACAGGCATCCAGATCTATTTTATAGCGGCAATAATAGCTTGTGAAACACGATGAATTATGGTAACTGTGTTGCCAAATTCAAAGGTTTATACCGCACACTGTTGATTTTTAATTTTGATATTTTTTTTTCGTAAAGAAGTTATTGTTCTTTTTCTTTGTTTATTGCCTATATGATTATGCATATATTGAATATTATGGAAAGGAATTCTGATTTTATATAAGGCTACGAGAATATTTGAAATAATAGAGTTTGAAGGAAACTTTTTTCCCATTAGAATTTCGATTTATAAAAATTCATAGTTTTAATCAACACAAATTTTGAAACATATCCACATTTTTGTATTTTTAAATTCTCGAAAAAAAAAATACAAAGATTAGCAGCTTTCCCTTTTTATTTATCTTCTATTTCAAAAAATATCATTTTTCGGAAATATTTTCAAAAATATGACTCACAAAAGTACTTTTTCATCAATTTTGAAAATAATCGATAGTTTCGTGTGGAAAAAAACTCAAAATTCTTTTATCAAACTTTCATCCCGTGGACACATCTTGTCGTTTTTTATTTTTCCCAATTTCTATTATTAAAAAACTTATTTAGATTTTCTAAATTTTGAAACATATTGATACATTTTTGTGATAAAAAATTTCATAATCTAACCTCGAAATTCTCAAAAAAATTACGAGACAATGCTTTTAATTTTTTCCGCATAAAAATGTATCGAATTCCTCCCAAATTAACGGAAAACGGTTTTTTCATTGTAGTTTTCTATAGATAAACAAAGCTACCCCCTAATCCATATAAATAAATATTCTTTTGTAAAACTATTTTCATTTATATGCATAACCCACTGATTATGATTGGAGCTACTTTCGAAACGTTGATAAAATAATTAAAGTATACACTTACACACAGGATGTTGGTAATAAAAAGACGCTTATATGTTTTTTTAATTAATTCATTTAAAAAATTATTTTAGTTGTATAATTTTTCCATTTTTATTAATTTTTAATTTGTTTTATTTATTTATAAGGGAATGATCGAAATTGCAGTCAAATATTTATAATTTTTAATTGCAAAGTCGATCATACCACTACGATTAAGGGTAATTCATCAGTTAATTTATTAAAAAAAAAGTTTTCTATTTGATTGTATATTTTCAAAGTTACAATTAATAGATAAAATAATAAAATAGCAAATTAACAACTTTAACTTTGGGAATAAACATAAGCAAATGAGCATTTGCATCAATAATGGATTACCCTCGATTTAACGTTTTGTATAATAGATATTTTAATTTATAAAAATGTCCATAACCTCAATTTTATTTATAACCCAATATTTTCTAGTTAATCAATTTGATTTAAATTAAACTTTCGACATATAAAAGGATATTTTTATAAATTAAGCAAAAATTTCTTTATTAGAAATTGAATTTTTGCTACTAACACCGCATTTCTTGTAATTTAGGTAAGAAAAAATATGGAACGAAGTTTCGAACGTTTTCCAACGAAGAAACAATTACATCTACAGAAATGGTAAGTGTACGTTACTTTTTGTTTGCTTCCTAAGGAAATCGCGTCACTTTCAGGGGCCAATTATTATCCTTAAATTGGGGTCTGAAAGTGATGCGGTATCCCTTGGGATGCGAACAAAAAGGAAAAACCATATGCAAAGGGTCTCGATAGACCCGTATATCTTCTGCAAGGTGTAATTGTTTTCTTTGAAAAAAAAAACGTTCAAAACTTTCGTACTTGTAATAAGAAACGGAACTTGGTAGCAAAAATTGTTTTTCGACCTTTTTTTATGATTTTGTTTTATATAAACAATGTATATATTATGATTTCAATAAAACGTTCCTTTTGCACAATATAAACACACCCTAGCGGACAATCATGGAACTAAAAAAGGCGCTCTCTGGCGAACAAACTCCTAACATAACGCCATCTAGCCCTTGAGCTATTTAGTTCAGCGTTTTCCTGTTTGGGGGCGCTCTTAGTTCAGCGTTTGTTTGCCAGAGGGCGCTCTTAGTTCAGTGTTTGTCCGCCAGTGTGCGATATTTTTGCATTTTTTATCGGTTAAAAAGTTAACAAAAAACCGCTTCGGTTCCATGGTATTCAGATTCCCCTTCACGGGCCGGTTCGCTGCAAGAGCTAGACATAAAGGAATCCTTTCTATGGGTCTCCTTCAAGTCATGAGCCGCGCACCGGTTGACCCCGTGAAGGGGCAACTTTGGTTCATGACCATTTGTTCAAGATGCTATTTCAGTCTTTTTGGAACAAGTTGTTTGACAAAGGCAACGAAGAAATGTCATAGGCGTATGTATGTATTTTCATATTTTCATGATTTACAACCACCGGGACGACCTATGACATTTTTTCAATGCCCGTTCGGAAATGTCGCGAATTATTTCCAAACAGACTACAGCAAGATCTTACTTGAAGAATTTCTCCAAGACAGAAGCGTGCGTATCTGAAATACGCATAGAAAAAGAAAACAAGGAAAATAAACGACGAATTTCCATTATTATCAAGATACGTTATTTAAATTAGTCGATAGAACATAGAAAATTAACAATTTCTCTTTTTTTTTCAACAATATACGTCTCAATTTGAAAAAAAAATTTATTAAACATAATATACGATTTTATGTAGAGTTTAAAAAGCAAAAAAAATGGAAACTTTTCATTTTAAACAAGCGAAAATATTCAACAGTAGATTTTGCAAACATGATAAAAAAAATAACGATCAAAAATTAAACACAAATAAAATGAAAAGTTTCCCATTAGAATATCAAAATCCATAGGCGTCGCATTATTTCTTTTATCCTCTTGATATCCTCAGATAATATCTAAAATAAGAAAAAAACAATGATAGTAATATACATTGTTGCCCCAATAAAAAGGGTACCTATCCTATATACGAGGGTTGTTTGAATATCAACCTGAACTTATTCAGCACTTTTCAATAAGTCGGAATATCACGTTGTGATAAAATATTTATTTTTAAAAGGCAATACCACTACTAAAAAACGTATGAAAGGGAAACTAGAAGCAATAGCAAAGCAATGTATGTGAATAAGAAATCTTCATCAGGATGTGAGAAAAGCACAAAGTAAAAAACAGGGAGCAGTAGTACTGAAAACACTGTTTACACTACCACTACACCAACACTTAAAATTACACTGTCTGACGCGCGTTTCGACCTTCAGTCTCTTAAGACGATAACTTGGTTATCGAAACACGCTTCATACAGTGTAATAGTGAGTGTTAGTGTAGTGGTAGTGTAAACAGTGTTTTTTCAAAAAGAATACCATCAACAGTTCCAAAAAATCTCAATATACAGAGCAGTAGGGCACTCTAAAAATAAAGAGGGAGCAATCACATTAGACTAATAATGGAAATTAAAAAGGTGCGCCAAATATATCGAACAGAGAAAATGATATCATAGCGGAAATATTAGAAATAAAGGGAAAAACATCTGCAGACTGATAAAAAGAATGTGGGAAGGGCAGTAATCTAATAATTGTAGTTTTGGACAGAATAATACAAAAAAATCTGAGACCAATTCATAAATGAGGCTTCTGTGAATATTTAAGAGGGTTTATGAAGGAGCGAAGCACCGCGGACAAGATTTTTACATTAAAAAGAATACAGAGCAATAACCAAGACCAAAATTTAGAACTACTTCTACTATTCGTAGATTATGAACAAGCTTCGTTAGGTCTAAAATTTTTCAAACAACCTTCGTAAAAACGTCATTTCGTAACTTTTCAAACACCTCCGGTATACTTGAAGCGTATTCTTTAAAATTCAAAAACAACTATTCTTAAAACAAAATGAAGAAAGGGTTGGGAATATCCACAAATATTTATTCGAAATTTTACTGTTTTTCAAAATGAAAGAAATTAAATTCTATACTGATTTCAAAAAAGACAAAATTTACTTGGACACAAATATTAAGGTATCAGAAAACGTAAAATTTGACAATGTATTAAATGTTGAAGATAATCCTCATAAGTTACATTAAGAAATCAACAATGATACCAATTGCTGTATGCAGAAAATTTTACAAGGGGAAAGTTATAATTTCTGCTAACATAAGTTATACAAGTTTCACGATTTTTTAAACTCTGGAAGGTAAATTGGTAAGCGCGGGTCAATAAAGCGCTTCCCTTAAAGATCCCCAGATTTCACATCAAACTATTTACATTTCTCGATGTTCAATTATACCGGAGGTATTAGAAAAGTTACAAGAATGATTTAGATAAATTTTAATACAAAAAAATGACATTTTTTTTGAAATTTGAGAACTTTTGTGCACAAATTTGACATAGAAATGAAATTATTTGAAAAAACGGGTCAATACCGAGGTACTGTATCTCAAAAATGAGTTTTGAAACCTATCACAATATTTGTAAGTGATAGCAAGGCTTTTACGAGATGTACATGAAAAAACTGCTGAATTGAAGAATCTAAACACAAGAAAGTAATTAATGAATGAAAAAAGTGGGATCAAACAGTAGCGAAAATCATGACAAAACTTTGACTAAATTGACAGGACAAGCAACTAAAAATATGACAGTTCACTAAACCATTATATCTACGAGGGCGGTTCAAATATGAACGAGACAAACACCCTGACGCATTTATTTATTCATTCTCGACATTTTCGCGGCCATCTTTGAACGTTAGGCTACAGCAGACCAACTTAGGTATGTTCCGGGTTTCTAATGCCTTCCAATACCAAACAACGAATGATAAAACGTCGCTCTACGGCCGTCGGCATTTAACATGCATTCGTGGTGACGTATGTAATAATATTTGAACCTCCCTCGAAAATCGACAACTTTTAAATATATAAATATTGATGGAATCGTTTATTTCCAGAAATACCAGGACCAACGAAAGGCTTTAGTTTATCCATCGACGAAGACGATTATAACGAACAATTCGGATCGGCCGAAAAAGATCAAGAAGAAGATAATATATCGAATAACCTTCTGGAAAAATCCACATTTCAACATTCAACTGTCGAAACACCATCCAGGTACGAATAATGATTACTTCGGGTATAGACTCAAAAATTTTCGAATGAAAGAACATAGAAATGAATATAAAAGTTACTTACCTCAATGGAATACAGATCGGTGTAGGCGCTCACTGCCTTCTTTGGTTTCCATGAAGTTGCCATGCAATGTACGCCTGTAGGTACCTCTTACATTTTAGATGAAAAGTCAGGTTTTCTGCAAAAAAACTAATTGCTTATAATCCAATAACTGCATCAACGTGAAGAAAGAAAATCACGTCGACTTCCTAGTGGATAAGTCAAGAAAGATTGATAAAATTCAACGGAAGATGAAGCAAGCTCATAAGAATCTTATGCATACCAAAACTTATCGCCAGAAACTCTAACTCCAGCAGACTACTGGATCTTCCACCTTCGAGTCTAAGGGGCTAAGCATCTTTTAAAAACTACACGTGAATGTCCAAACATTTTTATGGACTTGGAGTAATCCAAGACTAATAGTTTGGGGACCGACACCCCAAAATAAACGAATCCTCATCTTCCGAGCAGAGGAATGTGTACACGCGATACTCAATCGATGTAACCGGCTTCTACAAGAACTGGTCAGACCAGAATCCATTTTTGATATAGTAAATACTGTTGCTTATACGTTTCTCAACGGTCCGTTTGCAAGACGGGCTTGATAGAGACTCCTGACACGAGACAAGCTAAGACAGTCATAGAAGGATTTTCTGCCTCTATTACCCAACAACTGCTCAATATAAATAAGCATGTAATGCTTATGCTAAAACTGCAGATCACTTCATCTGTGACTGTCAACGCTCACAAGGGCACGGTTTGAAAACTTAAACATGCTTCATAGCTCACCTAATGAAGTCAAAAAGGTCAAATCAAAGAGATTGATGGTTTTTTTTAACATATGGTGGCCTTTGGTGATGTCAATTAAGCAGAAACGCGAAGGAAATTTTTGTTGATAAAAGAAAAAAAATTATCAAATTTCTGAATAGCCCTCGTAAAATTAAACAGATCACTTTTTCGTATATCCAAGACAATCGAAATTTGAGCATTTTATCTTTTATTCATGAAAATGATAAATTTTGCAAAAACTTCAACATAATGCGAAATTATTCATACCAAAAGTGAAACACACCAACCAAACTAAGTACGAATTCGAATCGAAAAGTCCCTACCACTTAAATACGATTCTCGTGGCAAATTCTTCGGAAACCATAAATTTTTAATTGAGATTTTTCCGTTTTCAGAGCCAACTACGTCGATAACCAGAACGTGGCGATTATAGACGAGCCGAATTCGTCCTCTTCTTCATCATCACGTTTTTCCGGTCGAATTATGGCGCGGTCAATAGGATATTTCATATTAACGGTAGGATTCTTTGATGTTATAGCTCCAGAAATCGAAGTTCTATTTTCCTCTATAATAGCGACAACGATTTGACGATCGACAGTTAACAAGAGGTTTTTCTAGTGACAATAATGTTCCTTTTTATACATTGTGTTTGTAACACTTTATATTACTGCCGAAAGTAATTAACAGTAATAGTTGTAACATTGTCATACTACACTCGTGAGCAAAAAAATCGACTCGAGTCGCACGCTAGCGGCCCTAATAACAATCCCCGATGCTATAAAATTTTTATCATCCCTCACCCACCGCCAGTTTCAATAAAAACCAACTCGGTGTTTGTCTCCATTGTAATTTCCGACTTATCATCAGCACTCTGGCTATTTTTCGCTGAATCTGACCTTGTCGCACTAGGATGACGACTTGAACGGCTTTATCACACAGAACATACCCTAAGAAGAAACCCAAACTCAGTCGTTAATCAGTGGAAAAAACAAGGAGGATTTTCGATGTCAGTGCCCTCGATGGTACGTGGCAGAACTAAATTTGAGCCAGTTCATAATAATAATAATAATAAATAGGATATTTGTGTTCAGTTTTTTTTCCAATGCGATTGCAGAAGTGTCGCCTGAGTCGATTTTTTTTGCTCAAGTGTGTATATACAAGGTGTCAAAAAGATTTCGTTATTTGTACAGTTAATTACTTCTAGTAGTGATTTATACGTTTTTTGTTTGTCTTGTATTTTATTTTTATCTGATACGTGATCAATAAATATTTTAAAACTTCAATTTTTACCTCTTTTTGAAATTTTAAATCATTTTTCACCTAGAGTATCCCATAATAACTATTTTTCGCATAAGAGTAGAGACGCATAGGAGAGCTCAAAATATAACGATTGGGGGACAATCTCTGGGGAGTTATAGTGCTTCAAGGTCCAAAGACCAAAAATTTCCAACAATGGAGAGTTTTCTTTTGAAACACTCTGTATGATATATGCATATCATTTTTCATTGATTGCGATAAAAAATGTAAATTCAGTCACTGAAGATGATAATTTGGTAATGGAAACAAGGAAATTGAGTGTTGGTGTAGTATAGTAAATTCCAACTGAAATTATGGAGATTTCTGCACAATTTTTTAATTTGGAAGAAGCGAAACCCCAAAATTACCAGAAATTAAGCCTGACGATTTTTTGTTTAGGAGATTGTTAACTTTTATACTGCAATGACAAATTTAGGGTGATTTTAACACACAAAAATCATTGAAAATCATCATTTTAAATCTGTTAATCAAATTTATGGCTTTAGAATCCGATGCGTCATAATAAATTGTTTATTATTTATATTTATTGGTCACGTCAATGTATTATGGGAAAGTGTATGGTAATATAGAGGATTCTAGTTAATGATACCATATTTGTTCGATGCCTTATTCAATATTCTCATAGATTGTTAGATTTCTATATATTTTTTTTAAATTGAAATTTTGTTTTAATATATTGTAAATGTTTTTGAAAATATATAAATCTTAATTTTGGAAAAACTATAAACGTAATAGAGAAAAACCTCAAATCCAAGTTTATACGAGGGTAGTCTAGAAAGTTTCGAATGAACAAAGAAAGAAGTTTCAAAACAATAAAATTCCAAACAATTTTTTTTCACGTTTTCTTTAAATATATATTTCAAATAATAGTTTGATTATCGAAAAACTCTTTTCTGCAAGTGAAATTTGATTAAAAAAATCACTGGGAACTAGATCTGGTAAATACGGTGGGTGGTGAGACGAAAATGAATTTTAGTTATGGCAATCACCAAAAAATGAGATGGTACGTTCCCCTGAAGAGAAACAAGTTTTACAGTTTCGAAAAATTCCTGCAAAGCAATATCACAGAGACCTCAATTCGACTGCATCACTTTGCTGCAAACCAGAAACGAACCAAGGAGCTCGCAGCACACCAGGAGCTGACAGTTTCCTAGAGGAAGTCATACGTGACATGGCATAAACATGACGTCGAGGCGACGAGATTTTGGAATGAGACTGGTGGCATTCTGCAGCACACCAGAAACTTGGTAATTATCCTCCCGTTCCTTTCAGGAACCTCAGGATGTTATTTGGTTCTAGCTGCTGAAGGTCTTTATTTTCCCTTAATTTTAGCGTGTCCTGGAACCAATTGGAGAGTTTTTCGTAACTCATTTAACTCGTCTAAAGATTCCAAAACCAGTTTGAATGGCTCCTTGACTATCGTACAAGATGGTAATGTGAATAGAAGCAAATTTAACTACGAAAAATTCCAAGGGCGTAAAATTCTTTATACACAGGATATAATTAATAATTAAATATCGTGGATATTTGAAAAGACAACGCCGTACGACAGGTGTCGAGAAATTTTTAAAAAACTTTCGTATATTCGATTGTACTGAAACATAGATGTGAACGCTTCAGTAATTATGTAAAAAAATATATAAAAACTTCCCCTCCTCGTGTACATACTGTTACGAAATCACTAGTTATTGTAAATTTTGATTATTCAGTTTGTAAATATTTATATTAAACAGCTTTTAATGAATGTACTCAATTTGTTTTACCTATAATGATTCGATGAAATTATCTCGTAAAATAAAATCGAAAATTTAGATTTAGTTAACAACGAGATATACCCATAAAGTAAATTCATTTTGATTATTTACGATCCAAACATTTACTGAAAATAAATATCTCTTGTTTCGATGAAAATACAAATATAGGGTGTTCTATTAAGTCTGATTATTAATTAAAATTGTTTTTCTTACAATATTTATGCAACACCCTGTATATGTAGTTGTTTAAATATTGCAATATATTCTCAATGATTTATATAGACCATTTCAATAAAAATTATACGCACTGTATAAAAATCTGAATACGCCACTTTCATTAAAAAAAAAATAATTATATAAAGTAGGGTGACCGCTCTCCCAATTGTTTCCAAATGTGCGTGAATGTTTGAATTATTTTAAACACATCATTCTATTGGGGTAATATTTACCTAAATTTTCCACCGTTTTTTTTGATTGTTTTCTATTTGAGGATTAAGTTTCTGAAAAGCTCAGAAATTAGATAAGAAAAGAGAAAGACGACTCAAAAATTTTCATGAAAAAAAAAGTTCAACAGAACTGGAAACCCTGAGTTACTTAGTACAGTCAAGGGAGACTTTTTTTCAGTTTTAGTCCGAGCCTGGCACTAAGACAAGTTGGATCTTGCACCATAATAATACTCCGGTGAATTGTACAAGAATTTTTGACATCCCAAATCTCCTAAAATGGTGTCAAATCTCGAGAAAACTCACTTACTTTTAATCAGAGAAAATCATGTTAATTTTGCGTTTTCGATGTTGCCTAATCCATTTATCGACCTCGCAGATGTCAAAAACTTAATTTGTTGTTTTTTTTACAATTGATTTTTAAAATAAAATCGCATTTTGTACAAAAATATCTTTTTCCGAGTCATCGTACAATTAACAGACCATAACCTAACTTATAGGTCCGCTCCTCGATCTGTTGTACGTCTTTTCCTTCTCTATCTAATCTTCCATTCTCCCAAAAATTGTTACCCCAATAAAATTTTTTTTCAAATTTATCAATCCATTTCAAAGAGTAGTTGAACTTGAGACTTCGATAAATGGATTCCACGAATAAGCAAGGATAAACTAATGTGTATTCGCAGTTATTTACATACAGGGTGGATAATTTTCATGAATATTTATTATATTGTTTCTAATTTGAGTTGAAAATACACGTGATTTTATTTGTTTATAATAATAAATGTTTTGACTGAAATAATAATTATTTATTGTTAAAAGTTGTTTTATTTACACATATTCCCATTAATTCATCCCTATAAATAACCGATACGATTATTGAATTACATCAATTTGATTGTTTAGTCGATTCACTGCATTCGATTTTAAATATTTCGTAAGTTGTATAACGGTTTATAGCGTTTTAAGTCTCGTCAATATAATTATTTATTTCTCTATCAAAATTTTCGTGTGAAAAACGTTATTTTGTAATATAATCGAAATTTCCCTGTTTAAGACAAGTAGATGTAATTTAATACCTTTTTGCGCTTTCTCGTCCAGAGAGAACCGTACAAGAACGGCTGTCCATTTACCCGTAAAAGGGTTTCTGCAGTCAATTTGGCAAACGGCAGCTAATTACCGTTTCTCGGGCACTGTTCCGATTTCTATAATTTCCTTAAAGTTTGCAAATAACCTTCATTCTCGAAACGGGGTAATTATCACGAGTTCCGGGTTTGTTTTGTTCGCGTTTTGTAGATTACTGCAGATTCTGATGTCGTAAAGTTCAACGTTTTTACATTTTACGGTGATCCATACGAAGAAAATGTAAAGTCATGTAAATAATCATCAAAACAAAATTTAACAATTTCTTTTTGTAAACTCGTGGCCAGAAATTGTAGGTGTGTTGCAGACTTTTTACCCTTAAATCGTGGGGTAGATTAACTTAAACTGCAGAATAATAGTGAAATGGAACGTCTTTTCGTGACTGGTGGGCAGGATTCGCATGGCCTTAAATGAAAGGTGATTTTGATTTTTCCAAAACGTTGAACAGACGCCTCTGATAGGTTTACCATTTTAGAATGATAAATATCTTATCAGCAGCCAGGATAACATCACCGCACGCAACCACCACAACCGCAGCCCTGTAGAGGAGCAACTCCTATATCAGAGCCAACTCCAACAAATCTGCCTCCTATAAAAATTTTTTTTCTGTCTCCATAAAGGGTAATTCTCAAAAAATATGAAATTGCAGAAAATCGTGCAATTATGGTGGTTAAATCACCACCAATCTCATTGGGAACTAAGCCGGATTGTACTAGTATGAGCACAAATAGAAGGAGAGGTTTCAAAAGAAAAATAATTTTTTTCGTATGATTGAATGAAAAGGCAATAAATCATACGATTGAAGAAGATACGCCTATGGGTTATTATTATAATACTCTGTTATTCGTAAAAATAGTCTATAAGGTCTGTTATCTTATTTTCAACAAACAAAACAAAAGAAAAAACGTAATTTCTTCGGAGACTTTATTGGATGTTAAGTGATGGGGGACTGCCCACAATAATTCACCCTAATCAGACTACAAAGTGTGTACATGTTCGAGAATACAAAGTCGCGCATTAGGCAAAGAACGGCGACAGCCTACGAAAAATGGCGATGTAAATGAAGTAAAAGCAAGACCATAACTAGTTTTCAGTTTTTCATTTAAGAATGCTTCTCTCGTATATAAAAAAGACGACTTTTCTCCAATCTAAGGAAAATATATGAATATATGCAGTGGCGTAAGAAATGTTTTTTTTGTATAAATCCCTAGATTTACTCAATTTTCTTAGCGGAAAGTTGAAAAAAAACATTATTTTTGGTTTTCTTTCTCAGTAGAGCCGTTTAAAAATCGTTTCAAAAGTACCACATTTTGTTGCTTATTCTATAGGCGATAGGCTCATTTGAACATTGTTCAATGTAGCAAATAAATTTCTTTAACATTTGTTGTTCAACAAGACGAATTCAAGCTAGCATGTGACAAGAAAATTACAGCTAGTATAAAAAATTCGTCCGGTCTTTGTTTTTCTAATTTTCGTTAGTACTTACTTGCAGCAACAAATTTTGGGTCACTCGATATTTATTTGATTAATCCAGAATTTTATGCTAGTTTATATGAATTTAGCATTAATTGCGATTTTTCGCGAACGGCTTAAGCAACAAAATCGCGGTTTCAGCAACTGAATAGCAACAAAAAAGCTCCAAATTTTGCATATTTTTTTATTGATTTTTGCTAATTTGACGCCGCTACCTTGATAGAGCTCCAGAAGTAAGTGGCCCAACAAAGAAAATCGTCAAGCTACTCAAAATAGCCGTTAACTGCCGACATAACTTCTCCATTATTGCAAAATCTTTGACCACCAACCTATTTTTTACGTCGGGGAACAGAAAATAATCCGAGGAGGCTAAATCTGGCGAATAGGGTGCATGGGATATCAATTCGAACTTTAATTCATCAATTAAATACGTTACAATAACACGTTTTTGCTTGATTTCTTCGCTCAAACGTTGCAATAAGTTACTTGCCGTTGATAGTTTTTCCTCTATCAAAAAAATCACGGAAATTATCCCACACGCGTTCCAAAAACCTTACTTGCAAATGGAACGGTCAATTGCCGTCTTTAGATCCGGTTCTCTGCTTTCAGTCCCATGTTTTGATTGTTTTTTTAGTTTGGGTGTAAAGTGATGGACCCGCGTTTCATCAATGGGTGTGAAGCTGCTTTATTTCTGTGAAGCATTGCCAAAAACTCGATTGAAACATCTATACTACTACTATCTATGGATAGCTGCCAAACAAATACTAAACATATGCTGCAAAGATTGTGTAATTTCTAATATACTGGAAGCAAGCAACTACCACCATCTCACCAAGTCAGGCCAGGTACTGCTGGGACTATCGTCGTAATAAAAAAACTCAATTTTCCTATATCTAGTGCGATAAAAACTTAATTGCAATCATCTGATTGTCTATATTTGTAGAATATGTTCGTTTTTTATGTTTACGTAAAATAGGTGCAAAAATTGAAAAAAGTACATCAAAAAACTAAAAAAAGTGTGGTAATTTGATATAAAATATTGAAAAACGTTGCCAAATCTACTCAAATTCTTTAAAATCCATACGCCAACAAGTGGGAATAAAACATCCTATTCGCTTATGCATAATGAAGATTATAGTATTACATACAGGGTATATACGGAAAATATATTTTTCCGAAGTGACTGTAAGTCATAACGCACGTTCGAGCGTAAGGCTAAGTTGAAGGGGGTGTTAGAAACACAGCAGTTCGAGCCGTAGTGAGCTCCCAGCAACATGACGCTAGAATTAATGCACGTCTTTCGAAAGCCCAGTCGAAGAGGGAGCAGAATATCTAGGAAAAGATCACTTTGAATTTCCTCCTGAACAAACAAAACTTCATTTAGTTCATTTAGTTTAAGAGATCGCATACTTTGTATTATATAATGTGCTTTAATCTGTCTTTCTAAGGTAAATGGTAGAAGGGTTAGACACTAACAGCCTACCCTAAAAATTCTACTTGCAGAAGAGATATTTTCGTATTATCGTATACGTTTTTGGTTTTTCCTAAAAGTACCATCATTTGGGAAGGTAGAGTATCACTTAAAAAAGTGTAAAGACTTGTTTTTGTTATGAAGGAAGTTACGTCAGACATTGTTCTTATTTTATTCTGTTTTAAATAATGCTACGTCACTGGGAAAAACTGAAATCAGTAAACAGAAACACAATTAGTGTTCGTATTCAACATTTCCATAAATCGGATTTACACTCCAATTTAGTAAATAAATAAAATACTCTCTCTGTAGCTCTTTCTTCTCTACATCGCTTTGGCACGACCCTTACGGTACACAGATCGTTAAAGTTGACGTTCATGATGGTTAAGACGTCCATTGTTCATTAAATAGAAAAATTATCCCACGCGCATCCCACAAAACCTTGCCTGCACATGGAACGGTCTTTGTATCTCTTTTGGAACCGATTCCTCTTCTTCAGTCCATTGTTTTGATGATTGTTTTTTTGTTTTTGGTGTGAAGTTATTGCAGTTTTTGGAATGCTGGCTGAAGCACTTCCAGTCGACGATCATCCAGCGGATTTTCTTCAACATTTTTGGAGTCTTTATCTCATTTGGTCGAATACGGCGCTGCTGGTCTTCGCAGATCGTACAGTCTCGTCTAAACTATGCTACACAATATTTTACTGTTGATAACGAAGGAACAGTCTCATCCAGAGTAGAATTTAAGGACTTTTCAAATGAAAATATTGTATCATAAAACGATTACCAATTTTTTCCATGTTTACAAATTCACTGAAAACTTCAGGTCTTATACTTTTGGGACTATCCCCCAAGTGGCGGAAAGAAATTATTAGAAAACTGTTTTCAAAAGAAGATCAATGGGTCAAGATTTCTATGTAAATGATCATCTTCCAAGTCTACCAAAACGTTTCCACCATCACTTATCTTTATCTCAAAATTTTTCTCTCTTAATTTTTTGTTCCGCCTTAACCATTACAATTTCGTAAACCGAGCTAGATACAACTTGTTACTAGATAGTCGTTATGGTCTACAAACCAAATTCAAATTATTTATAAGTTCACGAGAGCGGAAACGCGGACAATGGTAAATTATTTTACGGGAAACTCAATTAACATCTCATTGTTCTGTAACTTGTTAATTTGTTTGATTTGTTTTGATTCCCTAATTAGCTGACTTAAAATGTATAAGAGGGTAGATTAAATAATTTCTTCCTTGTGACGAATATTGGCGATCATTATTACAACATTAAAGCTATCAACAGCAATGCCAAAGAGTTGAGGGAAGGTGTTTCATTGATCCAGATTCGTCTTCTTTCTTGACCTCGCCTCGCAGGATCTTTTGGAGTAATGGATTAATTTCCAACTTATTCCAAAAACTTCTTTTTTATTATCCAGGCGGCCTCAGGTCCTTAGTGTTTCTCTCCTGTATCTCCATTATTTTTCCTTGTTTTATTTCATTTCTTTGTATCAGGATCTGCACTGAGAATAATGCTTCACAATGCTTCCATCGAACCAACAGCATTTATAAACCCGAATCGGTTAGCTTTAAAAGATTGCTCATACTATTTCTGATCCTTCCATTGTTTACTCCATTTCAAATTTGTTTCATTGGTTTTCAAATAGTTTTGTACATCGTGACAACGCTGCAATCTCCTCAGACCTACCTATTGCCTCTCCGATTCTCTTTCTTATTGCCATTTGTTTTGTTCTATATCTTTCTGGGTGTTATTTCACTTTTAGAAAGGAATTCCCAACTTAAAACCTGTTATGTTATGTGCCCTTCAAAATTATTTAAAACGCAATCCCGCGAAAAAAAGACACTGAAAATTGAAAGGATTCGAAGAAATTTAACTGGGTGTACGATAAGTTTTGCCTTTTGCTGAGAGAAACTGGATTATATGGTTTGAAAAGATTTTAATCACTCGATAAGACATGAAAACGAGTTTTTTAATAATTCAAAAGTGAATAAAATTTGTTTAGAACTATGAAGTGACCATATTAATATAGGGGTTAATCCATTTCTTCTATTTGGTAAACGAGACTAGTCTTGGACTTTTAGAAACCTAACCTAACCTAAAGCAATACGAAGATTAACTTTTAGGTCCGCAAGATCAAAACTAAGTATGCTAACATTTGTGTTGGAAATGCATTATGCCTGCGCAAATGAAAGAGAAGTTACTTTAAAAACGAAAACTCGGCCACCATCATTAAGTATTCCAATTTGCGTAAAACCCTGTATATTTCATTATTTAATTATAAAATCGTTATGATATATCTGATTTTGGATTAATTCCAATTTAACGGTATAATAATGGCCATATTTCTTTTGTTCCAAATTCAAAGGCAACCAACGAACTTTAATTCGTTTTTCAGAACCGTCTTAAGGTAAAGCGTGTATCTAATGGTTATAAATATATAAAAAGCGGAATTATTGTAGGGTTTATGTTGTAATTCAATTATTTTTTGGTACAGAAAAAGTATCAAAAGGAATCATACACAACGGAAGAGGGTTATAATTTACAGTAAAGAAATTAGCAGCTTAAATTCGTCAAAATGCTCCTGGCCCTAATAACAGCTTCCAATCGCTTTTTATTGATCGAATAAGATCTTGTTCGATGCTATCACATTTTTTCGTGAGCGCCATTTTGAGTTCCGATTTCTGGACGGGCATTGCCTTGCATTAGGATGAAACTGTTCGCGGTTAATCCTTCCATTGAAATGGGCTCTCAAACCATCCAGGAACCTCTTCCAAAAGTTTTAGTTTATGCGAAACTTTTTAACCAGGTTTCCTGCAAACTCGACCTCTTCCATAGCTACCATGCAGGGATACTTTTTTCGTCAGTGCAATTAACGCGTTTTCTGGCAAATCGTAAACGGGCTGCTCGATGGGATGGGGTTAATTGGGGACCAGTAGCTGGTCTTTTTGGCTTGGCTCCACTCCTCGCATTTCTCTGAGCTCTTCCTGGGCTTTAGCACTTGTGAAGGCCTGATTTATCAGCGATCTGGCTGACATTGATTGACGGCAGACTGAATCTGGTTTTGTCGTAATATGGTGTCCGCATGAGCAACTTTATCACTTACTGTATCAATTTTTAGGTAAAATACTTATTTTTTGTTAACAGAGATGGTTAATTGATAGTGGTGGATTAGGAATATAACTTTTTTTAAAAGTCAGTTACCCCTAAACAAGCATAAAAAGGGTGGTTACCGAATATAACATTTTGTTGAACTGTGAGAGAAAGAAATATTTTTGAAACTAATTGCGTTAGCTTCAAGATTTCACTAAGAAAAATACAATTTCGTGTTCAGTGGAATCGATTTTTTTGCCCCAAATTTGATAAGATTATATTTATTTTTTGCGAAAGATATCCCAAGACCGGTTCTGTGTCAATGCAATTAAAAAGTATTATAAAATATTGAAATTCGCTTTTAATTGAAAGATAAAGTGGTATTTGTGCCCCTTTTGAGAAAAGGCTCAATCTTTATGGCCAATTAGTCGGAAGGACGTATAGAGATAAGACAATGAATTCATTTGAATCACTCATAAAAGATCGTTTCGCTATCTTTATCACGTTTTCAAATAACCAACTCGATAAGAAATTAAGTCGATCATTAGACGGGAAAGACGTTATCGAAATATTTAGGAGTTGAAAATCATTTACGGATCACGTAGAGAGTAAAGAAAATGTATCCACCGGGAGGAATATTCAGATCGGCTTCGAAAAACCTCAACCATTGAAGATAAACGAATTGTATTGATCAGTAAACGTGATCGACGCTCACCGTGTTAGTAAGTGCAAGTGGACTGATTTCGGCACCTCGCCACTTCTAGGCAACTACTGGTCCTTCAATTTTTGTACTTAAGACAACACATAGACTGACTATCAACAGCAGATTGCAAGCTGCAGGTGAATGTGAATGATCACGTCAATAACAAGACACTAATCGCTGACCAACGGTGGACAGCTAACTTTAACTTCTCTATTCCAAATAACGAAATCACCAGGTACTCAAATGAGGATGAGTTCCTGCTAATGATATCCTAAAATAAGACATTTCTCCCTTGGAGAACATGTCTTCAAAGTATTAGCTGTGATGGAGGGAATCTCAATCTGCTCAGATAATAGAGCTGCCACAAAAGTGTCGATCATCCAAGACGCTTTCTCTATATTATATGTATTTGAAATGCCTCTGGTTCATGGAGGAGGGAGAAAAAGCAGACCACGTCATCGGTGGGTGCCCATGTACCAAGGCAAGTCTCACAGTTTGAATAGTGGCGTTAAAAGGTTCATTGACCTTTGTTAAATTTAGCTGAGCACAAGGGACTTATCAAAACGTCTCTGACTACTAACTATGATATAAGGATCACGAAAATTCATTACTCTAACGTATTTATGAATAAATATAAATAAATCGTGTTGATTTTAGGTTTCTTTTCAAAAACAGTTAAAAATATTGATGTTTCGAACATATTTCGCTATTTATCGAAATAATTATTTTAATTATATAATATAATTGCGTTGAATAAGCTATAGTGGAACATAATAAAATGTCAAATTTTTTCTCCTGTCTCGTTAATGATAATAAATGTTCTTTTTGACATAATCAACATCCTATCGTAATGATAAAGTGAAAAGTCCGCTGGCGCTCGAACCCTTAACTTACAATGGGATATCGTTTTATTATGAAGTATCATTAGTCATTTATAGCAATATAGGGAGAGACTTAATTTTTGTTAACTCTCAAAATTTGATATTCCACGTTGTTAGTTTGAAACGACACTTTTGATTGATGTCTTTGATGGTTGAATAGACATTGAAAAAGATACTGTACCATGTAAAGCATACAGGGTGTTCTAAACAACTTGATTTGTATTTATAAATCCGTATATTCAATTTAAATACCTTCACGGTATATCTGGAATCAGCATCCCACTAAATAAAATACAGAAAGTTCAAAAATCGGTAGTGAAATGAAGAAAAAGTATGAATCTATGTTCGCGTTTGTTCAGAAAAGACGTTTATCAAGATGCCACGACCGTTCAACGATTTTCCTCATATTTAATAAAAGGAAAGAAGTCCGTGCCAATGCAGCCGGCAGCGTCCCGAAGGCATTAATCGCTAATCTACTGAGGGGTCCCAAACGAACAATAGAAGGTGTGATCTATGAAGAAAGGCACTTCTTTACCGATTTCTCAGGCTACATTTACTCTGAAATGTGTGTGTGCTGAATAAGGACGATGCGCGACGTACGAACACTGCCAAAACGGTTGATAAAGGATTATAATTTAAAAATTTAAGAAAATTAAATAATGAAAACGATTAAAATGCATTTAAAATTAAATTCTAAATAATTTATGAATGAAAAAATATTAAATCAATAAATTATTCATTTTTTCGTTAGAAAATTCTGCTATATAACTCGGTTTGAGATCATGATGAAAACACGTTAGTTTAGCATTTAGATTCCGGAAATCAGTACTTCAGGCTCGACTTTTTGGTCTCTGGATTTACGAATTACAGCAGTTTTCCTTTATTGTCAAAAAAACATCGCTTTTCATAGATAAATAGTTTCGTCGAATTGAAATAACCTAATCCAAAATAAAATGAACCTAACCTAATCGAAACTGCAATAAATCTAACCAAATAGAAGCTAAAGTGAACTTAAACTAATCGAATCTAGAATAAATCTAACCAAATAGAAGCTAACGCAAACTTAACCTAATAAAATCTGAAGTACATCTAAGCTAATTGAAGCTAAAGTAAATGTAACCTAATAGAAGGTGAAGTAAATCTGATCAATTTGAAACTAAACTAAACCAAACCGTAAGTAAAGTATATCTAACCTAATAGAAACTCAAGTAAACCTAACCAAATCGAAGCTTAAGTAAACATAACCTAATGGAAACTAAAGTACATATAACCTTATCGAAGGTAAGGTATACCTAACCAAACTGAAGCTAAAATAAATGTAACTTAATGGAAGCTGAAGTAAATATGACCAATTTGAAGCAAAAGTAAACCTAAATTAATCAAAGCTAAAGTAATTCAAATCTGGTCCTCGATTTGCTTAATACCATTAAGATACAATTGCCCAATGTAAATAAAATTTGAATGATTAAAAACGTTATCAATAATTATTTTTTACTTTCTTTTTACATATGGACGTCTTTCCTATCGTCAGCCAAGCCTCCATCTCCTAAAAATGGACCCCACAAAATAAAACCTTTCCTCAAGTTCAAAAAGCCAAACCAAAGGTCTACCAATCTAAATATTGGTAAAACCCGAAGCAATGATTTCAAATGGGTAACCCTTATTGGACTAAGGTTTCTAAATGAAGTTATTCATAACTAGACATAAGTTTCTAGAAGGTTCTAGAGTGATTGCAAGGGCTTATAAAAGGCTGTATAAAAGGTTGTATAATAAAATTACAAATCAAACAATGATTTTTTAATGACAATTCCTGTATATTATATAAAATTCGAATTGCTTCATTTTTTTGATACTTTTCTTATATTATAGAGAACCAACAATTGAAGCTGTTGTTTAACAACCAAATATTGAAAAGAAAATATGGAAATAATATCTAACTAACAATCAACAACTGGAGAAAAATTTAAACTTAATTCCTGATATTCAAAACAAGTAAATTCACTGGCATTGCTGCAAAATCTGTGGAACATCATTAATTGTGAACATCACCTTACAAAAACATCATGTACTGCTAATATCATTGATAGAAACGCGTATGTCAACCTATTGTACCACTAATTGTACTGGGCTGAGAATTAAAAAACTAAACAAAAATATAAACAGGAATAAATCGTTTAATAAAGAAAGACAGCATCAAAAAATTCAAATTTTATGAGAAATGTGAAAATAAATAAGTCACATGCAAATCCAAATATTTCGAATTAAAAAGTTTTTAACTACATCTTCCAATCCGTATATGTGTAAAATATAATTTTTCTTGATAAATCCACTCGATTTTAGGTCTCTTGAAAGAAAATCATTTTGAACTGATTTTTTTATTAAGAGACTTAAAACCAATATGATTTGTCACGAAAAAATATAAAACGATCTAAGAAAAGTTGAAAAAAAAGTATCATAATTGTAGCTACCTCCTATAACAATGACCTTTATAAATAACTAATTCAACAATTACATTAATAAGAAATCTATTTTATTGAATATTGAGACATTAATTTGAATATAAGAATAATTGCATGGAATATAGAACAAAATGATGTAATTCAAATCAATTTGAAATACAGAAAAATCAAATATATTATTAAAAATATTGTCTACCTACCTATTCATATATTCAATTCAATCGATAATTATTGATTAAATAATTTTTAGCACGATATTAATAGAAAAATATTATATTATAAAATACCTGTTGAATTGATCTGCTCAGTTATTCCTGCTATGATTAGAACTATTTAAATCACCATAACTTGTCTTAATCAGTTTTACATGTCTCCAAAAGTCACTATTTCGACGAAAAGACATTTTCACGAACTTCACACACCGTTTATATTTAGTAAAACTCGTTAAACACGGTTCAAACTTTGTTTCACTAATTTTCGACATTAGATAAATAAGTTAATCAATACTTTCGACGCTAACAAAAAAATCAATATTATCGAAAAATCATTTTCATCACTGTTTCGAGTTAACACACACGACAATGGCCAACGCGTAATGGAATATTACCAGAAATGGATGAAACTAGACTTTTTATGTAAAAATCAAGTAGCAAGTGGTTATTTCAGTCGATAATTAATGACAGTTAACAGAAACGGCCATTATTGTGGTGAAATTTCATAGGCGTACTTAATTTATTTATATAAGGTTAAAATTTTAGGTAATAATAAGAACTACATTATTTGATTATAATTAAAATTAAATACTGTAATTAGGAGTCGAAATTCTGTCATTCGTAACGGTAAGTGAACTATATGAAAAAAAAACGTATCGTACGCTTCCGTTATAAAAGTTTTCGGACATCATCTTTTTTTTTCATCAAATTGGAAATCTGTTTCAATATAATATTTTTATTATTATGCACATCAAAACTTTTCACAATATAGGTATTTGATTTTCGAACGAAAGTTTTGAATTTTATATGAGAAAACTTTACCAAAAAATAGATTTACAAGATGAATAGTTCTAGAAGTTATTACATGAAATAAGAAATAACATATCGTATTGTTTGTTTCACAAAATGTGATTTCTACATCTATTTATTTACTGTATGATTCTAATTAATGTGAGAATTCGTAAGAAGAATCAATTTTATACAGGAATACTTTATATTTTCAGACTTTATCTGTATAATCATACAAAAACGAAAAAAAGGCAAAGATTATCAAAATGTTCTCAGACAAACAGGGGATTAAACCAGGAAGATCAGTTATCCGTTAGGTTGTTCAATATATTATTAGAATGGGATAATACAATTTCTGGCATATGCAGACGATGTAGTAAACAGCAGAGGCAGTATACAACACCACAGAGAAAAGAAACACTCAGAAGTTATTCATTACACCTGAATGGAGAAACATAAATGAGCTTAGGACGGCAGTGACGAAAGAGGAAATCCAGAAGCAAGGATGAAGAAATTAGATAAACCTCGAATATCCTAATACCACAAAAAATTTTTTTCACTACTTCACTGGACTCGACGATTAGGTGGCATTGAACCTTTTGACATCCCGGCAATGCAAATAATTTTTTATCAGGTATTTATTTCGTCAAAAAAAATATTTTTTTTATTTCCACACGATTAAATGAAGTTTTAACGATAACAATAGAGTTTTTTATGAAGAAAAAAATAATCAATTCATATTTTGAATAAACTTCTATTTGCGAAAAAGAAGATTTAGCTGTAATAGTAGTCGGTTCGATAAAATGTCAAACAAATAAAAAAGAAGAAGAATTGTACAATTCTAAATACCTTATGAAATTATTTATTTTCCAATTATTCATTATTGTTAATTAATCCGATTCGTAATTTTACATAATCTACAATTAGAAGCACCCAAAAGTATTGATGTTATAAAATTATAATTAGTAACGAGGTGCGTACGCTGTGTTAAATTAAATATAAATTCCATTAGCTTGGCTCCAATTAAAAAACTTTTATTTCTACATCTATTTACGATTTATTATTATGACAATAACAAGTTTGAACGAGAAATATTCAAATTAATTTTCATTATGTTTTAGGTGTAGTTTTAAAAAATGCTAAATGTAAGATGATAAAATTGAAGTATCATCAAAAGTGGAGACACAGATATGAATTTTGATTATAGTCGGTAATATATTAGAATGTAATTGAATTATTTTAATGTAAAAGTGTCGCTCATAGGAATCTAATTGAAATTAGGGTTAAATAAAGAACAAAAACGTACTGAGTTAGTTGTTAAGATGAACATAGAAAACGATATACATAATCATTATCAACAACATTGGTTTAGTGCCGGACTTGAGGTAATCGAAAAAAAAAATCCTAAATTTCGTGTTAATAATGTTACTAATTCTTTTCAGAAATTCAAATTGGAAGATAGATCTCGAGAAGAGAAAATAGAAATAACAAGACACGAATTCCGGAGGTATATACAACAATTGACGAGAAGCGATGTAGGGAAACCGAATTTACCATTAAATTTACCAGAAAAGTTGATAAACCACGTGAATCCTATACTGAGAAACGGGTATCGTACAGGTTGCAGTCGACTAGTGGCTCCTAGAATGTGCGAAATTGATAAATGTTGGAAACCTGCGTTACCATGCGCTCGGCATTGTATATTACATATAATGTTGAATCCGGAACAATCTTTATTTGAACATTGTACTGCAAAGTTTTCTGATAATAGACAGTGTTCAACACCGGTACTCGATATATTACATGAACTACCGTTATGTACTGAACATGCCAGAAAAAGGGTGAGTTTCCAATTTTAAAGGGTTAATAATCGTCGTTATTCCATGGTGCTTAGTTAGGGGTAGTTTGAAAAAGATGAATCCCCCGATTTTACCAAAGCTTCTGGTTGATTAGAGGAGATAAACCATTAAAAAGCTTCATTTGCCTTCAGTCTCCTTCAAAGTTTCATTAAATATCTCCAAAAATATTGATTTTCGTAAAAAGAGTTTTAAATAAAAATTGAGGCTCATAAAAAGCTCTACAAAAAACGTTATATACGTTTTTTATGTAAATCTATTCTTTTGGTTGTTAATATTCAAAATATCATAGTATTTGAACCGATAGATCAACTACCATCAATTTAAAGTCATTTCTGGACATTTCGAGGAGTTTTTTAATCTTCATAGTTGAGTTTTCTAATAAGATCCCGTTTCATCCTTCAGTCATCCCATCAGTTTGTTGTTGATGATGTGACATTTCTATGAAACCACAGTAGAGCTCTGGTCCAAAATAAGGTCTCACCAATATTTACTTCTGCTTTCTCACTGACTTGTCACTTCTTTCTAGTTTTAAAGATTCTAGTGAAGGGGGGTTAGGTTAAGCTGCACCTCTAAGGCTGAGTTTTGAGGTTAAGTGAAGCAATAATTAGAAATTTCTCTATGTCAACTTCAAATTTTAGCATCGTTTCAATTAAAAACCGATTTTTCCACCATTCCAATAACCGTATGAAAGTTTTTTCAAAATCTCCAATTGAATTTGTTGATATAGTAGAGATTGAAAAAAATATTTTAGTTGTGGAATGGGTACGAAAGTTTTACTAATAATTTTAGGATAATTACAAATTATTCCAAGAAGGGAAACCGAAAAAATTGAAAAGAAAAGTGAAATTATCGGCGATGATTAGACCACAAAAAAGAAATAAAAAACGGAAAAGATCTAGCGCGAAATCCGAAGATCTCAACATATCTAGTAACACATTGATAGAAACATCTGCCAAAACGTCCAATTCAGGTAAACTACCAATACTTTTCAGTATTTCTGTTTCACCTGTTTTCTATTGGTTTGAAATGTGACATTTTTACCCCAAAACTTATTAGTTTTTGAATCACCCTGTATTTTATTGGAAACAAAATCACTTCATTTTGATTCACCCAGTATCAGATTCAACTAATATTTTCGTTCTCGTAATTATAACAAGCAAAGAGAATTTTATATCAGAAATGAACTACAGAGTGTTTTGATTAAAATAAAAAGCAGATTTTGTCGCCTTGTATATTTTATCGCGTTTTTTTTTTTCATTTTTTCTTTGTTAATTTTTAGATCCTGACGATTTAACGGAAGCGGACTCTTCGACTTTGGAAGTCGAAGATATACAAATGATAGATCAGGTTCTCGGTTTAAATGGTGGCAATTTGCAAACGCAACCGCATCTATTAGAAGAAAATGACATAAATAACGTGTTAAATACTATACAAGTTGATGAATTTAACGACTTCTTTACAGGTAAAAATATCTTTTGTTAAATCGTTTTATATCCCCTCGAACCAGTCCTCTTGTTTGTTTACTTTGGCAATGTAAGGATCAGCTAGAACAGTTCTCACAATATCTAATGATTTAAAAAATTGTAAAAAACGTCAGATCCGGCCCTGTAGTTTGTTTACATTATCTATGTAAACGAACAGCAGGACCGAATCAGCTTTATATGAATTTAACGACTTTATATAAAATTCGATGTTATATTGAAAACCCTACGAGTCGATCCGGTCCTGTTGTTTATTTACATGTGTATAAACAACAAGACCGGATTAGCTTAAACGGTTTTCTCTATCAAATCCAGTTATATAAAAAATGAAAAGCATCGAAGTCGATCTGGTCCTGCTGTTTGACGTAAACGAAGAACAGGACCGGATTTTTCACATATGCGTATAATAATTTTTTTTGGCATTTCAGTTAATAGAAATGGCGAATACGAACCGACGCGAGAAGAAACCGAAGAATTGGAAAAAGCTTTAGCTGCAGTCGATAACGACGTAAAATCTTTAGAGAAATTGAGTCAATCTCAGGGATTGTTGGATTCGTTATTAGACGAGAACGCTTTGAACGAAACTTTAGTACAAATACCGGAAATGTTCCATAACGGTTATGCGAGTTGCGGCGGTAATGCGGTTGCGCAAACGTCGTCGTTTCTTCTTCCCGTCGTCGACAATCAATCACATTCCTAACGATTCCCGAGGTAATTTATAGTACAATGGAGTTTTTAATTTGGTCGTCGATCGATTTGTAAGGGTCGCTTCAGTCACACAGTCAATGTTTTTATTTTATTATAGAGTGTATGTTATGGAATTAATTGTTTTAGGGTAAAAAAAAATATTTATTAACTTGAATTTATTTAAATTTATCTCTCTGTATAGCATTTTTATTTTAGTAGTAAAATTTTATACGACGACATTTAATTGTTATTATTTTTACCTCTTAAAAAATCCCAAAAATAGAAATGATTTTTGTTTTTTTTTAGTTATTTTTTTTACATTTCAAAAGATCCCCAAAATTATTTTCTATAATTTTTACACCTTAATAAGATCCCAAAAATGATAGTTGTATTTTTAAAAATTAGTTTTTTACTTTCGCAAGGTTCCAAAAATGATTTTCAATAATTTGTTTACTTCGAACAGGATCCCAAAAATTATTTTTATTTTTTTTTAATTTTTACAATGAAATTTGAAAAATTTAATTTTTCAATATACAGTGTGTAAATAACTAATAAAAGCAATATAAATATAATTAGACGTTTTAGAAGGAAAAAAAAAAGAAATTTGTTGGTTTTTCTCAATTATTTGAACGATATTACCATAAAAATGAACTGGAATAAAAAATAATGAATTTACCTTAAGACGTTTTTTTAACATCCTCTATATAAATTTGCAATCACTGCATCAAAATTTCACCTTTCATAATGAAAATATAAGTTTTCATTATCAAATTTTCACTTTTCATTATCAAAATTTCACTTTTTACTTTTCATCATCAAAATTTCAGTTTTCATTATCAACTTTTCACCTTTCATCATCAAAATTTCGGTTTTCATTATCAAATTTTCACTTTTCATTATCAAAATTTCACTTTTTACTTTTCATCATCAAAATTTCACTTTTTACTTTTCATCATCAAAATTTCAGTTTTCATTATCAACTTTTCACTTTTCATCATCAAAATTTCAGTTTTTATTATCAAAATTTCACTTTTTACTTTTCATCATCAAAATTTCAGTTTTCATTATCAACTTTTCACTTTTCATCATCAAAATTTCAGTTTTCATTATCAAATTTTCAGTTTCCATTATAAAAATTTCACTGTTTACCTTTCATCATCAAAATTCCACTTTGCAAAATCAAAATTTCAATTTTCAACATCAAAATTTCACTTTTTTCCTTTCATTATCAAAATTTCAGTTTTCATTATCACATTTTCTGTTTCCATCATAAAAATTTCACTGTTTACTTTTCATCATCAAAATTTCACTTTTTACTTTTCATCATCAAAATTTTAGTTTTCATTATCAACTTTTCACTTTTCATCATCAAAATTTCAGTTTTCATTATCAAATTTTCAGTTTCCATCATAAAAATTTCACTGTTTACCTTTCATCATCAAAATTCCACTTGCATAATCAAAATTTCCCTCTTTTCTTTTCATCATCAAAATTCCACTTTGCGTCATCAAATTTCCACTTTTTACCTATCATCATGAAAATATTACCTTTCATCATCAAAATTTCAGTTTTCATTATCAAATTTTCATTTTTCACCTTTTATCGTCAAAATTTTATCTTTCATCATCAAAAGTTCAGTTTTCATCATTGAAAGAACACTCTTCTCCATCAAAAGTGAACTTTTCATAATAAAAAATTAACTTTTCATCATCAAAAGAACATTTTTCTTCTTCTAAATGTCAGTTTTCATAATTAAAAATGCACTTTTCACCTTTTATCGTTAAAATTTCACAACTCATCGCGTTTATTTAATGTAAAATAAATTTTTTCGGGATATAAAAAATACAATTTTTCAATATACAGGGTGTACCTATAGCTAACAAAAAGAAAACATAATTCGGCACTTCTAGAACTGTGATTTCGCAATTAATCATATATATTTTTTAAAACGAGATTTTGTTCGAAAATTTCTATAACAAAATTCAGAAAATTCAATTTTTCAATCTACAGGGTAATAAAATTCAATAAAATGATTAGATATTCCCAAATCTACCAAATACAAGAGAATCAATGGCACTTTATACCAATTTTTCAATATTTTCACAATAACTAATTTAGAAAAACAAATAATTAACTTACCTTAACATAATTTCCCCTCCGATGTTTATTCTAACATCCTGTATATAAATTTGAAATCGCCTGAACAATATTTCGATATGATTTCATTGTCCAACGAGTATTTTCTGTATCAAACGATATTTTTCCCGAATTTCTACGATGGAATTTGAAAATTTCTGTTTTTCAATATACAGGGTATTTATATTTGACAAATTACAAAAATCGTGATTATACGTTTCGAAAACTGTAAAAATAAGAATTTTTTTGTAATATTCGATTTATTTATTATACCGTAAACTGATATTAAAAAATAACAATAATCAACTTATCCCGTTAAGATATAATTTTTCTTATACATTCTGTATATAAAATCGGAATTATTTGATAAAATTTTCGAAAAAATTTCGCAATTAATCGCATCTATTTAACAAAAAACGATTTTTTCCCCGATTTTCTACAAGGAAATTTAAATAATAGAATTTTTATACAGGGCGCGTCAATAATTAATTAATATTTAAAAAGTAACAAAATCATCGTGGATCTGAGAAAAAAAATATGAACAATTATTTAAAAATAATTTATTTCACAATTAGCTAATTTTTAGCGAAAAAAAAATAATAATAATTTTATGTAATAAAAAAACAGCAATAAACTTTTAATTTCGATTCAACACTGTATAAAATAAGAGCTAAAAAAATAGAAATAAAAAAAAATTTTGCACCTACTTCTTCCTCTTAACCCCCGAACCGTGCATTTCGATAAAAGACACCAAAGCTTCGGGTACTTGCCCCCTATAAACAATCGAATAAGTTTTGATGGCGTTCGCGGCCATACACCTCAAACTCAATTTGGTCTGAGTCTTCAAAATAATCTCCGCCACGCCTGCGAATTGAAAATATTTATACAATACGTTAAGGGGAGTTCACGTTTATGATTGGCGGTAAATTTGCCGTCGGATATTTTACCTGTCGTCGCCGTATCCAATGGGGTTTCGTTGTATTTGTTGACGCAGTCCAAGTGAGCGCCGTTTTCGATTAAATCCGTTACGATCGAATGCATAGTGGAAAAATCGGAAACTGCTTTGTTATATGTAACTATTATATGTAAAGGGGTGTTTCTTTCTATGTCCATTGCGTTTACATTAGCCCCGCAATTTATTAATAATTTCGTTGTTTCTTTACAAGGGAATCTGTAAAAAAAATTTTTTTCAATTTTTTTTGGATAAAATTTACAGAAATTTTTGATAAAAGAGGAGATAATTCAGGCATATTTTCAAAAAATAACGATTTCAAAATGTTTCCAATTTTTGTTCGACAAAAGTTATCAAAAAAATTAATAAAAAAGCATAAAATTTTGGCAAATTTTTAATAAATAACGATTAAAAAACGTTTCCAAATTTTTCTTCTTTTAATTTTTAATGTTTTATTTGACTTCCTTAGAAAAAAAAATTAATAAAAAAGTAAAAAATTTGGTCATATTTTCAAAAAAATAACGATTTTAAAATGTTTCTAACATTTTTCCTGTTTTTTATTCGACGTTTTTGGAAAAAATTTGCATTTTTCAATAAAATTTTTCAAAAAATTTGATAAACTAGAAAGATTCGACATATCTACAAAAATTGACGATTTTAAAATGTTTCCAACAAAATTTTTGCATTTTTAAAAATTTTTTTTTCGATAAAACTTTCCAAAAATTCAATAAGAAAGTCGAAAATTTTGGTATATTTTTAATAAATAACGATTTAAAAATTATTCAAAAATTTTGTCACTATTTTACACAAAATTTTCGAAAAAGAAATTACGAAAAAATTATTTTTGTTGGAGCCTCAAAATTTAACAAAGAATTTTTAAAAATATATGCAAAAGTTTTTTACAGAATTTTCAAACCTATCAAAATTTTTTAAAAAGTTGCATGAACTTGAGATGTTTCATGAATTTTTTGGATTTTGAAAAACTAATCCCATAAATTTTCAAAAAAATGTCAAAATTTCTTTAATTTCGAATGCTTTCGAAAAAGTATTTATACCAATTTTATAAAGTTTTTTTTTGAAATTTGTTGACTGCCTCATTGAAATTTTAAAAAAATCACCTTGTACGTTTTCTCATCTTTTTTTTGAAAAAAAAGTATAATTTTTTGTGTAGGGGAAAGCAGGAAAATGTAGTTTTTAGAAAACTGTGTCCCAACATTTTGCAAATAAATTATCCAATTGAAAAATTTCTATTTGACATTTATGGCATCAATTTTTTGGAAATTTCTTCCAAAAAAAATAAATCAATGTAATTTTTTCAAAAATTCCAAAATTATTAGATAATTAAAAAAAATATTTTTTTTGATGATACTAAAGATTTTTTTTCCAAATTTCGAGTAAATATTCATCAAAAACTACCGAATAAAGAATAGAAAACGAAAATTAGGATTTTCTTACAAAATACCCTTTTTTGAAAAACTTAAAAATATAAATAAAGTAATGATTCAATAATCCCATTTCGAAATAAAATTTTTCAAAAATGTCGATAAACTATTAATTATTTTGAGTGAGGATACATTTTTGGACTACAACGATCCGGAACCGGAAAAATGTCACTTACTTGCACACATCTTTAATGTGAAACTCGTCTACGGGCGTATCAGAACTACAGGCCAAATGTAACAAAGAATATCCATTCCTTTGAGTCATATTCAACTGATTTAATGTAAAAACCATCCTTTGAATATTGAAACGTTCCTCTTCGGAAAACGTTTTCATTATTTTCGTTAATATCGTTAAAAAATACAATGTCGTTGTGAGGTTATGTTCAATGTTATCCTGTAAACAAACGAAAAAGAAAATAAAAAAAATCCGTCCGATCCTGGCTTTCATTCACATTATCGAACAAATATTTTCTCGGCAAGTTCGGTCCTGTTCTTTGTTTACATTAACAGATCAAACCTTTTCTGGAATCGAATCGATTTTGGAAGTAGAAGAACCTAGAACGTTGTAGAAACTGACAGTTTCAATATGAAAAAATCTAAAGTGTCCTGAATACCATTGAAAATACAAAATTGAGTTGAAATTCTCGGTAAGTCCGGTCCTGTTATTTATTTACAATACTAAACAAATCTGACAATTAACATTGTCGAGAAACTTCTGGAGCCGAGTAGATTTTGGAGGTAGAAGAATCTAGAACGTTGTAGAAACTTCTGGAACGACGTATTAATAATAGAAATGGCGAAGAAGTTATCAAAATTTACAGATCAGTGAAATTTAATGAGATTTCAGGTCAAAATGTCAACAAAAAAATTATTTTATATGAAGTAGACCAAAAATAAAAGATAAATCGTTAAAACATATCAAAAGGGGTATTAGAAGTGAAAATTTTAAGGAATTTTAGGAAACGAGCCGATTCTGGAGTTAGAAGAATCTAGAACATTATGGTCACTTCTGGAAAAACGTAAGGTATTTCTAGAAGAATCTGGAACGTACGGTCCTGTCCTTTATTTACATCAAATGAACAAACCTTACAAATAAAATGACTAGAAATTACAAAATAACACAAAAACTGTCTAAACTGACAGTTCTACCATGAAAAATCAATTGAGAAACGTTTAAAACATCTAGAGGAATCTGTAATTATATCACTTCAGGAACGTCCGGTTATGTCCTTTATTTACAAACCTGTCAAATAAAATGACAAGAGAATTCCAAATAACACAAAAATTGTCAAAAATGACAGTTCCCCATCAAAAAATCGAAAAAACTCTCCTAAATATCGTCAAAAAGCCAGAGATATCAGATTTCCTTTATTATCATCCACCGAACAAACCTGTCAAATAAAATGAATAGAAATTGCAAAATAACCCTAAAACTGTCAAAACTGACAGTTTTACCATGAAAAATTGAATTAAAAATCGTAAGGAATATCTAGAAGAATCTAGAACGTTGTAGTCACTTCTGGAACGTCCGATCTTGTCCTTTATTTACGTCGACCGTACAAACCTGTCAAATAAAATGACTAGAAATTACAAAATAACACAAAAACTGTCAAAATTGACGGCTCCCCATGAAAAATCGAATAAACATTCCGAAATATATTGTTAAAATACCAGAGGTACTCAGCAAGTCAGGTACTGTCCTTTATTTGTTTTAACTGAACCAACTTATCAAATAAAATATGTGGAAAATTGTCAAAAATGAAATTTCAAAGAAAACGAATCAGTATAAATGGACAAAAGAAAAAAAACTTACCATACACGTTTCCGGATCCTCTTTACATACATTTTTTTTCATATTGTCTCTATTACGTTCCAATTCCGTTACAGCGGCTGCGAATACTTCGTAAACGCAATCGAAGGATAAAGAAATGTCGACGTCCAACATTTGACAGAACACTTGGGCGAATCTCAGAAGATCCTTACCGACCGGGACGGATGTCTTCAATCTTAAACGGAGGGCGTGCAACCACAATTCCAAACACCTGAAAAATACGATAAACAACTACACCCTGGTCCATGAGCATCGTATTCGATTTCATAATAGGAAAAAAATAATTTTTTACCTATCAAAACGGGCGTTATCGGCAAAAACCGCTCCTCTGTATATCACCGGATAAGGTACTTCGGCGTTGTGGGTTCCCAAGATTCTTTCTCTAATGGTTAAAGCTTCCATGTGGAGACTGTTGTGATTTTCGCTTATGGCTTGGAGTTCTTGGATTGTTTGACATTCTATCCAGTTTTCGTAGGCTTCGATGGGTTTGATAATGTTTTTCTTGATCGGATTATCGGGATCGCTGTATCTATTGGTTTGCGAAAAGATGTGACAGTTTTCGTTTTGAAATTTTGTGGAAAAAATAAAAGAAAAAGAAGACACTATATGGTAGAAGTGTAAAAATTATTAGTAATTTGGCGAAAATTGTTCCAATTGGGAACAAATTGTTTCCAGTCGAACTAAAATTTTTCTAGTCCAATGAAAATTGTTTTTAGTGTGACGGAAATTCTTTCAGCTGAACATAAATTGTTTGGGACGCACGAAAATGGTTCCAGCTGAACACAAATTGTTTGGGACCGGACGAAAATTGTTCTAGTTCAATGAAAAGTGTTTTTAGTTGGATAAAAGTTGTTTTAAGAGGACGAAAATTGTTCTTAATAAGTGAAAAATATTTTGAATCGGACGAAAATTGTTCCATCTAAACACAAATTCTTTGAGACCGGACGAAAATTGTTCTAGTTCAATGAAAATTGTTTTTAGTTGGATAAAAGTTGTTTTAAGTGGACGAAAATTGTTCCAATTGGGACTAAATTGTTTCAAGTCGAAAGAAAATTGTTCTGATCCAATAAAAATTGTTTTTAGTTCGATAAAAGTTGTATTTGTTCGGCTAAAAGTGTCTACCCGTGCAAAAATGTTGAGATTGACGAAAATTGTTCCAGCTGGGTACAAATAATATTTATTCGAACGAAAATTGTTCCAGCTGGACACAAATTGTTTCGAATCGAACGAAAATTGTTCTAGTCGATTGAAAATTGTTTTAAGTGTAACGAAAATTGTTCTTAATCAGCGAAAATTGTTTTGTATCGAATAAAAATTGTTCTGGTCGAAAACAAACTTTTTCGAATCGGACGAAAATTGGTCTAGTTGGATACAAATTGTTTTGAGAGGACGAAAATTGTTCCAATTGTTTCCAAATTGTTTTGAATTGGACGAAAATTGTTCTAGTCCAATGAACATAAAATTCGATAAAAGTTGTTTTTGTTTGGCTAAAATTATCTAATGCGCAAAAAATATTCCAAATTTGACGAAAATTGTTCTAGCCAATAACAGGAACAATTTTTTTTAGAAGAAAATTGTTCCGGTCCCGTACAAACTGTTATTAATACAATAAAAATTGTTTTTTTTGACAAAAATTATTCCATTATGTATAGCTGACTGAAAATTCGATAAATTTCAATAACTATCAATAACTAAAATTGTTCCAGCGGTACTAAAGTTATTTCTAATATAATAAAAATCGTTTTTAGTTAAAAAAATTATTTTTAGTTCCATAAAAATTGATCTTAGCCAGGAATAGTTCCAATCATATCAAATCTTTTCCATTTAAATAAAAATTTCGACGAATTTTATCTGTAGGGTGAAAATTGACTTGAATCGTAACGATCTAATTCTCTTAATATACTAACCTCAATTGCATTGCTAAATACATGTATTTATAAGCTTTAACAATGTTGTAGTTTTCTTTATCGTTTGCAAACGACGCTCCCAAAAGTTCCAAAGCCTCAATTTTATCTTCCACCGAAATATCTTCTCTGTTAATCAAGAATTCCACTACCCCTTCTTTGGTTTTTTCAGCGGCGGCTTTGATCGCCGTCATCCCTACGTCATTACTGCTAAATTTCGCATCATACAAAAGAAGTTGCTTAACAACTCCCACGTGCCCACATTCGGAGGCAAAATGTAACGCAGTACCCCCACAATGAGCTTTTTCGTTCGGATTCGCGCCTTTTTCCAACAAATAACGAACCTGTAAAATTCCAAATGGATTTTTTTTCCCAAAATTCAACACACCCCTACTCACTATTTCTAAATGACCCTTATAAGAAGCTATCATGAGGCAGGTGTTATTATATTTATTCGCTAGGTGTATATCAGCCTTATGGTGTATTAGATATTGTACCACGTCCAAACGGCCGTCGAAACAGGCCGCTCGAAGTGGCGTAGAACTCGTTTTAGTACCGTGGTTTATATCGGCACCGGCTTTTATTAAATATTTACAAATAATTAAATGACCTAGAACCAACATAAATATCAAAAAACCCTCGTATAGAAATAGTTAAATGACTTAGAATCTACATGAATATAAAAAAACCCTCGTATACAATATGAATAATAATCGCAAATGAATAGATTGTTACGCGAATGGAAATTCCTATAAAATACTAAGGATGAAAAGTTTTTTTCTTTGTTTTGATCACACTGTTTATAGGCTTACCTGCACATGCGGCGCACCAGAGTGCCGTAGCACCGTCTATCACATAACCATCGAATCTAACTATACCTTCTACTTCTAGATTAGGTTCGTAATTTGTTAATAACATTCTAACAACTTTATCGTGTCCATTTTTCGCTGCTATTATCAAGGGGGTACATTCTTGTCCGTCATCTTCTATTCTCTGTCAGAAATTTAAAGTAACTTTAACAAAAATATAACGTCAAATTGGTATAATATAACCTCTAATACCGCTATTTCTATTTCCACAACAATTCTTTCTACACCACTGTCATTTCGTAACGAGGCTAGATACATGATTCTTCTTTTTCCTGTAATTTGGCCTTTGCCTATATGGTTACTCATTTATCGGTTATTATAGTTCTAAACGGATGTAACCTGAGATTTGATATGAAAGTAGAGAAGAAGAGATTATAGAACCAGTCCAGATACACGTAGTAAAGATCAACTAAGAAAAAGGTCGAGTGAAAATCTAGAGCCAAGATTAGAAAAGATATCAAAGAAAAAATAGGCGTTAGACCTATTATGGAAGAAAGAAGAAGATCCTGTAGAAATGACTCAAACATACGAGGTGTATCAAAATGAACTGAATCTAAATATATTGTACTTCTAATACAATTCAATCTTTCTCAGTCCAGCAAATATTGTATAGTAGGACAAGAATGGTTTTAGTCCAATGAAAATTGTTCTAGTTTGACAAAAAATGGTTTTAGTCCAAAGAAATTTTTTTTTAATAAGAAAATGGTTTTTTGACAAAAATTGTTCCAGTAGAACAAAAAACATCTTCAGTGCAACAAGAATTGTGTTTAGTCCAACAAAAGATGCTGTTAATGAAGACTAAATGTTCTTATTTAAGAAAAATTGTACCATTAATTCAAAATTGTGTTCAATTAAACAAAAATTCAACAAAATTGGGTAACAATTGTTTCAGCTAGACAAATATTGTTTCCAGTTTGATGAAAATTGTTCAGGAGGATAAACAATGTTTTTATATGACCCAAATTGCTTCACTAGCTATACATTTATGGAAACTAATAACAGTTGGACAAGAATGTTGTTCATGTCAGTCAACAACTGTTTTACTTATTTCTAACCTTTCAGACATACATTTTTAACAATGCTTCCTGTATAACAAAAGCTTGTACACCAATAAAAGTATTTTAACCAAAAAAAGCTCTTCACAAACATCCAGTATACAAATTTTCAGGAAAATATTATATGAACCACACAGTATATGAGGTCGAGTGAAATATTTTCATCTATTATTAGCACACGTGTTGTTTTTCTGGATTTCAAAAATTCACTGAGATTAAGTGATTCTTAAAATAAATTTTTAAACTATAACAAATAAAGGAAACTTAAAAAAATCATATAAAAACAAACAGAATCGAAATGATATGAGTTTATAACATTTTTAGGACTGAGATAATTAACATCATTTGAAATGGAGTTTCTAATTATAGTTTTTTTGATACGCGATTTTTTTGTTAAAAATATTTCGAATTAAAAATGAATTTATACAGGATCTTGAAAACTAATGATAGTTGTTATTATCAGTTTTGATGGACTATTTCCCAAGATTAAGTGAAGAAACCAAGAAAATAACATTATATTGGATTTATACATCCTAAAAGAGTATATATTGAGTTAAACTACACAATACAGTGTTAAAAGTGAAGCAAATAGACCTAAATTTAATATACTCTTGTTAAATTTAGAATACTTTAAAATAAAATCAGAAGCTTAACTTTTTATAGTAAAAAATCTTTTCAAAAAGAATATATAAGTGAAATATTGTTCTATATTATAAAATTATGTGTTCCAAATAAGTAAAATGATATTCTACAAATGCTTTACCTCTATAATAAATAACAATCGCCAACTTTTAATATAAATAAAAATAAAGTTATTATTTGCGTGATATGTTATCTATTTAAAACAAATAATTGATTACTACCAAAGTGTAAAGGCAAAATATTACTAATAAGAAATAATATTGTCAATTTTTAAATGATTTCACAGATTTGGACTATTCTAGACAACAAAAATTGTAAGTATTATTTTTAGATATTAAACAAAACATTTAGGTGTGTAAAATTGCACTATCATTTTGTATATATTTTAAAACCTATAGAATAGACATTTTTAGAAAATACACGTGATTAAATGATTTTTTAAGACTCACCTCATTTATAAGTTCATTCACTTTAGTTTTGTCAAGTCCACTTATTAAAGTATACAAAGCAATTGACATTCCATCCTTGGATGCAAAATATATGCGATTCTTTATGGACTCCTCCGGTTTGTACATTACTGAATGACATTTAAATTTTTCTAAATATGAAAATAAAGATTCTTTCACAACTAGTTGTAATACTTCCTTAATCAAATATTTTTAAAGACTGACTAGTGAGTAGTGACTCTACAATGACACTTAGTTGACAACAGACATTGACATCTTCTTGGTAATATCATAGACAAATATATCATAGATAATTTAATAATTCCTATAATTCTTGATTATCTCTTAATATATCATATTAACATTAACATATGTTTAATATTTAAAATTATAAATTGCTATTCCAAATTTAGTTAATATTTGTTAGAAGAGTCTTCTCGTATAAGTAGTATGCAACACGTTTAGCACCACGTATAAAGTGTTGCATAACACTCCCTTAACATAATTTTTTGCATAAATATCTGTAAAAGGTTTTATCATAACTGATTGATTATATAACTGCATATTTTTTTGTTAAACTTATAATTTTGGTTGCCTAAAATCTATAGCTCCTTCATGATTTATTAGACTCTTTTTATTTCTTATCAGTGTGGTGAGTAGAGGTAAAGGGTGAATATACATTAAAACAACGTAAATAAAATTGTTTTTATTTGCTAAAAAGGTGGCGGTAAAACTTCGTTACTTTAGATCTCAGTCTGTCGATGTTTCATTTGAAAAAAAATGTTTCTGATTTTCGGACAATTCATATTAGTTATTATTTCTTACAATTATGTTAAAAATTGTGCATTAGGCGTTATCTATGAAAATAACCGAAGAGTGCAAATCTTAAAACATAACTTGCATATTACTTATTACATTAAAATCTAGTCGTTATATAAACAAAAAAAGGAACAAATGCTTAGTGAATACTGAAAAAATATTTAACATTAAAATTAGAGATCACATGAATTTTTATCCAAATGTAACCATTTTAACAATTAATCAACAAATTTCGAAAAAAGGGAAAGGCTCATATTCCAAATACAATGTTGACAGCATATTTCTTATCTAGTTGAAATTAAGCAGCAGTTTTTGAGGTCTACTAAATTCATTTTCATTCAAATTAAAGTTCTTGTGATACAGGGAGAGATAAAAAATATTAAACATGGGAAAAAGAGAGAGAGAAAGAAGTGAATGACAGATACATATAAAGCAATAGAAGCAAAGATAGAGAGAAAAGTATATATAGTATCTACTATAGATAAAGATAGATAATTTTTTTGTACATACAAAGAGAAATATGCATAAACTGATATATAGATAAAGATAGGGACATAGATAGATACTAGAAATAGAAATAATGAAATATACTGAAATATACTAGGAGATGAAGTAAGAGATAAAGATACAGATATAAATAGATTTGATAATAGAGATAGAATTAGAGAAATATTGATATATAGATAAAGATAGATATACATAAAGAGATAAGAATATATATATATATATATATATATATATATATATATATATATATATATATATATATATATATATATAAGAATATATATACATAGAAATACAAATAAAACAGAAATTAAAATGGAATGATAGAATTCAAAAAATAAATAGTGAAGTGAAAGATAAGTACGAAATAAGAATAAAACAAAATATATAACAAAGAAGAAATAGAATGTGATAAAACGAAACCAATTGAGAGAATGAAGATTATTATAAAGAGGGAGAAACAAAAATGAAAGAATCTAATAAGTAAAATAATGAAAAAATGAGGTGTGGGATACGAGAAAAGTCGATAAAGTTATGTAAAGGTACAAATACAAAAGAAAATATTGAGATATAGATAAATATTGATATGAGAAGTGAATAGTGATAAAAATACAGATGGAGATAGTTAAAGACGTATAGATATAGAAGATTAGGATAAACAGATTAATACAGAGATATATAGATGTTGGTATAGACACAGATAGAGATGGGATAAGAAATAGACAATAAAGTGAGAATAGAGAAAGGTCTAGAAGATAAAAAAAAGATTAAACATGATTCTAATTTTCAAGGAAAGGAAAATGATAGTGAAGCAGAGGAGAAAAGTATGGGAAGAAATAAATGAGAATAAAGTGAAAAACTAGCGGAAATGTATAACAAAGGAAGAAATAGAGTTTGATGAAAATTAATCATGAAACAAATTGATTAAATAAATATAAATAGGAATGAAGGATTAGTAGGGAAAAAGGGAGACGTGGGATGAGAGAAAAATGAAATAAACGTTGAAATGTAGGTAAAAAGCAACAATTATTCAAAGAAAATAATAGTGTTAAAGAGAAGAATAGAAATTAAAGAGAAACTAGAAGTAAAAAATTAAAATAAGAATTAGAAAATCAGTGAGAATATAAAAACGAAGTGGAAAATATGAAAATAACAAAGATATTGTACGATTGAATTCAAAAAAGAATAGTAAAGAAGAGAAGAGAAGTATGAGAAATGGGGAAATGAAATAAAAAATAGCGACATAGTGGAAAAGGAAAGAAATAGAATAGAGACGATTGAGAGAATGAAAATTATACTTAAAAGGTAGATAACAGATGATAGTTGTGAAAAGAGGAAAGAGAGATAAAGTAACGTAAAGAAAATGTAAATGAAAATGAAATGAAAAAGTATGCAAATTTAAATAAACAATGGTTATAATTGAAAAAAATATATGTTGGAACAAGAAATGAAGTAAAAGATAATTGCAGAAAGGAAAATTAATTAGGAAAACAGTACGGAGAATAAAAGAACAGGACTAGAAAGATAAAGCGATTATAACGAAAATAAACATTTTATAAGTAATATAATAAAATAAATTGGAAGAAAAATTATCGTAGGTGAATGGTGAAAGAAAGAAGTATGAAAAAAGAAATTGAAAAAATTTGGAAATATTAAATTGAGAATCGTAGCTTATGATTCAATATAATTCATGCAATTTTTGTTATTTGTTAAAACCTTTCCGTTGTTTCGTAAACAATATAACAAATAAAAAATAAAACAAACATTTGTACGAATCGAAATTTCTGGTAAATTTTAACAATAATACCTATATACATATAGTAAATTTTAATAACATGATAAAACATTTTATATCTTTTTTAACAACATATATATTATCGTGTGTATTATATCATTATATATGACTAATAGAGAGCTCACTTTAATTTAAATTTTCCACGAATTTTTTTACCAAATATTTTAACGGAATATTGGTTTTATTGAGATAAAATTCATGTTAAACAAAATAACATTCACACGAGAAAAAAACCGTATTTAAACATCGGTAATTTCTAAACATCCAATACGTATTCCACCCCGTAGAAATAACGTTTTAAACAACAAGATGTCACTTTGATAGGTCATAAAAATATTGGTCATTATTAAAACCGAATAGATATCTCTATATAAAATATTGTAATTGTTAAATTTTTAAATGAGTAATAACCACCCTTAGACCATTTCATTTTATATAAATTTTGACACGTTAATTGTATTACAAAACAATTTTTTTCTTTCTACCAACATAAATCCTCTTTTTTTCCGTCATTACCTCGTTTCGTATATTATTATTTCATCATCAGACGTTTAATTTCATACGTGACATAGAATTCGACTTAGTCTAACCAAGTTATCAACTGCAAATTTAGTTAATAACAAGGACACTTGGTGTCAAAATAAGGACGATTATACGAGGATGGTCCCAGATCTAGAGATGTTGGTAGTTAATACCACTACATAATTTATATAGCATATATTCTAAGTTTGAAGACGTTTTTTTAGTATTTGTTTGATTAATAATGAAAGGCATTAGCTCAATTAATATAAAGTTGAACTAGATTCTAATCTGGGTGAGACTGAAACTTCGTTATCAACTGTGGAATATTGGGTAGCAAAGTTTAGACGAGACGAGACCAGCAGCACAGTAGTCGACCAAATGAGGTTAATAGTCAAGAAATGTTGAAGAAAATCCACGAAATGGTACTGGATGATTGTCGATTGTAAATGCACGAACTAGCAGACACAATAGGCATTCAAAAAGAGCGAATTCTGACATTTTGGACACGAGAAAGCTGTGCGAAATATGAATGCAGTAATTGCTTGCTAGATTTAGACTTTTCGGATTATTTTCTGTTCCTAGACTTGAATAAATAGTTCGGTGGTCAAATGGAGAGATGATTTCGACATTTAATGGCTATTTTAATTAACTTGACAATTCGTATTACGAAAAGGGTATCGAATTTATGAAGCTGGAAGGAGATTACGTTGAAATATTTCGAAATATTTGTGTTTTCTTTGTTGGACCAGGTACTTCTGGGATCATCTTCGTATTGAGTATAGTCTTGTTGTAATGTTATGTTTGTTATTGAGTTCTCGCATTCAAGAAATTTGATTGTGGACCTGAAATGAGAAAAAAAATTCATTAATCAATAAGTGCGCACAACTTGAATTAACTTAATGTCTACGTGTATTTAACATCTCCATTATTTGAAAGCGATCTAGCAGGATCTTTCTAATATCCAGTGGTTTCATAATTTGTTTCATTTTATATTTTATACAAGTTGAAAACGGAAATAGATACAGAAAATATAAAATAGACGATACAATTAGAGACAAAGACACATATACAAGTAGATTTCTCGGAAAAAAGTGTAGCTACAAATAGAAATATAGTTAGAGAACTATTGAGATACATCATATTAACTAAAAATTTGGACATGAGGAAATTGTAGACAAAATGGTTGCCGCATTTGGTTGCAATACTTGTTAAGATGTTTCCATAGATTGTTTAGCCATATTCCAAAAAAATAAAATCTCATAATCATGGATGGAACGTGAATTAACCACTTTAAAACGGAAACAAAAAAAATTATAGACTGAAAAAGGAAAATCGATTCTAAAACAGAGAAAGACCTTTCCATCTGTAGTAATTTTTTCTTTATGTAAGTAACACAATTTTTGACAGTATGTACTTCATTTAGAAATGTTTTAATATCTCCTGTAAGTATTTTTATTAAATAATTACGATTTATGATAATTTTCTTAAGAATGTCTCTTTATGACGAACTGTATAAAAATCTACATATTTTCTAAGCCACAAATTTTATACAGTTAAACAAATAATACATTTTTGAAAAAAAAAAATCGTTAAAAAATTCATTTATGCTATGCATTGTACAGATTGTCACTGTAAAAATTAGGTATGATTCACCCCTGGTTTTCAGATGGTATTGTAGAATTATTTATTACGTCAAAGGCTATATAACGACATACGTAATCATCGATTAAAAATTTGTTATATTCGAATATATAATTTGGAAAATACATTGAATATAAATTCTGATTTTGTAACTTTAAATGCCTATAGCTCAGAAACGAGGGATCGTATGATTTTTATCATGTCACAGCATTATTTTCAAGTCATCTACTCAATTTCGAATTTTTGTAGTCTGTATATCAATTTGTAGGTAATTTAATTACCTTTCAATTAGATACCTGCCATTTTTTGTGAAAATCCTACCATTACGATAATTAAAAAGAAGCAAAGAAATTAGGATAGTTTGGGGTAGTTTACACCATTAGTCGTGTGTATATTAATCTGAATAATACCTTTTGTTGTACCACTAGCACTATATAATTGAAAATAGCTTCATTGTGGTAATATCAAACTGAATGTGAATATAATTGAACTTACCGATAAATTGGTACACCATTCGCTATTCCCTAAATGGAATACTAAAAATTTCAAGTATTATTATTGTTATTATCACTAGGAGCGTCGTTTTCTTCTATATTTTCCCCTACAATTTTATTTTTCGTATCGAAATCTTCTTTATTAGAAACTTCCGATGTAGTAGAAGACGCCGATGAAAAATTATCTTTTTCATTTTCGTTAATTTTTTCATTGTACGATTGACTATTATCTAAAAATTTTGGCATCGTCATCGGGAAATTAGGTAACAGCCTTTTATCGGTGACTTTCCCCATAAACGATCTGATTTCTTCGAAATATGAATCCTCATTGATATTTCTCGATGTAACTTGGTTTTTCCGTAGATTTCTCTCGTCTAAAATGGACGGCCCGTCAGCTTCGTGCTTCTTGAGGTGCCTATCTAAATTAGTTTGCTGTCCGAAGCATCTTTCGCATAAAGAACATTTGAAAGGCTTCTCCTTATTATGAATATTCCTAACGTGCCTTTGCAAATTGCTCGATATACTAAAAGACCTTTCGCAATATCTGCATTTGTAAGGCTGTTCCCCGGTGTGCGTTCTCAAATGTCTCGTTAAATTCGCTGATCGCGGAAAAACTTTTCCGCAGAATTTACATGCGTACCTGTCTTTAAGTTTAGTACCCGACGTTTCGAATAATTTCGGCGTCTGCGGTTGCGCCGTTTGGCTCCGCATCATATCGAAAGGCATTAGATTGATTGGAGGACTAAGAACCACTGGATTTACGAAAGGATATCTTTGTTTACAGTTCGTGGGGGAGCTAGGATAAGGTAAGGATAATCTAGGAAGGTTTTCGTTTTTCTGCGCCCGATACATCACTTCTAACATCATCGGATGTATGGATTGGTGAGGAAAAACTATTGGGTAAGTAGGTAATTGTTGATTCGAAGTCTTTGGTAATGTCTTATTATTATTTTTAGCTTCTTCGTCTATCTCACTGTTTACACTAAAAGATGATGGAGATACTAAGTTTCTGTTTTCGTCTTCGATTTGTCTTCTGGACATCATCATCGACATCTTTTTATGATCTACTCTTAAATCTAGTGGTTGTTCTTCGTTGTCTTGCGATTGAGCCGGATGACATGCCGGTGACATGTGAGGTCCTGGTGATTTCGTGTTTCTCGATAAATCGAAAGGCATTTCATCTCCTGGTGGTACTCTTATGGAGAGAGGATAGATAGCGGCTTGTTTGGGGGAACTGTGACCTCCTGCAGCTACCAACATTTTTCTTGGAAAGGAATCTTTTTCGCGCATGGTCGACGCAAATAGAATCGGAGATGGTGAACAGCGACCCCTAGGGAAATCAGCGGTGACAAAGTTCATGAGAAGACTCTGGAATATAAAGAAAATATATAAGAAAATTGCACTTATTTCATATCAATAATAAACTTTGTCTTTTCGATGTTTTTAAAAGCATTCCAGATATATGCATGAAAATAATCTGGGAAAAATTGATCTGGAGATCTTGCTGGTTACTCCATTCTGCCTTTTGTGTTTTGGAAATGGTAATTCGAGTTATTACTACTGAAGTATGTTGATTCAACACTATATTAAAGCCAAATGGCATTGAAGTTTGTAATAAGAAGTGAGAAGATCAGGATAAAAAGTCCCTCCACAAGATACAGGATGAAATAGAAGCCTTTGAAATCATTTATATGAAGATCCATATAATGGAAAGCTTCTGGATCCATTTGTGTAAAGATATACGTACTTAAGGGCAGAAATCCATTTTATTTGAAGATCCTTAACATAGAAGACTCCAGATCAATTACTATGAATATCCAAGCACAGCAAAACTTAAAGGTCTATTTTATCTGAAGATCCCTGGGCAGAGAAACCTCCAAATCCATTTATATGAAGATCCATACATTCGAAAGCCTTCGGAGTCATTTATTTGAAGATACACGTAATGGAGGGTAGAAGATCCATTTTATTCGAGAATTCTTGAACATAGAAGACTCAATGTCAATTACTATGAAGATCCGAGCACTGCAAAGCTTAAAGGTCTATTATATCTGAAGATCCCTAGACAGGGCAGCCTTTAAATCCATTTATGTAAAGATCCATATACTGGAAAGCCTCTGGATCCATTTATGTGAAGATACACGGACTTAAGGACAGAAAGATCCTTTTTATTTGAAGATCCTTGAGCATAGAAGCCTCAAGATCAATTACTATGAAGATTCAAGTTTATTTGGAGATCCCTGAATAGAGAAGCTTCCAAATCCATTTATATAAGGATCCATACACTGGATACCTATGGATCTATTTATGTGAAAATACACATACGTACGGACAGAAAGATCCATTTTAATTGAAGATCCTTGAGCGTAGAACATTCCAGATCAATTTCTATGAAGATTCAAGCATTGGGAAGGATATAGATTCAGTTTATTTGTAGATACGTGGATAGAGAAGTTTCCAAATCCATCGATATGAAGATCCATACTCTGCAAAGTCTCTGGATCTATTTATGTTAAGATAAACATACTTAAGAACAGAAAGATCCGGTATTTGAAGATTCTTGGACAAAGAAGCTTCTAGATCTATTTATATGAAGATACATATACTGGAAAGCTTCCAGATCTATTTTTATGAAGATCCAAGCTTTGGGAATCATATAAATTCAGTTTATTTGGAGATACCTGCACCGAGAAGCCTCCAAATCCATTTATATGAATATTTATACTCTGGTATGAATTATATGGTACATCGCTTGCAAAAATGTATCGATTCGAAAGGAAATTATGTTAAAAAATATAGGAAACTCTAAGCTTTCCAAACAAACCAATAAATATGATTTTAATAGTGAGGAAGATTATTTTATAGATAAACTTCGTATATTTGATTTGTTCAGAGATATAATTTAAGTTTTGGTGATTGTGTTAATTCGAATATTGAATAATCGCCGTTACAAAGAACCGGATATTGTAGTCGATATCGAAATGAATTAAATTCCGTATTGGAATTTGATAGAAAAAAAAACTGAAGCCTTAAATTTGATTTCTAGTTAAAATTACTCGATCAGATTTAGTTGAATTTTATTTTATGGGTAAAACTAATCCAAATTTTAAGGTTTGATATAAAGAACGAAATATATCACGAATTAACTCACTAGATTGTTGTTGAACAAATTTTAGGAAGCAAAGTCAATTATGGTGGAGTAATTACTAGTTTATTATGTGTATAGGGTGTTTTTCGTGACTTATCTGTAAAATTTTTATGAAATTTTCACTAATCACATGAATATAATCACCAAAACGAAACTAACCACCTCGTATGGTTGCTCAACGTACCTGTCTCATGTAGCAAACGTGATATAAGATGAAAATGTGATGATCCAGAAACTGTTTATTATTAAATTCAATTGAAACGATATGGAAACCATTTCCTAATGAAGTTTTCACACCTGAAACAAATAAAAATATATTTCAAAAAATGGTGAATGCGTCGTAGCTACGGAATATTTCATTAGTTTCACCCGTATATTTTTGACTGTGACCTATTAGATTCAATTTGTACTTTGCATTCTTTTAAACGACGTAAAGGGTTCCAAGCTTTGTCGCTGTGCCGGTCGGATCCCCGGGCTGGGGCTGGTCTGAAGGATCTACCAGGAAAAATAAATTTCAAGGTAGATTTATGTAATATACGAGATCTTAATATGAATATAAACGCTGTACCTCAACATCTACGGTCATCCCTGGACAGAACATCCTCTAAATTCGTTTATATGAAGATCCATGCCATGGAAAACCTCTGGATCTATTTTTGTGAAGATACACATGCTTAAGGACAGAAAGATCCATTTTATTTGAAGATCCTTGAACATAGAAGACTCCAGATCAATTTCTATGAAGATACAGACACTGCAAAGCTTAAAGGTCTATTTCATCTGAAGATCCCTGAACAGAGCAGCCTCTGAATCCATTTATATTAAGATCCATACTCTGGAAGGCCTCTGGATCCATTTTTGTGAAGATACACATACTTAAGGACAGATAGATCTAGTTTATTCGAAAATCCTTGAACAAGAAGACTCCAGATCAATTACTTTGAAGATCCAAGCACTGCAAAACTTCAAGGTCTATTTTATCTAAAGATTCCTGGATAGAAAAACCTCCAAATCCATTTATTTGAAGACCCATACTCTGGAAAGTCTCTGGATCTATTTATGTGAAGATACACATACTTAAGGACAGAAAGATTCATTTTATTTGAAGATCGTTGAACATAGAAGACTCCAGATCAATTTCTATGAAGATCAAGGCACTGCAAAGCTTAAAGGTTTATTTCTCTATTTTGCTTCTCAATTTGAGCTAAATTGCTCACTGAAAAACAGTTTTTTGAAATCAGCGAATTGCCAATTATCACTGAGAACCAGATCTGGACTATAATTATGTAATTCCTTCAAACGATCCAACAACTTTATGAAGTATTCTTTATTGATTTTTATTTTTTTTTAATACATTCTGGCATCTCTTTCGTACAGTCTCATCAACTATTTTCATCAACTGATTTTTCCAAAATGTCCGAAAATCGAGTCTCCAAAATGTTTATCAGCTTTGAGTCTGTTAAATTTTCTGCTTCGCGCCATTGAAGTTGACTTTGGTTGTACGAGTATGAAAATCTTTAAAAAAATACAATCTTTCGACATAATCCACTAAGTAAATTCTAATAATTCTTGAAATAATATTATAGTGAAAGGTATTTAAGTATGTAACCGCCTACAGTGTTTGGCACGTGAAGCAGAGCTCTAAAATGACATTATTATAGAGATCGTGCGGTGTATACCGAACGATTATTATTAGACTGGCAGGACTTTCTTTGCCTGTGGCGCTGTAAATTCTTTTAGATTGATAGGTAAATGAATCAGAGCAAGTAAAATCATTTTGTCGCGAGTAATTGTTTTTTTTTATTCTTTCTCTTACTAGTTTGTTGTCGTAATTTATTTTGTTTATTCAAATTAAAATTAAGAGAAACTTTTCATCGTTAATTGGTAAATTAAACGACGTAATGAGTTTTATAATAAATACATTACCCCAAACAAATAATTTCATGAGAAAACGCACTTCGATATTAATAATCCCGTAACTTTTCGTCGGTTTCTTTATTTATTTATTTCACGTAAAAATCTTTCAAAATTATATGGAATTTTGACAAACTAACAAAGCGAGGGTTGTTTGTTGAATTTCTAGCCAAAAACTACAGATGTCAGTACTTATTGGTGTATAGAGTTGTACCTTGACAAAAACTCTTCAAAGCAGAAGACAAAACTATCTATACTCCAACTGATAACCCTTCAGTTCAAACAAAGCCGTTTTGAACAGTCAAAACATCGAATCGATGGATCATCCACCGTACAGTCCTTATTTGGTACTCAATGATTTCTATTTCAGCAGATCAACAATCAATTGCTAGAACGTTTTTCTACACTCGAAAAAGCGTTTGATGCTTAAAAATAACATGTTCTGGAGGTACTTCAATCTGAATGGAAAAAAATGCTTCGAAAATTGGTTAAAACGCATGCTATTTGAATAGCAACCCTCGTATAAGCAATGACTTGTTAATACAATGTAACGCACACCCCCAAGTCTTTAGAATGGTACACCAGTATCTTCAAGAGGTAGTTTCAAACTGGTCCGCCAACAGTCCGGACTTGAACCATATTGATCATTTGTGGAACAAGATTTACAGAAGGGTGAAATCTACAGGTAATCTTCAACAACTACAAGAAATGTTAATACCTTAAAGGCATTTGATTTGTTTAGTTTTAAAAGAAAACGATGTTGAAAACTTGTAAAGTCTTTTTTGTTTATTGAGACAGATATCTTTCAGTTAACCTGCGTATTTTAATGACTAATTTTATTTGTCATTTCACCTTAATTTATATTGGAGTATTTTGATAGGAATCGTATCATTTCAATTTGAAAATCTTGATGTAATAGATGAAAAACTATTTATAAATTAAGATAATTATTTCAATAACTAATTAATATATTGTTAATTATGGACAAAAGTATTTTTTTTTGTTTTTTCATCGACTAACAAGAAACCATTACAAAAATGTATGGTAGTTTATAGATTTCTTTAATTATTTGAATCAATACTAGATTGGGATAGCTGTTAACTTTCACGAAATGGGTTTTTAACACATGAATGGAGCGTTTGTTTTATATTTTCACTTTTTCTTAATTAAAAACAAATGAGAATATAAGCTAGTTACAGATCTTTGTCTATTTTTTTGTACATACAAGAGATTTATTCATCATCAACCAAAAAACCGCAATAAAAACGAAAATTATCGATAAACTATATGAGATAAAACACCAAAACGAGTGAAACAAGAAATATCGTTTTTTGGAAAAGTTTTGGGGTACCCAAAAATCCCAGACAACGATATTTGGTTGCAAAAATATACCAGGTTTATATGAAAACTTTCCAACCTAAAAAATAAGCAAGATCATACTCAGATCAAAGTTAATATCATGGATGCCAACTATTTTTTGTTGAGTTTTATAAAACTAGTTCTTAATTTGACTATTTTTGCTGATACCTCTATGCTAGGATCCAATTTATTACTCATTACAGTTCCCGGGTAGGTTAACTTGATCTATTTGTACCTTATTGACCATTCTGGTACATTTTATTATTAAATCATGACTATATATTAAGTCTTTTTTGTATTAAGCTTCAATAGACTATAATTAGACATTATATAAGTCTTTGTACACGTTTATCTATTAAAATAGAATACGAGGGAGGTCCCAAAAGAATCGCCATGCATTAACTGTCGACATAACCTCTTGTTGGAAAATCTTTGACCACCGAGACATTTTGTAAACTCTAAGAACAGAAAATGATCCGATGGGGCCAAAACTTTATTATTCTGCCATAAATATCAAAATACATTCAATCTGATATACATGCGATGTTGCAAAATCCACTGTACAATTATTATTGAAACCAGATGGTTTGACTACAAAATGGCGTCACTTGGTAGTCGCTACATCTAACTCAAACTCTTAAATTGTATTTGCGCCACCCTGTATAATCAAATCATTATCAGAATTAATAAGAAAAGATGTAGACAAAAGGGGAAGTATGGAATTTTTATTTACTTAGCGCACCCGCTGTATATTGGTAATTACACGGAACTGATTGAGGTATTTAGAGGTTATGTAAATCGATTCCCTTCACTTTTTATTTACGTTTCGATCGGTAATCGATTTGCGGTTTTATCAGGTCGCATCTTTGAAAGTTACCAAACTGATCCCCATTTAATGGCAATATAAACAACGTTCTTGATGACAGAATTCATTAAACGAATTTCTCAATTTGTATATTACAAAATTGATAATAATATTTAATCAATTCCATTCATTTCAGTTCACAGTTTGTATTTTGTTTGTGGTAGAGGTTCTGAACGTGTTCTGTCATCAAAATCATGCGCAGTTTGAAATTCGGAATTTGTGTTCGTGGAACGCAGATTTCTAATTCCAAGGAATTAACCTCTAGGTACTTTGTAAATTAAGACCATCAAGATCAATTTTACTTTACTGTTCATAGCTAAGGTAAATCTACCCTTAATCTTTCCCTAAATGACCAGAAGAGGAATGTGATATTTGATACATCGTATTATATTCCCTAAATAACTGATTTTTCTTGTTTTTATGTTTATGTTTAGGAGTTTTTGATCCTCTTAAGCTGTGGATACTTCTTCTTTAATAGTATGTGTAATTTCTCGTTTTTTACGTAAAACAAACTATAAAATTAATACAATAAACCTTCAAAGGAAGAAAAATCATTGAAAAATACATTATTTCACTTGGATTTCGGAAAAAAAACGAAAATACTGTAACCATTTTCATATTTTAATTTGAATTTCGAACTATAGAAAGGGAATTTTGAGAGGTTAGGTTGGTAATACCGATAAACTTCTTTCTTGGATGGCCAGAATAAACTCAAAATAACTTTTTTCAAAAATGATCCTTATTTTTAAAAGGGTTTTTACATTTATTCGATGCAAGTCTCGATCGGTGTTACCAACCTTACTTCTCAAAATTCCCTTTCTAGAGCGCGAAATTCGAATTAAAATAAAGATCATCTTTGAAAAAGTTATTTTGAGTTTATTCTGGCCATCCAAGAAAGAAGTTTATCGGTGTTACCCACCTAACCTCTCAAAATTCCCTTTCTAGAGAGAGAAATTCGAATTAAAATAAAGATCATTTTTGAAAAAGTTTTTTTTCAATTTATTCTGGCCATCCCACTTCTGAAGCTGTAAACTTTTTTCTTGGATGGCCAGAATAAATTAAAAAAAGAAGTTTACAGTACTGATACATTTTTGATGATTGCTGGAAGCACGTGCAATGATTTTGCAAATAGAGTTTAAAATCACACACATTGTAAATATAAATCGTGAGTTCACAGTTTAATTAATTAAAATCTATGTTAATTAAACAACTGAGTTTGTATAAGAATATTTACGCCTCTTTCTATACAGGATGTTAAAAAAAGTTAATCCCGTCCCTACATTCTGATGAATGATAATCTATAATAATTAATTGAAAAAGTCTGTGTACAGGCTCAGTTCAAAGTGATCCTTATTTTTTCAAATCTTTTCAAAAAAACGTTCATAATTTTTAAATCAGATCCTGAATCCATTCAAATCATCGTGGTTGATATTGACACAAAATGCAAATGGAATCGGTGGCTTTCGATGCACAACGCATGGACTGTTGATAGAGGTTTGATGAAGGAATTTACAGTTGAAGGCTTGATGATTGTAAAATTAACGTCGGATTAGGTTCTGACGGAAACATGGAATGAAAACGATCATCATCTGAGTGAACTGCAGCCGGTGAACCAGGTCCGAAGCGTCCAAAGACATAACGGTCAACTGTGAAGGTTATGACTTTAATATTTTGGGATGCGCATGCTCTACAATCAATAACGAAAGCTACATACAGTTGTTGAATCGTTTGAATGCAAAAATTAAAAAGAAACTGCCTCGCATGTCGAAAAACGAAGTAAAACAATGCACCGATTCACAAATCGAAAGCAACGATGATTAAATTGAAGGAATTGCTGCTTCATCCACCGTATTATCCAGATTTAGTGCTCAATGACTATTGACTATTCGTTGATATCAAAAAAAGCTCGTCGATAAGAAATTTAGATCAAATGAAGAAGCAATAATTGAAACTGAAGATTATTTTGAAATAAAAGGCAAAACCTTCTACAAGCACGGAATCGAGAAGTTAGAGAAGCGTTGCATTGATTATATTACCTTTAAATGTGATTATTTGGTAAAAAAAATTTATTTTTTTGTATTAATCACATGATATAATTAAGTTAGTTAGTTAAGTTTTGATTTCGCAATTTTAAAGTCTTATAACTCAAAAACAAGAAGTCGTATAAGAGAATTTTTCTATATCACAGCTTTATTTTCAAGTCATTTACTTACTTTTTTACATCAATTCTCGAAACACCCTGTATATAGTTGATAATCGTGTTTAATAAGTTTATACGTATTGAAATTGATCGTAAATTATTATGTAATTATATATCGAGTAATCAAGAAGATGTCGTTAATTTTCCACCCTGTATATCCGATTGTATTAAATCTTCATTTAAATTAATCACCAGAGCCGGCTTAAGTTGTAAGGGGTATCAATACACTACAAATAACCCCCGAATACTTTTCAGTTTTCTATTTATGTATATTATCTTATTCACCTCGTATATATAACACATTTTAAAAGTCGTTAATTGTTAACGAGGCGAAATCGATAACATCTAAAATATACTTAATTAAATCCAATGTCACGTCGTCGAAATAATAAGCTAAAACCCGTCCGCTTCGTGATGTTTAGTTGATCTACGTGTGCGCCTCTATATTTATATATACAAATAAATAATTTAACGAGAAGCTCGTTGCTGCCTGTCGTCCGCATCGGTTACAGAATACTCCTTATATATTATCTATATCGCAGGTCCACTTTCTCGTCCAAATAAAAAATGGATCTGTAACACATAAGGTTACTTTTTGACTTAAATAGTAGTACTTTCTCTTTACAACAAGTCCCCGCAATTCAACTGCCCATTAGTTTTCAAATAAATACTTATTTGCGACTCTTCGGTATTAGTTTAAAATCAAATCAATAAGGACAGGTCCGTATTCTCCATATATCCCGTTAAATTCAATCGAAAGTTATTCACTGTTTGTAAACACGATCCGTTTGACGTACCGAACACGCTGAAAGTCGGTAAAATGTCAAATGTCAAATGTCAAATCGAAATTCTGATACAGATCTGCGTATCCGTGCTTACAAAATTCAAAAACACAATAACTAAACCCTAATGACAATGCAGAACGTAAAGAGTTTATTGAATACATTATTTAACATCAACAAATGATTTGATAGCGTTAGATTTATTTGTATGGGGTTATTTGAAATCACAGGTCTGCGTCAACTACTAGTGTATTAAATTAGGAGATTCAATACGACAACGATCACCTCGTATAAGAATAAACACTTTCTAAATTAATTACTTACGGAATTGTTAGGCCCAGCCCTGAATTCGCAATTCTTTGGTACGAGATAAAATTAAATCAATGGATTTCCCATTAAAAAAAGCGTATCTTGAGCGTTTAATGGGTATATTAACGTTTGAACAGATAATCTATTATTAATTAATGTTTTGTTTGTTATTTATTAGGGTTGGGCGGTTGGTAGCATTCGGTAAAGGACTAGCCGAGCACGATTTTGGGCCGAATCGTAATTTAAATTACTTGGAAATAGTTATAAATATAAATAGAATGTGGTATTGATTATAATTTGTATAATTGGAATTAATAAAAGTGGACTTCTTAATTAGTTTTTTCTTTCCTCTTATTTTCTTATTCTTATTCTTATTTATTGCTTATAAGTATAATTTCTTTTTAATTTGTTTTTTTTTTCGTTATCCAAATTCTCTTTTCTCATTATATGATTACAATTTTTGATTCATCTCTCTATTGCTCTTTTGTCTATCATAATTTATCTACCACGTATTTTACATTCATCTTTTTATATTTCTAGCATCTCCTTTTCTTTTCCTGTTTATTCTTTTTTACTCTCATTCTTTTTACTTGCTTTTATTCCCGTTTTTTTATTATTAGTGTTGTTTTTGTTCTCTTTCTTCTTTGACCTTTTTATTTAATCTTTTTTGTTCTTCATTTTTCTTTTCTTCTATATCATTCTTTCTGTTTTCATTCCTTTCCTTTATCCAATATTATATTTATTTTCTTCTCAATATACTATTCAAACTAATTGTATCGTTTGTCTTATCCTCGATTTTCTTCTCTTTCCTTTTGACTTCTCTTTATCCTTTTATATTTATAGAGTTTTCTTTTCTTCTATTGTTTATTTCTACTTTTCTAGATTTTCCTTATTAATTCCTCGTATTCTTATTGTTTCTTTCTTATTCTTGTCCTCTTCCTATTTCTCTCTCCCCGTCCTTCTTTTTCGACCCTTTTTCGATTCCATTTATTGTTTTTCATTTATCCTTTCATTTCTCTCCTCCGCGTTCTTCTTTTTCGACCCTTTCTTCTCGTTTCCATTTTTTGTTTTTCATTTATCCTTTCATTTCTCTCCTCCGCGTTTTTCTCTTTCGACCCTTTCTTCTCGATTCCATTTTTTGTTCTCCATTTATCCTATCATTTCTCTTCTCTGCGTTTTTCTATTCCGACAATTTTGTTTTCATTCCTTTCCTTTATCCAATATCATATTTATTTTCTTCTCAATATACTATTCAAACTAATTGTATCGTTTGTCTTATCCTCGATTTTCTTCTCTTTCCTTTTGACTTCTCTTTATCCTTTTATATTTATAGAGTTTTCTTTTCTTCTATTGTTTATTTCTACTTTTCTAGATTTTCCTTATTAATTCCTCGTATTCTTATTGTTTCTTTCTTATTCTTGTCCTCTTCCTATTTCTCTCTCCCCGTCCTTCTTTTTCGACCCTTTTTCAATTCCATTTATTGTTTTTCATTTATCCTTTCATTTCTCTCCTCCGCGTTCTTCTTTTTCGACCCTTTCTTCTCGTTTCCATTTTTTGTTTTTCATTTATCCTTTCATTTCTCTCCTCCGCGTTTTTCTCTTTCGACCCTTTCTTCTCGATTCCATTTTTTGTTCTCCATTTATCCTATCATTTCTCTTCTCTGCGTTTTTCTATTCCGACACTTTTTTGTTTTCATTCCTTTCCTTTATCCAATATCATATTTATTTTCTTCTCAATATACTATTCAAACTAATTGTATCGTTTGTCTTTTCCTCGATTTTCTTCTCTTTCCTTTTGACTTCTCTTTATCCTTTTATATTTATAGAGTTTTCTTTTCTTATATTTCTACTTTTCTAGATTTTCCTTATTAATTTCTCGTATTCTTTCTTATTCTTGTCCTCTTCCTATTTCTCTCCTCCGCGTTCTTCTATTTCGACCCTTTTTCGATTCCATTTATTGTTTTTCATTTATCCTTTAATTTCTCTTCTCCGCGTTTTTCTCTTTCGACCCTTTCATCACGTTTCTATTTTTTGTTCTCCATTTATCCTTTCATTTCTCTTCTCTGTGTTTTTCTTTTCCGACACTTTTATGTTTTAATTTTTTTTCTTCATTATCCTTTTATTTTCTCACAGCACGGTTGTAATTATAAATTACATATTTCTGATTTATTTTTTTCTTCATTTACATTTTTACACTTTATCATTACTCCTTTCATCAACTTCTATTTACCTTTTTATATTTATAGTATTTTCTTTTCTATCCATGTTTATTTCTGTCATTTTATATTCCCCTTATTCTTTTTGCGTATTTTCATTATGTGTTTTTTATTATTACTTTCCTTATTCCTTTTCATCACTTGATTTAACTTTTTATATAGTTCTTTTCATCTACATTTTTCTTCCTTCTCTCCATGTCGATACAAATATCCGTTTCGTCCTTATTTTCTCAATTTACCTTCTTCTTTTTTCTCACTTTCTTTGTACAATATTTATAGTATTTTCTTTTCTATCGCTATTTATTTCTGTCTTTTCATTTTTCCCTTATTCCTTGTGCGTATTTTCATTATGTGTTTTGTATTATTATTATCCTTGTTCCTTTTCTTCACTTGCTGTTTTTTCTTTTGACTCTTATTCATGTTCATTTTGTTGTTCTCCTCCAATCCTTTAATCCTTTTAATCCTTCAATCCTTTATCATATTATTCATTGGTTAAAAGCATTGTTTATATCTGAATCATTTCCTTTTCCTCATTATATCGATACAAATATCCGCTTCGTCCCTATTTTCTCCATTTTCCTTCTTCTTTTTCCTAACTTTTCCTAATCATTGTTCATTTCTGTCTTTTTATATTTTCCTTATTCTTTTTGCGTATTTTCATTTTCTTTTTCTCATTCTTCTTATAATTTTTTCACTTGTTCTTTTCTTTCCATGTGTTTTGTTCTCAGCTTTTCCCTTCCAATGTTTTCGTTCCCCAATTTTCGTTCCTTTCTTTGTATTATCTCCTATTTTCTTCTTTCTTTCATCTTTTTTTCTCTCTTCTTTTATCCGCTTATTTTCATTATCGATAAATTAATTCCTCTTTTTTTTTGATATTCCACTCTTCTCTTTGTCTCCCCAATTTTTTTTCTCCTTCACTTTTACTTCCTTTCTTTTATGCATCGTTTTTTTATTTACCATTTCTTCTTGTTTTCTCCTCTATTTCCTGTCGTTTATTTATTAGTATTTCCTCTTCTTTTGTTTCTTCTCATTTTTCGTCAAGTCATTTTTACTTTGGTGCTTTTTTGTGTTCTCTATTTTCCACTTTTCTCTTTAACTTTTCTAATTTTCTTTTCGTATTCTCGTACTTTCACCATTATTTCTTTGTTCCTCCTCTTTTTTCAGTCTTATTTTTTTTAACTTCACTATTTTTTGTTTATTTTTCTTTTCCTCCTGCTTTTTTTTCTATGTTTATACCTCTCTCTACTTTTATCTGGTTCTAAAATGTCTCCATTTTTTAAAAGGATATTTCCTTTGTTCTTGCTTCTTCTTACATCTCTATTTTTTCCTTTAATGTCATTATTTATGTTCTTTTTGTCTTTTTTCTTTCTTTTTTTGCTTTTGTGTCAATATTTGTTCTGTCTATTTCCATTGTTTTGCTGTTATTTCATGTTTCTTCCTTCTTAGTTATTTACTTCTATTTCTTTTTATATCTTTTATGGATTTTCTATTTATATTTCCATAATAAATTTAATAATTGCAACTTTATATATAAAAATAACTAGTACATCCTGTATATATTGCAAATGACCACACGCATATCATTTAGGTCATTAAAAAGCATCTGTTTTAATTTATAACAAAAGTCTGGTAACCGGTTCCAAGGACATTGGTCAATTTGTACATAATACATACGCTGCATGGGCCCATCGCCCATCATTCGGAATCCCCAACATGATTGATTCACTTTCTGAGCAGTACCAGCTAACCTTGTCTTGCTACAACATAACAAACTCGATTAATAAATTTTATTTTCAATAATTGACCCACTTTTTTCCGTGAATATTGTTCCAGGCGTCTTCTGCGTGATTGCCTACTTTACTAATCGAGTTTTTAGTAAAATTTTTGAATAAATAATATGATTTGGTATTTTGATTGGGTGTGGCCATGTTACTAAGGACATATGCAAATTGTTTATGATCGCGGAAGAAGCGATGAACTTTTATTATAGATAATTGAGTTAACTAAAAACAAATTTATCGATTAAAAAATAATCGTACAAATTTGATCGGTCTCAAGGTATCTTTCATTCGCTAAATTTGTAAATAAAATAAATAAAATATACAGTGTTAGAAAATGATGATTTCGATTTAATTCAAATATGAAGGGGTGAAACCATTCGAAAGTTTTTTATCACCCCATAATCCAAGTTAAAACTTATACCAACTGTTTTCTTTATAATTCTTCAATTATTAATTATTTCTTTGGTGTTTATGATTGTAGTTTAGTGCCTGTTAGACGCGGGAACAAAGGCTTTTTTGTGAAATTCGTATTCGAACTTTTCCATTTCACATCCTGATAACGAAATCAACCAAATAAACGACGATTATTTGTTGAAATCGTCATAAAAAACACCAGAATCGAAATCGATCGTATTGTTTTTATTTGGTATGTATCACGTGTGGAAAATCAGCTTAACAGGTCTTATAGACACAAGACTTGGAGCTGCTTTACTGCTATTCTACATTTATTTCTGTTGATGGTTGCTTCATCTCCTATTTTTTGTGGTAGATGTGGTCCAAATATAGCATTATGGCACCTTCTAGACCAAAAGGAGGTAAACAAGCTTCCCGTTTGGATTTCCGCGTGGAGGCTAGTCTGAAGGAACCATCAGGATAAAGAAATTTGAAGGTAGATTTATGCAATATAAGAATATAAACGCTGTACATCAACATCTGCAGTCGAAGGGACCTTATATCCTGGATACACTCGATTCAGGAATCGCCGTCTTCATTAAGGACGAGAAAAAAAATATTGACCAAAATTCGATGTAATGTGGTTTAAAATGACTCTTCAGGTGGTTATTGAGGCTCCAATAGAACTCCAGTTAGTATTCGTAGATTTGATACATTCAGCAGATCTTCTCTGGTTATATTTTCCCAAAAGAGTCTTTGCCAGTCTCAGCCCTTGTAGGCCGTCTCAATAATTGGTTTAGCTTCTTTTCCAGTGCTTTTCCCATTATTCTGTAGCTGATACTACAGAAAGATTTGGGTTCTATGATGCCCCCGCTTTACCGAGCTTATCAGCTATATAATTTCCCTTTGCTCCGTCGTGTCTCGGATTATAGCTCTGTTCTTACCATTTAATGGTATTTCTGTTTATTTCTTGTATGGTGTTTTGGCACTAATTACTTTTACAGTTTATTATTGAGGTGAGGTTTTTCTCGAATCTACACTTTACCTGCAATCAAATCATCCAGTTGGTTGACTGAAGATTTTGCCAACAGTCGCGAACTAACCCAACTTATCAATGAATTAACCATAGACCCCGATAGAGATGGTGATTTCGCTAGCCTCTTAGACCTGTTTCTAACATCTATACAACGTGATCGTTCATGCGAACTGGAAATCCAAACTCGGTATCCAACTAGACCACGTCAAGTTTGAAGAATTAGTTGTTGAAAACATCGTATTATGAAAACTAAAATACGAATAATAAAAAACACGTTGGGAGTTTATTAACATCGGTATCAATTTCACCGATTTGAAGAACGAATGAAATAGAAAGTGAATAGCGGTATGCTTGTTATATATATACGAGGAGTATCAATTTTATGACAAGTGATTGATTTCAAATTGAGGGTTTTTACAATATGTCATTCTTTGTTGAAAATAATGGTCAAGTAATTCGTTTGACGTGATGAAGAAGCATTTTATGATTTCTAAACATTCTTTGAACGTCTAATGGTGTAAAATATTCTTCACCATAACACGCGGATGTCTGAGGTACTAAATTATTAAACCAGAACTGTCATTATAAGTTAGTTGAGAAGAAACTTGATTTCATATCCTACACTTACTAAAACAGATCATTTCAAAGTTTGAATTTCAAATGTCAATGTCAATTTATTCATAAGTCAACTTCGATCAACGATTCAAATGATTTCATACGAGGATGATACCAGAAGTACCTGGCTTGACCTAGAGATATTTCAAGTTTGATGCTGCTACGTTGGTTAGCTTGGTCTAAGTACTTCTGGAACCATCCTCGTACTTCCATAGTTTGAATTAACTTTTATGAAGACTCTTTTTCTAATATTATCTACCTTTCTTTTTTTTAAATATGTAATTCAACAATTTGGAATGATATTCATTAAGATAAAGTTGTTCATAAATCTAGAAGATTATAAATAATATAAATTGAGAATTTAAAAATATTTGGACCCCATCTATTATCGCCCTGACATATCTGAAATTCATTAATCTTGTAGCAGAAGTTTATTTTTTTAAAGAAAAATATTAGGAAATGTCATCATCAAGTTCGACATTTTAATGATGTATTTATTCAAAATTTGTTACTGATACTTGAAAACTTCGTTTTCTTTTTAGTGAATTTCGACGTTATTTTTTGTAAAAAGTTCGCGTGTAATAGACACACGAATTCTAAAACGTTAGTATCAATATCCAATTAGAATCCACCATAAATATACGCGAAACCGACAAAAAAAATATGGTGCAATGATCTTAAATTACCACGCATTTTCCATGAAATATTTCACATTCTGGTATATTAAACGTCGTAGTCGCAATGAATTTAACCGAATGAAGGCCGATATAAATCTCCGTACCGCGTGTATGAATATGGATCTGCTGGGTTACTCTTTGTACAGTTAGACCATGTCTAATATGAATGTCTTCTCTCCACCCACTTTGCTGCCGCTGTTGGCAACATTCAGATTAGATTAGATGAAACATACGAGGGGCAAATGATACTTTTAATCGAATATAAATTCATTTAAACAAATTGGAAAGTAGTAAAGCAACTGGTCAATAATTAATAATACAAATCGATGGTAAACAGTTTGGACATCGTCCCCAGCGACTCCACATCAAACATTTCTATTTGTTAGTATTTAGAATCATAGTTTAGAATTTTCTCGATTCTGGTTTTATTCAGAAATATCATAGATCATTGTGGAGCTTCCTAAACTACCCTTTAATGCTGTGGGTTATTCTAGAGCATCGTTGATAACCTAAAAACTTTATTGTATTGGTAGGAAAATATTAAGTAAGATCCATCATCTATTTAGGTTCTATCTACAGTCAAAAGAGAAATTTTCGTTAATACTAAAATAACGTGCTTTTAAGAATCTAAAAACTGAAGATTATATACAGGAACACCTTCGAAAGTTGTGGTTTTTTCTAAAGCATGAATACATTGTAAAGGCGGGTTCACACGAGGTTAATTTTAGCCCCTGTATGTTGCCCCAATAATTAGTTTCGCTCCAATATATCTTCTTTTCCAATGCTAAGCCTATTTGAATCGTTTGAACCTTCAAAACTGAGTGTATCTTCGATTGAACAATACAGTTTTCTATTAATTTACTTGTGGTTATTCAATGATATGAATGAACTTCAAATAGCACGAAACGTAATGCCAATTGACACATAATCTTTTAAAAGTTGGTACTCCATAAACGTCATATGGTTTTGCCAGTAGTAGCGCCCTCTGTGTGTCAGTGAGACAACGTATTAACTATTCTTCTAGTTTGAAATATCAATTTTCCTATAAAATAGCGTTCATAATCAGGTTTATATATGCGAGAGCCCTCGTATTAATGTTCTGTTATAAAGAGTGTGCTGATTGTACACCACTGGTCATCTAATTTAAGGAGCAGTTGCACATGACCGGAAAGGGAACAAATAAAATGCCAATGCAAGTCCGCCTAGTTCTAATCACGAACAACACATTCCTGTGATGCACTCAACCGAACAGCCTTTTAGACATCAAAACTTCTTCCTACATCGACACAGAATTTGTTTATATACGTTTCATGTTGTTATATTTGATCTACAACATGTTTTTAGGTATAATACGACATGTTATTCATTTTTTTACTTGGTCGCGTGAACAAAAACTAACTTGTAGTTTATACAGAGTGAACCAAACGTTTATCTTATTTTGTCATTGGATTTTTTTCAGTTTGACACATTTTTGCATTTATCTCAATGCCCTTCCGGGATAGCGACATAAACTTGTAATTTTTTGTACCGGGTGGGCAACTAAATCATGGACTACATTTTTATCACAATTACGTAGTTATGTAAATAATGAATCAAATTTTTGTATCACTAGATAAAAGAATTTTCGATCAATATTAATTTTGTGAAAATCGGTTAAGCAGAACCGGACTTAGAAGCATTTTTTCATAATAAGTTTCCCACTCTCCCTCACATGTTTTTTTCAAGAGATAGATTTGAATATAATGAAAAATGCGTGGAATTTGTTGCAGAATTAGATTATTTTTTTAATTGGTCGCTTCAACAAAAACTAACTTGTAGTTTATACATAGTGTATCACCGTTTATCTTATTTTGTCTATGGATTTTTTTCAGACACATTTTTGCATTTATTCCAATGTTCTTCCGGGACAGCGACATAAACTTGATGTGATTTTTTTATATAGGGTGCGCAAATAAATTATGGACCACATTTTTAACAGAATTACGTAGTTACCTAAGTTGTGAACTTGTGGTTTGTTATTGGTTAATTATAATCAAATTTCTGTAGTACTCGACAAAAGATCTTTCTAACAATATCAAATTTGTAAAAATCGGTTGAGCAGAACCGGGCTTAGAAGCATTTTTGCATAATAAGTTCCCACTCTCCCCCATATGTTATTTTAAGAGATATACTTAAATTTGTATAATGAAAAATGCGTAGAATTCATTACAGAATTCGATTATTTAATTAAGATTTAAAATGTTGAAAATAGTTTTCACGCGTTTATTTTGCCAATTTTTATTAAATTTTCTAAGCTATAACATAATCCAGCATATGACTGATGATTTACAGTCGTTATTACTTGCACACTCGGTTACATTATGTAGTTTAGCTCAACTAAACTTTGTTTAAACGCCCCCGAGTAAATGGGTTTCATTGACAATAAAAAGTAGAAAAAATTTTACATTATTGGTGCTAGATCGTCCTCTTAAGTGATCCTCTACTCGGTATACAAATCGGAGTTTCATCCCTTGCTATTTTTACTACCCTACCATCTGTCATTCGAGTGATTATTGTTTGTATCGCATACAAATTCTATTCACTTAAATAAAATGAGAAATTAAATCTTCTACACCCTGTATAACATCTTATTGTTGACTATTACAACAAATCGCTTCGATATAAAAAATATTTCCTTCTCTTTTCATTATTTGGTTCGCTCATCTCGTATGCGAAACGATAAAAACGAGACGTAATCTCACACCTCTCCTGCATTGTTATTAAATGAGAATAATACATTATATTATATGTAAATGATAACACGCTGTATATAAACGAAGCGCGTCTTCTTAGATTGTTTATATTAACATTTATTTTAGGCGTCGACGACGTTTTGGGCGTAACCATCATCATTGTTTATATGGAAATAAGAATTTGAATGCGGTAAATTGTTTTGATATTATATTAGTTAATTTTACTCGCTTTTATATACCATAATGTCAAATCTAGGACACGATATATTATAAAGAATGTCTTCCTACAATAAAATCATCAAATATCAAAGTGTTGACAGTTTTTACGTATCTAGTTTCATGTCAAATCAAAATAATGGCTCTCGTAAGTTATCTGTCGTATGTCAACCATCTTGTGTATCGTCTGTCAAAAGTCACAATTATTTTAAAGCATAATCCAATAAAATTTTATTGCAAGGTTGCCAGTAGTTTCGGCAAAATCATTAAAAATGCGTATTTATTTTTGGTTCAATGTCCTACATCTTGAATACGGATGACGTAATGAAAATTTCCAATAGATTAAGCCCCTATTATGTTTCAATTTACATTTTCCTCTTATTCAAATCACCCTATATTTGTCTTCTTCTTCTTCTTCTTCTTCTTCTTCTTCTTCTTCTTCTTCTTCTTATTTTAAGACTATGTCTTGTGTTTTCAAAGAGGCAGCCTAAGTTGTGACTGCGAGGACCAGCTCTCATACCAGCGCTTTGGTGGTCTTCCAGGCGGTCTACTTGTATTGGGTCTCTCTTCCTTTGCGATTTTCGCCAGTCGATCGTTGTTCATTCTATTGACATGATCTCTCCATGCTCTTCTTCTAGTTCTGGCCCATCTCACTATATCCGGAACGTCACACATTCTTCTAATTTCATTGCTCCTTATTCTGTCTCTTAGTGTTTTCCCTGTGATTGAGCGTAATGTCTTCATCTCGGTCGTTCTAATAATCCGCTTAGTAGTTGCAGTCTCCGCCCTCGTTTCTATGGCGTATGTCATTACTGGTCTGACACAAGTTTTATATATCCGTGTTTTGCTTTCGATACGTAAAAATTTATTCCTCCATATCACGGTTCGAAGGAATCCTGATATCCTAGATGCTGCTGTTGTTTGCGTTTTGACTTATTGTTTCAAGTTCCTATTGCTCGTGATGTTAACCCCTAAATATTTAAAAGACATAACCTGTTCTACACTTTTATTATAAATTGCCAGTTTGCATCTTCTTGGTTCTCTCGCTATTGTCAAGGATTGTGTCTTTTGTTTCGATATGATCATATTGAATTTTCCTGCAACTGTTTCAAATCTGTGTAGCAGTTTTTGCAGATTATCCTCGTCTTCGGATATCACAACCGCGTCATCAGCGTAGCAAACTCATGTTTTCCCATTCTGTATCCTATGCCTGCCGTTTTGATTTCTTTTATGATTTCGTCCATTATAATGTTGAAGAGTATTGGGCTGAGACTATCTCCTTGTCTGATCCCTGTTGATACTGGCATTTTACTGGAGAGTTCGTTGTTTACTCTTACATATGTGCTATTTCCGTTGTTCATGTCCCGAATGATGTCTATTGTCCTTTGGTTTACGCCTCGTTTTTTTAGTAGCTCAATAACGTCATGTAATCTCACTCTGTCAAATGCTTTTGTTAAGTCTATGAAGCACATAAACGCGGTTTTATTGTACTCTATGGCCTTTTCGGCAATCTGTCTTAAGATGAATATAGCGTCTATGGTTGATCTATTTTGTCTAAATCCCTGTTGTTCTTCGCTCATGCCGCTACTTGAGATTTCTTCTGCAATAATTTTTGTTAGTAATTTTGAAGTCGTGCTTAGGAGGCTGATCCCTCTATAATTATTTGGATCTTTCTTTTCCCCTTTTTTAAAGACGGGGATCGTTATGCTTACTTTCCATTCCTCTGGTACTTTTCTCTGGTCGTATATCTTGTTGAACATGACATGCATTTGGTCTATTAATTCATTGCTACCATATTTAAGAAGCTCGTTATTAATGTTATCCAGCCCTGGTGATTTCCTATTTTTCATCTTGCGCATTGTTGCTTCAATTTTGTCTTTTGATATTAATTGTTGTTGGATGTCTTCTCCTTCCCCAGATATATTTTCTTGTTTCTGTTCTGTGGATTGGCTTGTTATTATGTCACCGTAGAGTTCATGGAAATACCTTTCCCATTCTTTTAACGTTATTGTTTTCGTGTGGATGTATTCATTGATTGGTCTTTTGATGTTCCTTATCATATTCCAGATCTTTTTTTGTCCCCCATATAAGTCATTTTCCATGTCTGATGAGCATTTCTCCCAGAATTGTCTCTTAATCGTTTGTATTTCCATATTTGTCCTATTCCTCACGACTTTGTAATCAGCATATGCAATTGTTTGACTTCTATATTGAAGATATGCTTTTCTTTTTTCTTCCGCAAGTGATTTGATTTCGTGTGTGAACCATGGTTTCGTGTTGGGCTTTCCGTTTAGTTTCACCTTTCGTTTGCCTAATGCCTCTTCTGCAGCTGTCCTTATATTAGTACTTAATCTTTTCCATGCTAGTTCTACGGTATCATCTTTCAAGATCTTGTTTTCATTTATTGTCTTCCTTAGTCTTTGCTGGTAGAGGTATTTTGTGGTGTCATCGCTAAGGCTTTCTATGTTCAGCTTTTCTGTCACTTTCGGTTTGTTCTGGGTTTTCCTTAGTACGCAGTTCCGCATTATGGCTAGCACCATATGGTGGTTAGTCCCTGTGTTTACTGAGGTTAATGTTCTGACATCTAATATTTTTGAGGGATGAATATTTCTGTTTGTAATAATGTAGTCTATAATCGATTTATGTCCTCTTGTGTTCTCGAACGTATACTTGTGCTGTTGTTTATGGGGATAAAACGTGTTGTTAATGCGTAGTTCATTAGGTGCATATATTTGTATTGTAGGTTAATTAAGTCATGATATTCGACTTTAAATTGATTTAATTTTATGTCATTATAAGGAAAATAATAAAAAATCATCAGGGTGTATGACATGCAAAACGGAAGACGCCCCCATAATTTTTGACGTCATTTGCGTCCAATAATCTAGTTATATCTAGATCTATCTACATTATGACAATTTCTTTTCAATCTTTTATCATTTTTATCTTTTATCATTAATATAATCAACAGTTGTAACTTGTAGGTTTTCTTCTTCTTTTTCAATGTATTGTAGGGTTTAGCCCTAGAGTTTTCAACTTGTCATCTTTGAGATGTTGATATCCATGAATCCATCCATCTTTTTGAAGGTATTCTACTAAAATCAACCCCCACTAATGCACCAAAATTTTGGATCAAGTTTGTACCTAAATCGATCATTTTTTTATAATTCTTTTTCTCTTTTTTTGCTTCGTTATCTTTCAGGAATCGTTTCCTTATGACCTAACCTCTCTTTTTTTATTAGTATGACAGTCTGTCAGTCGAGATGCGTGGAAACTTACCCTTAAACGCAAATTAACTAATTTGACTTTCTACGCCTTCTAAAATCAAATTTAAATTTTTAATAGTGACATAATTTTATTTAATACTAATTAGCTAGAAAATATGTAAATAAACAAGTGTGCTTATAAGGAGAAACTGCTATTCTTTGAGTTGCCCGGTCCTCCTTTACCCTAAGGGGTAAATAGACCTTCTCTCATATACATATCATATATCTTCCGGTAGTTAATCCTTTATAGATCTAGTTTTCACTTACCTGTTAGTTGCAAAACATTTTCGCGCTTTATGTACCGTGAAAACATAACAAAAGTTTTCTTTACAAACATTTTTATTTTTAAATTCTAACGTACATTTTTATAAATCCACAAGTTTGATTTTAACTTCTACTTTCTTTAATAAAACCCATCCAATATGTCAAAACGATATTTACATATATACAGTGTGATGTAATTCCATTACAAATAAATTTTTTCTGAATTTTAAAATGAATTGTAGTCCCAGAACAAATTTTAAGTTTACCAATTTCAAATTCAACGTTTTATGTTAGTAAAATGAAACTAATATTACCGGGCATGTTTTTTTTTGTTCTGTTTCTAACTTAAAATAAAATTTTCACTACGTCAAGAAGCTGTTTCAAGGCCCAGGTGGATCTAAATCTAATCTAAATCGTTTATTTCTTTGTTTTTATTTCATAACAAAGTTGACGTGCTACTTCACGTATCAGTATTCATGTGAAATCAAAATGGTGGCTCTCGTAAGTTATCTGTCGTATGTCAACCATCTTGTGTATCGTCTGTCAAAAGTCACAATCTTTAATTTTCCAAAATTTTTGTGTTTTCTTTGTTGGACCATACTCGAAGTCTATGTGAGTCAGTTTTTTAAGCATAATCGAATAAAATTCTAACGTACATTTTTATAAATCCACTAGTTTGATTTTGATTTTTACTTTCTGTAATAAAACCCATCCAATATGTCAAAAACATATTTACATATATACAGTGTGGTATAATTCTATCACAAATAAATTTTTTATGAATTATAAAATAAATTGTAGTTCAAGAACAAATTTTAAGTTTGCCAATTTCAAATTCAACGTTTTTATGTTAGTAAAATAACCGAGGATGTTTTTTTTGTCCTGTTAACTTCATTGTCCAACGGCTAGCGATTTTTATCACGTCAAGAAGCTGTTTTAAGAACCAGGTGGATCTAAATCTAATCTAAATCGTTTGTTACTTTGTTTATCTAAAATATTGGACTTTATGTTTATTTTATTAGATTATTTGATAAAATTATAAGTAGAAAATTGAAGTAGATGACGATGAAGTTAAAAAAAGATAAAAAATTGTTATTATATAACGAATCCTGACACGAAGTTACAACAATTGCCGATTTCTTTCACCCTGAAGATAAATTTTCAAAACGAGCTTGACCACTACTAACGAATGACCTCGTAATAACGTATATTGTTATTTTCTCACACAATTTGCACTTTCATTTTCATTTGTAACGTTTTTTATATATACATATATTTGTATAAACTAAAAGTCATTTATGATTATTAAGATAATTGCTTATAATTAAAATGTGATACGGGGTGAATTATGAATGTAGAATCGAATATTTACATGAATTATGTCGTCATCCAACATAATAAAATGCTGACGATAGGCATTTCATCGAACCAGCTTTTCCAGAAACTCCATCAACATCGCCGATGATCTAAATATCACTAATTCAAAACGCAGTCTTTCATTCATCCGTAATTGTTCTTAAATTTCGTCATATCTTCTACCGAAACACTTTGCGCGATAAAAATGCAGAAAAAACTTCAATTGAACGGGTCTGAAGTAAATTAAAGAGTTAAACTTTTGCTGTGATGATGATTTAGACGATTATGCTGTTGCAAAATGATAAGACGATGAGGCGGGCAAAAACAGTCAAATTACAAAACAAATTCGATGAAAGGTTACTTCAAATGTTTAAATTGATACCCATCTTAATAAATGCATTATGACTACGGAGCATGTCCGTAAATTCTTCTTCAAGTGCAACTCGGAGGTTTAGTTGGATGCTAGAGTACCCCACAAAAAGAAATCACAGGATGTCAAGTCTCAGGATAGTGCGGGGCACTTAACAAATCCTTTTCTGATTAACCGTGAATCGTTGTCCATTTGTATACGTGAATTTGCGGTCCTTCGGGTGACTTTTGAATAAGTACAGATCCTCCAGACCTTCCGCATAGATATCTGCTCACACATATACCAAATGCGGGGTTAATTCTTCTTCAATGAAGACGTAAGGATTCTGGTAGTTCTAGTACACGCTTTTATGCTGATTCACTGTATCGTTCACTGTATTTCGACCATGAAATATAATTCTGGTACTACCTGATTGCAGGTAAAGTGGCGCGTCAGCAACAGAGCCCGTTTTTCACATTGTTGAGCGATTTGTTAGCGTCGAATTTACAACTGTTTGAAGTACCAATTTGCTTCTAATTCCGATCATCGTTATCTTCTGTGCTTGGTTTACCTCGTAAGACCTGGGGGTCTTCTTCTTTGACTATATCTTCTTCATTTTGTACTAAATTGCTCTTGAAGGAGATAAAAATCGATGAATAAAAGGTCCTAATACATTCCTAGTTATTTTTCATACTTTTATTTCGAATATTTTCCAATTCCATATAGTTTTCAATAAGGTATATTAAAATTACTGTTATATACAAAATCGTTATTTAATTATTTAATTTATGATCGTCTCGTATAAATTTCTCATCTTTTTCGAAGAACCCGTGGTTCTTATTAATTTTAATAACGTGAGTATTGCGATTAGCCTTTTATTAACGGTCATTATTCAGTAGGCATCAACATCGAATTTCAGAAATTTACCTTCGAGATATTACACCTAATGATAGTCGTAAATTTGACATAATTACAATGATAACTATGTTTAAGTTATCTCATATTCTCTAGATTATTTGTTTAAACAATTTCAACGAGCGTAGAATGAATTTGATACGATATAACAGAGTCGGCTTGTCAATAACTACACTGGTCAATAACTAGCTGGTCATCGACACTTTAAACAAACAAAAATTACACAAAAGACTATTACAAAAGAAATCTTCAAAATTTTCTTGATTTTTCTCTGGAAGTTGAGTGTTTCGTTGAGGTTATCTTCCAGATTCAGTCTTCGTATCATCAAAAAATTCTGGGCAGGTGAAGTACTCGTGAATGAATGGTTTTTGTCGACCAAACACGAAGTGAGAGTCACCACTCATTCACCGTGTTCTCCTTAGTACTTTATGACAATTTTAAGGCATCTACGTGGATCAATTTGTTGTAAAAGTTCTGTGCTCAGATAGTTCATGAATTCTTGACCAAACCATCACATTCCAGAATGATAGCGACTGATTTTTGTCGATTAAACACGAAGTGAGAGTCACCACTGAATCACCGTTTCCTCTATAGTACTTTATGACCATTTCAAGGCATCTACGTGGATCAATTCAATGTAAAAGTTCTGGGATCAGATGATTCATGAGTTCTTGATCAAACCATCACATTCCAGAATGATAGCGACTGATTTTTGTCGATTAAACACGAAGTGAGAGTCACCACTGAATCACCGTTTCCTCTATAGTACTTTATGACAATTTCAAGGCATCTACGTGGATCAATTCAATGTAAAAGTTCTGGGATCAGATGATTTATGAGTTCTTGACCAAACCATCACATTCCAGAATGATAGCGACTGATTTTTGTCGATTAAACACGAAGTGAGAGTCACCACTGAATCACCGTTTCCTCTATAGTACTTTATGACAATTTCAAGGCATCTACGTGGATCAATTCAATGTAAAAGTTCTGGGATCAGATGATTCATGAGTTCTTGACCAAACCATCACATTCCAGAATGATAGCGACTGATTTTTGTCGATTAAACACGAAGTGAGAGTCACCACTCAATCACCTTGTTCTCCATAGTACTTTATGACCATTTTAAGGCATCTACGTGGATCAATTTGTTGTAAAAGTTCTATGCTCAGATAGTTCATGAATTCTTGACCAAACCATCACATTCCAGAATGATAGCGACTGATTTTTGTCGATTAAACACGAAGTGAGAGTCACCACTCAATCACCGTGTTCTCCATAGTACTTTATGACCATTTTAAGGCATCTACGTGGATCAATTCGATGTAAAAGTTCTGTGATCAGATGGTTCTTTAATTCTTGACCAAACAATCACATTCCAGAATAATAGCGACTGATTGTTATCGACCACACGAAAAGAGATTTAGTCACCAAAGTTGCCATATTTAGCTCGATAAGACATTTTCCTGTTTTCAAAACTCAAATTTCCGTTTCCGGGAACGCGTCATGAATTAATTGACGTTTGTATTTGCTCAAGAGAAGCCTATTTTGAAGGATATAATGAAGATTTGTTTTAAAATATGAGTGAAATTGCAAGTAAATGTAGAAGATCATATTCAATAAGAAATAGAGAAGAATTTGGTATTCGAAATAAGTTACAAGGTTAGTTGGTTATTGAACGGCAGTGGGCAGTGTCAATTTTGACATTAATCAACATTAGAATAGTAAAAAAAATTATAGAAAACGCACCTTTTATGTAAAAATTGGTATAATTCATTCCAGAATAGTCGAGTGTAATTTGCTCGCAGATCAGACTCGAGCAAGAGGTTAAATTGTTGTTACCATCTAAGATGAGGTTATAAATTTAAATAAATTGCTCTTGCCGTACCTATTACGATTTTAATCAAATTACAGATCGGTCTAGATGTGTGTCTGTAATCCGAGATCTCTCGTAAAAACAGTTGAAAAATAAATTTAGCCACCTACGACAATCACGACGGTCATTTGAATTTCAAAACTGGCTAAGAGCCCTCGAGTATACCAGTTATCTACAATATATTATCGCTAAAGTACGATGTCATAATTTCGACCGACATGCATTTGGGTCTCTTCCTCGGTTAAATCCTTCAGGTGAAATATCTACGAGGTACATTAGACACATTGTGAGTAGAAATAGAAATATTTCGAAAAAAACTTTTTCTTAATACCCTGTAACTTAAAAATACCAATTTTGAAACGCTGTTGAGGGTATTAAGTGAAGACGATCGCAGCTTCCTTTTTATACGGTTTAATTTTAAAATTTTTTTTACTCCTGGGGGCTTCCAACTTTGTCCTTTTTCAGGAAAAGTCAAATCATCGAAGAAATTATTTTAATTAATTATTTAAATAGTTAAAAAACAAAACGTCAAGAACTATTAATTTCATTAATTCCTTATTCTTATACCTTTTAATATGTTTGTTTAGTTTTTTTTAATATTTTTGAGGATAAGTAGAAATTTTGATGCCTTGACTACTTTCAATGTTTATCAAAATTTTTATTTCGACAAATATTTATTATGTTTTTATTTTGAAAAAAATTGAAAGTAGCTGAAACGTCGAAATTTGTAAATATATTCAAAAATAAAAAAAAAACTAACGATTAACCAGAAGAGATCTTCAGTCAATGACACTTGTGGTCCATAAAACATCAAATTCGTGAAGTTCAATTAGTGCAAACACTCAAATGAAAACTAGAATCGTAGACGACTTTAATCGACGTTTTTCATAAAACTACAAAGACAAATGAGAAGTTAATTGTTAAATATGTCATTTTATGCATATATAATCGATGTTTCCATAGAACTATGATGACAAGTTAAACCTGTCATTTTGTGTTATTCTATGTTTTGTGGACTATAGAAAATCAAAATCAGGAAATTTCAATGATTTAAACACTCAAATGGAAACTAAATCGTAGGTCGATTACAATCGACATCTTCCATAGAACTATAATGATAAATGACAAGTTAAACATGTCATTTTATTATTACTTGATGTTTTGTGAAGATAGAAGATAGAAGAAGATGTTGAGATAATGAAATAAAACTTTGCATTGATGTGAAGATTTGTTCATACATATTATGTTATTATTAATATTACATTATCAGTGACTCATAAATTTTTTTTACGGGATATACCCTGTACATCAATTGCTTTTAAAATATTCGATCAAATCATACTATTTCATTATTAATTTTAATTAGTGTCGTAGATTAATGTGGTGAGTAGTATATTTTTTCCTACTTTTAATCTATTCTATGATTGGTGATCATATTTTTTTCATTTTTCATTCATTTATTCATTTTTTTTTCAAAAAAACAATAGATATAATCATATCGATACTTTTTTTTGAATTCCTTGCTTATAATTTTCATTTATTTCTTTACCTCTCTTGTCAGCTTCTTTAACAATTTTTCTATAAAAAGTTTTAACATCAAGTTACAGAGCCAGAAGTCACCTGACACTCTACGGTACTTCATCCATCTCTCTGGAAGCTTTCTGACTCCTTTTTTCGTAAAAATCTCTCGACTAGTATCTAGTTCCACTCTGCTTTCTAATCGCAGTCCACCAAATGCCAAGCTTAAATACAGTCTAGCGTTGTATTGAAGAAAAATCGCCACTACGAATTGGATTTGATACCGTAATTACCCCTCTCATGTCCCATAATATGGTACTCAACACCTTCACCGATGACAGTATAAACTTCTTTTCAATTAGCGCGTCTTCGTCTTCATTCTTCCAGTTCTCTTTTTCAGCCATATCGTGAATAGTATTAGGACAGTTTTTATCTTCGAACCACCCTCGTAATATTTAACGGCAACTGCTACAAAACAAAAAACTTAGATGTCAGCGTTTTTTGTGGGTGCATACAGAAAACTTTGAAACAAACAGTGATCGCGAGATTAAAATTGAAATAAAAAAAAATGTTTGTATAAATCTAAGGATCGATACGAAAAATTTTCACGAGATGTCGTCTTGTAGTCTGCTGAAAAATAATATGAGCACTTCGAAAGTGCAGTTGCGTAACTACAGTCAGGATTTAACAGTAGTATGAAGCAATATTAAGTTATATTCTCTGTCTGTAAAGCTGAATGCAATTAATCAAGTTATCTTAATCACCAGATACGACTGCGAACCTCGCCGGCCTTGATGAACAAGATTGTATATAATTACGGAGATCGACAACGCCCAGCATTCATACAAAAAGGTGTTCCATTAGAGTTTTGTATAAAATATCGATTTATAAGAGAACTTTTCGATGTTATTCCGTATGAAAATTACGAGGGCGGTTCGTAATTTTCGCTACGGTTACTAATTTTCGACATGTTATTTGTTGTTGTTGCTATTATTAAATAGCTAGATCCTTCCATTTTGCACCGCTACGCTGTTGTCGAATGCTTCTTCAAACTATATAAATGTCATCAATGCCAATATATTTTGTTTTTCAAATATTGATTTGGAAACTTTATTTTTCGTACCATTCTCGATTGCAAATGATCATCGAGTTCTTTATTTATTGACAGCAGCTTTGACTGTTCAAAAGAACACCAAGTGGGTCTTCAGTTCCTATTTAGCTCCTGGTCATCCTGGACATCTAGCTCCTGGGAACAAAGAGATGGTGCCAGTCCTTTCCAATCGATCCTTGAGTCTTCATTTGACCATCAATCCCATGTAGATCTTGAACAGTAATGGGGTAATGGATAGTGCTACTTGGAACTGACCCCAACGCGAATGAAGACTTCCTGCGTACTTATGAGACTACATTTAGAGATTGATTCAGAAAAAACGGTTTTTCTTCTCATAATTTATCGAGTCTGTCAGATATTTTATTTCTTTCCACTCCAAACGAGTTTCGATTTCATGAGATCGGAGCTTAGAGTTCAAATTTCTGCTTTTAGATTGAACTGGACACATGGTGTGGATTTTTTTGCTAGCTTAATTATTTCTGCATATAAATTGATTTTCTCGTAGAAAACAAATCAATTTCGTCAGCTCAAGGATATCAAATAACTAATTGACAATTTAACAGCTGAATAAAATTCTATAAAAGGTTAGCCGATGGTTTGATTTTCGATATTAATTCCGCACGCACGACGACGTGAATTTTTTAATAGAAGATTAATGGTAGCCGTGGGAAGGAAACTATAAAATTAAAAAAATAAATATAAAACATTAAAATCTGATTAACCGCTTATATTAAAAAAAAAGGTATTTAGATCGAATTAAATATATATAAGATCAACTGTATTTAAATATGTATTTATTATAATAGTTGCGAATTGAATTTTAATAAATAAATCTTTTATTTTATATTATATGTTCTTCTATCTTTTTAGTTTTTATAATCGAACAATAGATGAAGTGATTGAGTTATACGTGAAAATTTATGGTGGATGATTTTTCATGATTTTGAAAAAGGCTTTACTGAACAAAAATGCATAGGACGTACATTTATTTTCATTTAAATAGCTTAAGGAAAGAATCAAGAAAATCGAGCATGATTTTTTGTTGTTTTCATCAAATAAAAGTTCCTGAATGTTCTAGGGAAGTGACAATCATTATAAACAACTCCTGTATATATAAATTCGATGAAATTCCATTTTTTTATAAAAATGAGTCCTTGAGGATCATTTTGAGAAAGAATCAATCAAATCCGAGCATGATTTTTCTTTTTTTCATGGAATAATATTTCCTGAATGTTCTAGGGAAGTGACAATCATTATTAACAGCCCCTGTATATATTAATTCGATGAAATTTCATTTTTTTGGTGAAAATGAGTCTTTAGGGATCAATAAGGAGGAGAATCAATGAAATTTGAGCATGTTTTCTTTTTTTTTATTGAATAAAAACTACTGAAATTTCTAGGGAACTGACAATCATTATTAACAACCCCTGTATACATTAATTCGATGAAATTTCATGTTTTTGTTGAAAACGAGTCTTTAGGGATCAATCAGGAGGAGAATCAATAAAATTTGAGCATATTTTCTATTTTTTTATTGAATAAAAAGTACTGAAAGTTCTAGGGAAGTCATAATCATTATTAGCAGCCCCTGTATACATTAATTCGATGAAATTCCATTTTTTTCATAAAAATGAATCTTTTAAGAGAAGAATCAATGAAATTCGAGCATGTTTTCTATTTTTTATTTAATAAGAGACTCCTAAATGTCTTAGGAAAATGTTAATCATTATAAACACCTGTATACATTAATTCGATTAAATTTAATTTTTGTGGTAAAAATGAGACTTTAGGGATCATTTAGGATAAGAATCAATTAAATTCAAGCATGATTCCTTTTTGTTTTCATGGAATAAAAGGTCCCTGAATGTCCTAGGAAAGTGATAATAATTTTTCAATTGAATTTATATCAGGACTATTTGCCGGCTACTGTATTATCTCATATATTATCATGTTGGTGGATAAAATAGTTTTTACCGATGGTAACAGCTCTCTAACAAACGCCAGGCCCATTGATCTCATCCAAGCCGCAACAATCATTTACATTTAGCCCCCTCTGGAAAGTTTGTTGCATATGCATCCCTATCATCCGATTCAAAGGAATATTTTCTTATAAAATTAATCTATTCAACATCTTGTGAGTTATTTGAGATTTTCTTCATTCCAACCCAACCTTTTGACTTTTACTTTGTCTACGGTACTCAAGATCTAGATGAGTTACCAGTCTTCTTATAAACCAGCCATCTTCCAATTTGGCAGTAATGGCAGCTTTTTGAATTTCAGTTAATTAAAAAGGCATTAAGTACACTTTTACTTCAACTGAACTCAAATTGACAATTGACAATGACATTGACACTAAGTAGGAACTTGTCAGTAAACAGAGTACTTAATATCTTCGAAAATGTAAATATGTTTTCTTTCTCACCCTGTATCAAACTTTCTTCGCACGTTTTCAAATGTAAGTAACAAATTATATAAAACAAGGATTTAGAAAACAATAACAAGTTTTTTTGTTATGTTTTCACAATGACTGTCATATTATATTGATGTCTACGTTTTTCTTTGTGTTTGTGGGAAAATGAAATTTCAACAAAAATAATGATCGGATTGTCGTTATAATACCGAAAAAAGACGTAATTAGATTAATATTGTTCGGATATTTGATATTATTCGACTATACAGGGTGTATGAAGTAATAAAATAGAAAAAATTACTTTATACTACAAGAAATCATTTTTCTTAAGGTAGATAAACAATTTTTTGATTCGATTTGATATAAAACTACAACTCTTCCTTCTGATGGGTTGTAACTTTAGATTGCAGCGCCCTCTAACTAACTTCCTTAGCTCTATGAGCCTGGAAGACCTTAATCCACGAAGTATATGCAATAGATTGAATTCAAATAAAGCTCCATGAAGAAATTGAAACTATTTTGCTCGTGGCGGTCGTTTGGGGTCTCAAAGCTCAACCACCAGCACATTCTCTTTCCCGGATCACGTAAAACCAGTTTTCAGAAACTAACTGATTAGGAATTCTTTCGAAATGAAATGATTGATCGTTTTGTGGGTATACAAGTAAAAGTTAGCCCTTACAAAACAAACCACATAGCTCCTAATGAAATATCTCAGACAGTCCACATTTGCAAAGTTCTGGTTTAGGATTCCAGCAAACTAACCTCAATATCCCTTTTGGATTTCAGATAGATCCTCAACTAGAAGGAAACACTGGAAATCTTGGCTTAAACGTACTTGGTTGGTTTCGAAGATACGATTAAAATGAATCACGACACTACCAAAAACTCTGAACTTAGAATGAACCAATTAGCATCCTCAACTTCATCATAGGGATGACTTGTGCAGTTAGGCATATGCCTAGACCAATAGGCACTAAAAATATTAGCTTCTAGCTTGGTAGATCGGAAGAAAGGACGAGTAAAAAAATTCATACCAGGATTATTAGAATACATAAAATTCTTAACTTTTGTCGTTTTCTTCTTCAGAAGTAGTTCTGGTCGTCGATACTGATACTGATACGTTACTGATACTGATACGATGATGACACTGAATTACATTTCAATTAACGATTCGTATAAAAAAACTACCCTGTATGCGGACTGAGTATTGTGAAATAAAAATATACGACGTCACCTATCATAAACGATGTATTCATTATTTTTTTTTAAGTGTGGGAATACGAAAACCAAATTATTACTAAACACCATGGGAATTAGATTGATGTGTGCTATTGTTTCCTAGTTATTTTTTTAGATTGCGGTAATTCTCTGAAAGAAAGAAAAAGGGGAATTGTAGAAATGAGAATTGTATTTTGATATTCAAAGTTTTAAAAATGTTATCACCCTCGTAAAGTAAATTAGTAGTAGTAGATTTTTGTTTGTATCTCAAACTGTACCTTCAATACTTTTTCTTCGGTAACGCGATACTTCACGCTCAGAATTAGTTGAGCGCTCAATAATTTATAATCCAAAAAAGTGCACAATCACTTGTCAATTGGAATCAAATCGATTCCTTAATAATTTGAGGGGATTAGATTGATTTGTGCCATTGTTTACTAGTATTTTTTTTTAATTTTAATTGATTGCGGTAATTCTATGAAAGTAAGAAAAAAGGAAATTGTAGAAATGAGAAATTGTATTTTGATATTCAAAGTTTTACAAACGTCATCACCCTCGTAAAGTAAATTGGTAGTAGGAGATTTTTGTTTGTATCTCAAACTGTACCTCCAATACTTTTCCTTCGGTAACTCGATACTCCACATCCAGAATTAGTTGATGGCTCAATAGTTTACAATGCAAAATGATGCACAATCACTTGCCAATTGAAATCAAATTGATTTGTTCTTTGTTTTTGCACTTAGCACTTAGATAACTAGCTCAAAAAGCTTCGTCCTCTTCAGTCTTCTGTCTAGGTTGATGAATATTTTGTTTCTTCTTTCCTTATTTATATTTGAATCCTTTTGCCTAATTCGTAAGCACGTTTTTCCAGTTTCAGAGAGGTTATTGCACGGCTATCCACTATTAGGAATCTACTTCACGTTCAGAATTAGTTGAGGGCTCAATAGTTTACAATGCAAAATGATGTAAAATCACTTGCCATTTGAAATCAAATCGATTTCGTAATAATTTGAGGGCGTATTTACTGGAAAATGCTTTCTTCTATTTTTGCTATGAACTTTTCAGTTTTTACAAGGTTTAGTCTACTAATTGTGACAATTTTTTAACAATTAATCATTTTTCTCCCTCTCTCTATATATAATTAGTTTCTTCATAAACTATCTGATTCTTCACAGTTCTTTTCGTGTTTTATCATCTATTTCAGTTTCTAGCATCTTTGTATTTTAATATTACGTGCTATCTATCATTATTATTTAAACAAATGTTTGAATACGGGATATTTAAAAATCTAGAAAGACTCGGGATTAAATTACAGTTGCGATATAAATATCAGTAGATGGTTTATTTCAACAGTTATTTCGTCATAGTAGTTTCCAATGGGTTGGTTAGACCAACTAATCTAGTTTCGCATAACTAATCAACCAAGTAGCCAACTAGGATTTTCGTTTTATATCACTTTTTCACTATCGATTTTATTAATGTCTGAAGAGACCTAGAATTGTCCTTCAATTTCGATTAACTTTCAAATAACAGTTGACCACAAACACAAAAATCATTGCAAAATGCAAAAAAAAAATTGTTAATAATAAAATTGAAATCTTTGTTGTGTTGTTAGAATAAATTGAAGCACGTTTCATCTATACAGGTTGTATTGTTTTTTAATAACCAACTTTTACTCTTTATTCGAATTAAACACTTTCGAAACCGGATTTTCTTTTGTATACTAATTTTAATTATAAAAATTTCAGTTTTATTTGATTTCCCTGTACATTATCGTGTCGTTTACATTTTTAATAGATATATATATATATATATATATATATATATATATATATATATATATATATATATATATATATATATATATATATATATATATATAGCGAATAGAATATACGAGGTGTCATTATTAACTATTCCTCATTGAAACTAGTTTTCTGTTAATTTTTTTTAATATATTCTAAGGGTTGTTATTTGTTGTAACCTCTTGCAAGACACGGACAGATAAAATCGTAAATGAAGAAGTTTTTTTCGCAAATTAGGTCATGTAATTCCAGGGAATTCCAGAGATTGATTATGCAGAGAAAGATAGAGGAAAAGAAGAAGAATAACATGGCTACGAAACTTAAGGAAGTGGTTTAACTTTAAATCAAACCAAATATTTAGAGCAACTGTGAATAAAATACAAATAATCGTGGTGGGCTTTCTGATGCTTGTATACAGGGGCTGTTCAATAAACTTTTCATAAAATTTTGTTGGGTATCTGCGTTATTGAGGTCCTAGAGGCTTAAGACTTCGTAGATGGATAACATTTCCTGTAACCCTGAATGGGGTATTGCCAAATTGTGCATAATTTCACTAAATTTAGGAAAATCAGCGTGCCCAGAATATTAAAGTTGATTTGGAGCATTAGCCAATAAAAATCTGTCAAATTGAAGGAAAGACACTTTCAAATATTCTAATACTGATCCTTCGACAAGATAATTTCTCATATCTCCGTTTCGAACTTCTGGTATTTTCTAAAATCAGCGGGAATCAAAATTATCGAGATCGATTTTTGTATAAAGGGGCTGTTCAATAAACTTTTCATAAAATTTTGTTCGGTATCTGCATTATTAAGGTCCTAGAGGCTTAAGACTTCGTAGATGGATGATATTTTCTGTAACCTTGAATAGGGTGTTGCCATATTGTACATAATTTCCCTAAATTTAGGGAAACCGAGAATATTAAAGTTGATTTGGAGTATTAGCCATCTCTAGAAGCAACGAAATTAATTGTTTGAGCAAAAATTAGAGTCTAGAGTAAGCGTAGTGCAAATTACCTTGAATTATGAGCCTCATAGACGTTGAAAAACGAATTTATATACATTCAAATCACGAGTAAGCTTGCAAACTACAATTTGGAACTAAAGAGCTGGTAATTGAAAGTTTTTAACATAAGTTAATGTCATTTTCTGTTGTATTATTTGTAATATTTACGATTTTCTTACATAATTATTGAAATATAATTTCTGTATATATTAAAAAATTAATTTATATTTATATATACAAAAACGACAGTTATTATTGAAGATTTGTTGATACAGAATTTACTTAACGATCTATCAAACACTCCGGGACATCCTTGAGTTGATTATCGTTAATTTAAAAGTAATTGGATTTTACTACATCAATATACAGGACGTACCCGAATATGTCGACTCGGTGGTCAAAGATTTTCCAACAATGAAGTTGGTTAATGATTATTTTGAGGAGCTTGATGATTCTTATCATAAAAATAAATAAAAACTCATTGAAACATCGCTGGGAAAAGTATATGGAGCTAAAAAGAGATTAAGTTGAGAAATAATTATTTTTTTCATCTTCAACTCAGAAGTTTATAAAAAAAACAGAGCAGAGTTTTAACAATGAAGAACCCAAATATACCTGATAATGATTATATTTTATAATTTTCAATGAAATTTGCTCGATGTTTAACAATTTTTAGGAATTTAGAATCTTTGAAAAGTTGAAAAGGATATACAAAATGTTTGGGGATCTGTGATGTAATGGAATCTGAAGTTTTTTGAAATATTAGCGTACTTTTTGAAAATAATATAATTTTAGAAATAGTATTATTTTAGCATAATTTTGTTATAAAATTATTAACAATTAGCGATTAATTTCTTGTATACAACAAGCAGTTTTCGCTATTTATTGTTAATTTAATGAAATTTCAAAATATTTGGTCAAACTATTATGGTTCTACTGAAATTTTTCAAGAGATATCACAATATCTTAAATATATAAGACAACGGCTTGTTGCATTTACGTTTTTGATTAATTTTCTTAGAATTTATATATTTTGTATTACTGGACAACAGGGCTTTCAAAAAATATCAAATTTATAAAAATCGGTTAAACAGAAACGGACTTTTTTCATAACAAATTTCCCACTCTCCCCCACATCTTATTTGAGGAGATGAACTAAAGGTTTTAAATGAAAAATGTGCAGAATTTGTAGGAGTATTGAATGAATTTAAAAAAATTTTGATTCTTCAATTTCATATATTCAAATAAGTACTTCAAACGTGGATCTTAAATTTTGAAAAGAATTTCCACGTGTTTCTCGTGGCCACTCCACAAAAACAAAAAATCTTTGACATTTTTTCATATCAGGGAATAGAAAATAATCCGAGGGGGTTGAATCTGGTGAATAGAAATTCAAACTTTAATTTACTCTTGGGGTAATTGTGGATGGAATTCAACCGTTTTTCGTTGGTTTATATCTTAATTTGAACCAATAACCGAGAAGCGATATGAAAAACCATTTAATTTGTACCTAAACCAGTTATTTTCAATAACCATTTTGTATTTGGAAATCCTAACCTACATTTCTTGTTTCAAATTTTGTTATCCAAGTCAGTCAAACAAAAGAAAATTATTAATGACATTTGATTCGGTATAATCAATATTCATTCATAACAGAAGCGTGAATTGATATTCGTGATTTATTTCTGTTTCACAATACTGTCTATAAACAACCTTGACAAACTAAAAAATGATTTTAGTGTTCAATAATACTGCTACTCAGAACCGTTCTACATTTTTAGACCAATCAATTCCACCAAAAATTCGTAATATTTCATACATAACTGTTTTTATTATTTTAACAAACTTTAAAAAAGTATATATTCAATAATTATGAAAAATATTGATAAAAAATTTAGAAAAAAGTATTATTAGTACAAGAAAATATAAGATAAGTCTCTTAATACAAGGTAGGCACGTTCTACCAATCAAATGACTCCATGATGGTTATTAAACAGATGCCACTAGAAAGATTGATCTTGAAGTCTGATTTTTAACCGAAAAAAAAAATAAACCCACAAAGAGCTTTTGATTAGGCCAATATTTGGGGGGATAATGCCCCAAATATACTGACCGACGTGTAGTTTTTCAAATCGATCTTATTTTGTATATTAATGGTAGTATTTAGCATTAAGTGGAAAATAAATTGTAGGAAGAGCAGTTTTTTTGTTTATTGCAGCAAAATTCACGCAATTAAAGAAGAAGAAGAAGTTTCAAAAGCAAACGAAACAAAAACCAAAATATCAATTCACACAATGCGCAAAATGTTTGTAAAAAAAAATAAAATTTTCATCTTTTAATAGTCGATTAGTCGTTTTGGTTTTGTGCTTTTTCTTTTTCTAAAAAAATATTTTTTGTATCATAATTAATCGTGACGTATTTTCATCGATTCTTGACAAAACTGAATCGATATTTGTGAATAAGATTTTTTTACCAAAATCATCTAATATTTTGGTGGAATGAACTTGTATCTGGTATAGAAGATTCTGAAGCAACCGATGTTACAGTTTTTCAACGATCATCTCTGAAGTAGCAATCAATCATTATAAACTTTGATCGAAAGTGGCCTGGCTCTCTTAGACGGAAATATATTTCATCCTTATGGGCAGTGACATTCGGCCTACTTGATTAAAGGATACTCGCTTTCTATGATAATCGGTTTAGTTTTGTTTAAGAGGCGGAAAATGGATATAATGCACAGTTATTGTCTTTCTATCTACGGATCATTACAAATCTCGTAAATTTCGTCAATACTTTCTGTTTCAATTAACGGATTATTCTTATATTTGTAATGGTGAAAGATTTAACTATAAAGAAATGTTGTACTTCCTTGAATTGTTCGAAACATTATGCACCACGTGTTTATATAAAAATTTATATAAAAATAATTTTATAAGTACTAAGCGAAAGAAAAAATTATCAAATTATACTTCTACTTTTTTATTTATTTTTTATTCAATTATTCAAACCACCCCTTAGATCAAGAGGTGTGGAAAACATTTAACAATTGAATTCCATCTGTTCATCAGTACATTGAACTTCTAATATTTGGAAAATAGAGCAGGATCTAAGGGCAATCTGATAAGAATGTTTTAGAAGACAATGCAATTGAAAATTTACCTTACAATTTTGTGGAGAAATATCAAGGTAAAACAAATAACTGTACAATCATTTCTGATTGATTATACATTCTGATGTTTGGTTTATATTTATGAATCAATAACGTCTTTTATTTGTTTGATTTCTAATCCGGGAACTGTCCTACTTTGCAATCATATTTCTGATTAAATTGCTTGGAATTTATATATTTTGTATTGTTGGACAACAGGGCTTCCAAAAAATATCAAATTTATAAAAATCGGTTAAACAAAATCGGACATTTTTCATAACATGTCCGATGTCCACTATCCCCATGCATTTTTTTATAACAAGTCAATTCTCCCCCACATCTTATTTGAGGATGTAGACTGGACGTTTTAAATGGAAAATTTGTAGAATTTGTGGGTGAATTGAATGAATTTCGAAAAACCGTGTTAAAAATTGATTCACAAACAATTTTTGTTTTTTTATGAAACAATGACACTTTGCATTTACATTTATATGGTTGAATTGCTCAGAATTCATATATTTTGTATTGCTGGACAACAGGGCTTTCAAGAAATATCAAATTCATAAAAATCGGCTTTGCAGAACCGGATTTTGCAGGCAGTTTTTCATAACAAGTTTCCCACTCTCCCCCACATCTTATTTGAGGACATAGACTAAGAGTTTTAGATGGAAAATTTACAGAATTTGTAGGTGAATTGAATGAATTTCGAAAAACCGTGTTAAAAATCGACTCACAAACAATTTTTGTCTTTTTATAAGTCAACGACCTCATGTATTCACATTTCCGATTGAATTGCTCAGAATTCATATATTTTGTATTGCTGGATAACAAGGCTTTCAAAAAATAAGAAAATTTATGAAAATCGGCTAAGCAGAACCGGACTTACAGGTATTTTTTCATAACAAGTTTCCCACTCACCCCCACATCTTATTTGAGGATATAGACTAAAATTTTTGAATGGAAAATTTGCAGAATTTGTGGGTGAATTGAATCAATTTCGAAAAACCGTGTTAAAAATCGACTCACTAACAATTTTTGTCTTTTTATGAAACAACGACCTCTTGCATTTACATTTCTGATTGAATTGCTCAGAATTCATATAATTTGTATTGCTGGACAACAGGACTTACAAAAATATCAAATTTATAAAAATCGGCTAAGCAGAATCGAACTTACAGGTACTTTTTCATACAAGTTTCCCACTCACCCCCACATCTTATTTGAGGACATAGACTAGAAGTTTGGAATAGAAAATTTGCAGAGTTTGTAGGTGAATTGAATGAATTTCATAACAACGTGTTAAGAATTTACTCAATTAACAATTTTCATCTTTTTATCAAAATGTTCTAGGTCTTTATAGACAAAATATTTTATGTACCACAAACAAATAATAATTCCCATTTAAAAGCAAAAATATATCACGTTTTGATACTTTGATACATTAATAAATATTTGGTGGAATCAATTGGGTTAATTTTATATAAATTAAAATAATAAATCTGCTTAGAATTGGAATTAGATATTTACGCCTACACGCACTTAATTTTATATTATTCGTTAAAAATTTATTTATGACGATAGGTAATTTAACGGTTCAGAAATTATTAATTAAATCTAATCCTTTCGAACTACTTGTTTTCTGTTCCTAAGCTTTAAAATAATGACGCATAGTTTAAGCTTTATTGTATGTGTATCATACCAAAAGTCCTAGAAAATCATCGCACGAAAATGTTTACGATGTTTCAAATATATGTAAACAAATGAAATAACACTGGTATGATGACTCGTTTTGAGTTCACAATTGAAACTGTCAAACTTGATGATGACAATTGACATATTCACATCAGTGTTGCCACATGTCAGAACCTAAATAGCAACTCTCGTATCAAATATTATTTATCAAAATATGCTGTGGTTTGTGGTACTACAACTCAACAATGAAATATATTGAATCAAATCAAAAAAATTGGAATATTTGGTCACAAAACAGAAAAAAACAACCGATATGTCTCGTTGTAACTAATTTTTGACTGCAATATATGTAGTTGGAACGAGGAAGAAGCTGTTGGTTCTAAAACCTCAGGTAATGGCTTGTTTTTACCACCACGAAATTAACAACAAATCTTAATATATCTTGACTATCGATAAGGCTTTTGTTAACATAGATCGATCAGAAATATTTTAGTCCATATCCTGAACATAATAACCAAAGCTTTATAGAAATCTCAATTTTCACAAGGTCTACCTTTTAAATAAATCAAGATGATATAGTTTATCACCCTCACTTAGAGAGTCGTTCAATATCTTTTCCAAAGACCTATCCATAAAGGTTCTCGATAATGAACACTTTTCAAACGGGTTTAAGATCAACGCTGGTATTCCTCAGGGTTGCATCTTGTCACTGAGAATAGCACATTTTCCAATTCCATGAACCTTGGAAGCTGGCTGCCAAAATGGAAGTTAGCTCATGAACATTCTTTTGGAGATCTCCAAGGTAGTACTCTAGAGCTACTCGAGTGTACTAGAGTGCATCTTCTAGTCGCACTAACTTAGAACTGGAGAATCCTTTGGGCTTTGCTGGATTCAATCTGCCACAGGTATGCGAGAAATGGATTCCCACTACCAGTTCTGGTACTTTCAAAGTTTGAGAGGCTCCAAGCTCAGACTTCTTGAGTCCTCGATGACTAGATATTCACAGCAAAACTACAACCGCGTCTCCAACACATTGAAAGAGATTATTACAAAATAAATTTTCTTTCCGTTGTGGTTACAATCCAAGAAGGGCTCTAATCAAATATTAAGGGTGTTTAGTTCACTTTATTCGATTTATACAAAATTTCGTTTCTTTTTTCGATTATATTCTCTATTTTTTTTTTTAATTTTCGTTGTAACATTATTGTACTATATATAAATATAGAACTAATAAATATTTCATTCTATAATTTTGTTGTTATTTACTTAAAACAGCAATTAAATGTAATGTGATTACTTTAAAAGCATCTCTGAAGGTGGACTAGATTTCGGAATACCGTTCATAATTGGTACTTAAGTGAAAATAACTTTTGCCAAACCCGTTTAATTATGACCGAAATTAATTGGTAAGACAATTTTTGGAAAAGAGTCTACTTCATTCTGTTGTATAAACATTCTATCATAAATTAACACTTTTAATTACGAAGAAAGTTTTAATGAAATTAATTTTTTGTTCAAAGAAAAGTACGAAAAAATGATGACAATAGTTGTCCTAGTAAATTTTTGATCAGAAGCTGAATAAATTGGTTTTCTCGTGAATCACCATACTATAATTCAAAAAAATCCATCTAAAAATGGTATTTATCTTTCAAATTTTTGTAATTGAACAAAATGAATTCTTTAACATGTTAGTAGAACCTAGATCCTGTTTCTGATGTCAGGTTTGAGAAAACTCTAGAAATATAGCCAAGAAGAATATAGAAAAAGAGGACACTCAAGAGGTAACAGAAAATGTAGATACAGACACCTATGGTGAAGATGAACGTTCTAGACATCAAATTGTGGTGGTTACTCCAAAAAAAGTTCACAAATCGTTTATATCTAATCGTAAATTAAAGCTGACGCCATAAAGGTATCAGAAAGCAGTGTGTTTACAATTATACATGAAAATTTGATCATGAAGAAGCTTTTTTCAAAGTGGGTGTCGCGCTTACACACAGTCGATCAAAAACAACAACGTGTGATGATTCAGAGTAGTATTTGATTATGTTTACACGTGATAAATCAGATAATTTCCATCGATATCCAAAAATGGTTGAGATATGGATCCATTCACTACGGAATCAAAACGATCATCATCTGAGTGGACTGCAGTCGGTGAATCAGGTTCCAAGCGTCCAAAGGCACTACAGACAGCGCGGAACGTTATGGCTTTAGTATTTTGAGCTGCGTATGGAATTTTGTACATCGACCATCTCCAAAAAGAGTGGAAAATCAAAAGTGCGACAAAACCAAGACAATGCATTGATTCACAAGTCGATGGCTAATGGCTATTCGCTGATCTCAAAGAAATTCTTTGCTGGTAAGAAATTTAGCTCAAATGAAGAAGAAATCGTTGAAACTGAAGCCTATTTCGAGGTAAAACACAAATCCTTATACAAACACGGTTTCGAGAGGTTAGGGAATGAATAAAATTTTTTACAAATAAAAATGTGTTTTTCTTAGCTAGTCACTTATTGAGTGAAGTGTATCACTTCTGGATGTGGTGTGCAAAATTTGGGCTCGAGTTGTGCTGGCAGATAATAAGCAGCGGATCAAATATTTGCCCCTAAGTCGATAAAAGTTAAAATCTATAAGAGAAATCAATGTCTAAATGTTATGTTCATAGATTTTAAGCAGGCTTATGACTTAATAGACATAAATAGGGATAAAATCAAGGAGATCCAAGATGTGCACTGGTATTTTTGACACCACGTTATACAGGAGAAGTTAATTTGTTCCAGGGCTACCACGAGCACAAGCAAAAATATCAGTTACGCTTTGTTTACCTCTCCTACCTTTTCAAACCATTCATAGTCTTCTAAATCTAAATTTCTTTTCCTAAATTCATTCTTCTTAGCTTGGAAACTGAATTCTCAATGTAGTGAGTTTATTAAATCACACAAATCTGTAGGTGCTAATTGACTTTACAGTCGTTCATTAACAATTTCTCAACAGTTTTGATAGTCTTCACTCTTCTGGCGTGAATTTAGACCTACATAAAACTTATTCATATAAAATGAGTTAGCTACTGTGAAAAATTTATAGAAATACGGAAGTTATCGTCTTCGTCCTCTTAATTGGTGATAACATCATCGTCTGACCTTATTTTCTTTATCATTTGGCTCATCTCCAATTCGCATGATAAAAATCCTTAAATCTTGTTTGACCTCATCTAACCCCCTTGTTTTTGGGGTGCTCAGTTTCTCCACCTCAATAGATCTTCTTTGTTGTTTTTTCTACATCCACAAGTTGTAGCTTTATTTGTGCAAATTACTTCTAGCTCTTCCATTGGTACATACAAAGGCTGTTTGAAAAGTTTCTTCCTTTGTCCTCCACAATCTTTTTGGTTTTTCGGCAGAGCTTATACATTTTGCCATTTACATATTTCGGAACAGATTTGCCCTTTGTCCAGAATGTTCTCAAGATTGCAGTAGTGGATCTAGACGAAACACGGTGGTAAGACCGGTCGAAATACGTAAGGACGAGAACGTACAGTGTGTTCCAGCCTTAATACAATGAAATCATATATATATATACATATATATATATATATATATATATATATATATATATATATATATATATAGAAGGATCAAATTGTAACTTGAAATCAGTCTTCTAAATTGATTGTAAAACCTTCGAATAAGACGAAACTCGGTGAGAAAACTGGTCGAAATACGTACGGATATAAACGTACAGTGTGTGACAGCCCTAATACAACAAAATGATTAGTGAACGGATTCGATTGGAATTTTTTGCTCCAGTAGAAACTCAATTGATTTGAAGTCATCTGATTGAAGACAATCAGTACAACAAAATGGATCCCGTGGATATATATTGATATATTCCTATTTTGACGTTCCAAATATTCAACCAGAAGATAATTTGAAAGAAATTGATTTAGCTTAAAACTTTGTATGAATGCAGAAGGATCAAATTTTAATTTGAAACTTTTCACATCGTCAGTCTTCTAACTTGTTTCTAACTGAAAGATTTTTGAAAATCATTAAAAATCTATTAATAAGCTACCAGTAACTTGTTATTAATTTAGCGTTCATGGGCCATTATGGGAAAAGTCAAGAAACTCTACTTCATGGTGAAGTTATTAAAAATATTTGATATTTAAAAAAAATGACATATGTACGGAATTTATGATTCTAATATACAGTTTCTATTTTGTATGTAGGTATATCTATTATAAAAATCATTATGCCATGTCATCTGGTTGTTTGAACAAAAAGTAATTATTCTTTTATTTGTCATAAAAATTAAGTGTCATTCAGGACCTTCCGTTATTTATACAACTTGTACTGCGTCTATTTAAAACTATTAGATATTTATATTTCTCAAGGATTTTCTTATCAGGAAGTTGTTTTAAATCTGATAATTGAATCAATGTTTTAATTTCGTCTATCCATCTTCTAAGTGCTTATATATGAAACAAAGATATCAAGAATAAAAAAGCATATAGTAAACTAATAGATGGATTAAGTCGTACTAGATGAAAGATATACGCGTAGGGAAAACAGATTCTAAACAGACTCTACAAAGATCACAAGAGGTGAAGGAATAGACAATTGACCCGTGTCCTAGCATCTCCTCTATGTTTTTTACTCCTTGTCGGTTTTTCGGGCGTGTTTCGAAGGACGTGTAGATGGAAGTGAAGTAAATCTCGCTTGGGATCCTTTTCAAGATAGTCACTGAAAATTATCCCTCGCGCATCCCAAAAAACCGACGCCATGCAGATGGAATAGTCTTCAACTTCTTTGGAGCCGGTTTTTCCTTTTCAGTCCAACGAGACTCATAAATTTTCGTTTTCTATGCTTTAAGTTTTGTATAATTTTATTAATTATCCAGTTTTCCGTTATTTTCTACACAATCTCATTTTGTTTTGTTTTATAATTCCTGGATGTATCGTCGTGATGAGATACAAATAGCAAAGTTGTTTAATTAGCATTTCAAACAAGTTCTTTATCGTTTTGTCGAGAATAAGATGCATGGGTATATATGGAATCCGATTCAATTATGATAGTGAGAAAGTTATTACTTTCCGGTAGGTGGAAATATATAAATAAGTGAGTGTTGTTGGCATTAAAATGAAAATGGGTAAAGCACAAGTAATATCGTCCATAGAAAAATACTTATTAGAAAAACTGGAAGGAAAAAGAAATTTCATCGTTAACTAAGTTCTCTGAAACTGTTTTGATTAATTAAATTAAATTTTAGAGTAGTACAATTTAAATTCCACGCTCGTTTTTGACTTGCGATACACTTTGATATAAAACTGTCCAAAAATTTTCAATTGGACGAGTTTGAATTAAATTAGGGTCTCAATTTTGAGTCTTATAAAACCCACGTCAATTAATGATCAATAATCACTTTTTTCCTCCTTCTAATTTGTTATTTATATTGTCTTCGATGCAACCTTCGTTAATTGCGGTTGATTTTCACCTTCCTAGATATTTGACAGCTGTAATGTCACCATTAATTATAAATATTTCTTAGTAATAATTCCTTTTGTACTTATTGACTCTTTCTATTAAATCCAGAATCTTCAGTCTCTGAAGACGATGATTTGTTTATCGAAATCCGCGTCAATCGATGTAATTTTGTGAATGCTAGTGTAGTGGTAGAAAAACTCTTTGTACGGTAAATTTATGCTTATTAATCACGTTCTAATTTGTTATTTATATTGTCGACAATGCAACCTTCGGTAATTGCGTTTGATTTTCACCCTCGGTATGTATGTGTGACTAAAATACAGTTTCTGTTTTGGTAATGTAAAGACGACTTCCTTCTCTTTCCCTAGTTTCTGCTTAACTTTTCAAAATATACCGATATATCCACATTTCAAAAGATTTTTTATAAAGTAGACTCAGCTATGGTCCAAGCCTCGACACCATAGTACAAAACACTTCACTAATCTTTATTTTAGTTGTAATTGATGGTATATAGTTTCAATATCGAAGCTTACTCTAGATTTTAATATCAAAATCAAAATTATTGTTACTAATTTTGCAAGAAACATTTCTTTGTTTTGTTTATACTCGAGCTCGATTGAATCTTCTAACATTCTTACTACCCCTCGTATTTAATACGTAATATACGTACCATATAGTTTTGTTTCGTCTTCCTTATAAATTTTTATTGAAAAAAAAATATGTATGATAATAATTTGATGTATATGCTTTTAAAACAACTTTTATCAAAAATTTTTCAAAAAAATGGACGTGGGACGATTAAAAGGAGGGTGGGGCTAGTTATAATGTGTATATAATCCTAATATACTTGATCTATTGCGATATGAAGTCTAATAAATAATTAAGTTGACGAAATATTGAAAATTGTATAAAAGATATCAACCGGTGGTCGAATCGAAACCTTGTAACTTTTATAAAAAAAATTTCAAAAAAAACGGAAATGGGATGATTAAAAAGAGGGTGAAGGTATTTATGATGTATATATAATCCTAAGATACTCAATCAATTGCGATATGAATGTCTAATAAGCTGTTAGGTTGACGAATTATTAAAAATTGCATAAAAGATATCAACAGGTGGTCAGAATCGAAACCTCACAACTTTTATCAAAAAATTTTCAAAAAAACGGACATGCGACGATTAAAAAGAGGGTGAGGGTAGTTATGATGTGTATATAATCCTAAGATACTCAATCTATTGCGATCTGAATGTCTAATAAGTAATTAAGTTGACGAAATATTGAAAATTCTATAAGAGACATCAACAGGTGATCAGAATCGAAACCTCGCTCATATTACGAATATTCTTTTATGATTTTAAATTGAAAAACTTTTCCCCTGGTTATTATGAATTTAATTAGGTATTTTTCCTCTTTTAAATACTCCAAAGCAATTAGTTCTTTTACAGATGTATGTAAGTCCAACTTTACCCAAATAATGCTTTGACATATTCTAAACTTATACTAAATGAAATCCAATCATTCAAATAAAACAATTGGACAACTTTGAATTGCGAGAAAACCACAGATTCTTAATTTTCTCAAGTTTCTAAAAGAAAATTTACATCCATTTGAAGTTCAACGTTTGCAGTAATGAGTTCTAGTGCAGATATTACGTATCTAAGCTTCCAAGAAACCTTTCTTTTCAATGTGTCACCAGGACCATTTGATAAGTGAGATATATCTCTATTTTCTAGCTCCAGTTCTTTCGAAAAATGTAGCTCCAATAATAAATAGAAGTTTGATAGTAATTGAGTTCATCCAATCAAACACCAAAGCAAAAAAGCAATTTTCTACTACTACTTATATAATTGAAGCTCATTGTGAGATGTTTGAGCGTATGGGTGGAATGACATAAGAAATAAAGGAAAAACGAATACAAGAATGTAAGAAGAATAAAATGGGAAGAGGTTGGAAGAGATTTGATAATGATTTGATAACAAATTGTTGATATGATACATAGAAAATATTTCAGAAAACTGATGCGGAGACAATGCCCGTTCACAAACTGCAGTTTCCGCATGAAGGTTTTTCCAGGAAGTCGAAATTACCGCTAAGGATTGTACAGCCCGAATTTATGAGATTTCTTATCGTTTGATATTTTTTTTACCAAAAAAAAAATGATTCAATAACTCAGTAAACGAAGATTTACTTCTCAAATTTGAAAAAATTATATAAAATTGATGTTTATTAGGTTTTTAAGATTTTATTTTGATTGAAATAAGGTTATGTCTAGATACAATAATTATTTAAATGAAGTACATCAATTTCCGCGTGGAAAAAATTGTTTTTTTTTGAGTAAATACATACTTTTGAACCTTTTATAGTTGATCATTGGAAATATTAAAAAAAAGGTTCAAATGTTTGATTATTTATCAAGTAAATATAAAAATTTTTGTATTTAGAATAATTTACGACAAGTTTAGTTGAAACAAAAATTACTCAATCGATATAAATATAAATAATTGGAAGCTTATTTATTTATACAAACCTTGTATATCACTGTCGGTTAATTTGTACTTCAAATATTTCTGTCACTCATGAATATTTTAATAAATAGTTTCCAAACTAATACCACTGTTAATTAGACACGTGAAAATTTTTTCTTAAAGTCACAAATCACAGTACATAAACGATAGATAACAAACGAAACCCCAAAACACTCAAACTATTTTCTGTCACTGTCTTGTTATTTGTTTCTTACGTAAAGTTTTCGATACACGTGTATTAAAAATACAATCCGTGCTCTCCCTTCTGCTTGTAAGAGAGCACTGGACCAGTATGCGTTGGTAATCTTGCAAACTATAACAACTGCTCCAGTTTCTTGCCTTGAGATCGAAAGTGTTTTGTCGGATGGGTTCACTTGATATGGTTTCGGTTTTGTGAGTTACCTTTGCAAAGGTGACGGCTCTAATTGAGTGGTCGTCACTCAGTTCCTTGTTATATCTCAAATATATAGGGCGATTCATTATATATAACATTCTATAATAATTATTATTTACTATACGATATAAAGTAGAGAAAAATATTAAAGAAATATTTACATTTCAACACGTTTTTTTTTAAACAAATCAGCTTAGTTATTTTACCTTTCGGCTTCAAATTTTATGAATGCTAAATAAATCTTTAGGCTCCAATTTAGCATAAAATATTTCTAGTGAAGAAAATTTATGATCAGATTGTATAGTAACAAGAAAATGGTGGACATAGGACAAGGAATAAAAAAAAGAAGTCAAAGGAAAATATTGTACGTGGAGGTCTAAGAAAGAGGGAAATTCAGTACTGGAAAACTAAAGAAATCGCTCAGAATCTGCACAAACAGCTCTAAATTCACTCTAACTGTTCAGTTATTTATGTTTTAAATAGTTAGTACTCCAGTAGAAGCAATTTTGCTTATTGACGTGTCCATTAAGATGGAAATGAGGTCTGGTTAACGTGATGAAATCTCTGAGGCTTCGATTCTTATACCAATTGAATTTTTTAATTGTACAGCCTCAACAGATAGCTGTCAAGTCAATCTCGTCAATCCGCAGTCGCCTTGTGATACCATGATAAATAAGATATGGTAGACCTTCACGCTGGGATATTTGAACGTATTCTGTGCACTCTTTCCATGACTTTTTTACATTATGAATATTTAGCTCGATTTGTAAGGAATAAACGCGAAATTCCTCGCTTTGAGATATTCAATTTGCTCATTTTTTTGTTGATAAGCTTGTAAAAACTTTTTTCGACAAGATATGATGACGAAAACGCGATTAATCCCTGTTAAATACGCGAGTTATGCTTAAAAAATGATCAGGTTCTTTCTAGAAACTCTGAAACTGAGTCAAAAAGTGAATAAAATATTTATCAGGACTGTAGATGAAATTTTAAACCACCACTATTCTATTGAAAAGAAAATAAAGTCAATACAGTTGACTGCAAGGGGTGAATTTGTTATTAAAAGTATCATCATTTGATTAATTGTTTGTTTTTCTTGGCCCCTTCTCTTGTTTGTAATTTTTACTTTCCACTTTTCAAAATATTCAGAAGTTGTGACTTGTTTTATTTGTTTTATCTTCTATACAAATTTTTGTTGTCGTCTTCATGTAGTAAAGCCTATACTACACGATACGTCTAACGTTTGCGCCCTCAATCACCCTCCATTAGCTGAGCATTGGACGAAAGCTGTAACCTTTTATTGGGATAAAAAAACCCGATTTTCCATGTCAAACTTTCCAATAACAACGTTGGAAACCTTCAATCGTACCAATTGAAAGCACTAGACGCATCGTGTAGTACCGGCTTAAGCTTAAGTTTATTGGAATCAAATTATTCATTATTTCATCTTGTTTTACTTCTTCTTTCATCTTAAGGGGATCAACTCATGTGATGGGCTCAAAAAATCGATTTTTTTTCATAAATTGCTTTCTTAACATGTCTAAAATACGGTAGTAAAGTGATTTTTGAAAATTCAAAATCGTTTTAAAGATACAGCAGATAAAAGAAAGAGCTGTTCGCTTAGTTGGCAGTTGGGGTCCGAGCCTATTGTGTACCGTCGACTTTATACCTGTCCCCCCTTTTATACATATATACATTTATACAAGTTTAGACAAGTTTCTACATGCTTAAACAGAAACTTTGAACGCGTTTGTTTCAAAACAGTGTTTTTCAAACTTTCCTCCATCGTATCTCAAAAACGGCTTTACCGTTTTTACCGAATAGCTTGAAATTTATAGAGGACACTCAACACATGTAAACGCATGTAATGAACTATTATCAATCGAAAATTTCCAAAATTTCGATTTTTTAATAGCAAAAAGCAAAAAAAATACTCAAAATTCGCAACTTTTATTTCAAATGTCTACCAAAAGTCCAATTTTTGTATATTCATTTGATAATAGTACACTCCGTACATTTCGGCTTACAGATTAAAACGCCGTTTTTTATTTTTGTTTCAGATAAGCCAATCAGGCGGAATCATGGAGGAAGTGCGAACTCATTTTTTCGAGGCGGAGATGTTCAGAACGCTGTAGCTCAAGCTCTACACGATATTTTTAGCTTAAAATTCACATTTATACTAAGGAAATATATGTTAATAAATGATAGATAATAAATAAGATAATAGATAATAATAACAAAGAAAAAAAATCCTTAAAAAACTTCCGAATCGATCTAAAAAATAACATTTCCGAATGTGATTTGTATTCTAACTTCTTCATCTATTTAAAAAATCTTCTGTACATACTATAACCTTCAACGTTGTAAACTAGTTGTTTTATATATTTTTTTATGTATTTGAAAGAATACGGACATTTATATCGATATGTATCAAATATAGGATGGGCTGTTTTCAAATCGCCGTATATATTTCGATCGTTCGAATAATTGTTGCATGACATTAAATCAAATGTTTACTAGTCATAAATTGATGGATTAATACATAATACGGACTTTAATATGAATATTTGTAATAGATTTGCTCGATTCGTTAAGGTTATTCATTTATTCATCAATTTTATTTATTGTATAGAAGTTCAAGAATTCTCGCAATGCATTCATAAGTTATGACTGAATTGTTTTACGTGATAAATAGGGTTATAAAGTAAATAAAGTATGATAACTTAATGAATTTTGTAAATATCAGAAGGGAATATGAAAAAACGGATTTTCCTCGAAATTTCAATCTGAAAAAGGTCTAATTAAACTTTTTTAAAAAGTTTATCTAAAAAGTATCGATATTATCTTTCAGGACTTGGAGTTTTGTCTAGTATGTCCAACTCTGGCTTCTCATCCCTTAGCCATTAGGCATCAATTCGTAGAGGGAGGATCAAGACGTACAGCTTGTTGTTGTCCATGAAATCTCTCCGTACCAGGAAGCGTATTTGTCAAAATTTCATTTTGTATATCCAGAGGATAGTCTCAGTTTTTTGATGACGAGGTTGATAATCAGCTGTTGCTTTTTTTGGCATCAATATTTTGAAAACTCCAGCCCGGTACCGCCTATTTTAATTTCTTTGTTTGGAAACCAAACCTGTAGCTCAATTTGGTTACACCACTTTAAGACAATGTGGATCTTAATGAAAAAAATTACCCTAAAATTGACATAAAGATGAAATTTTCTTCTTCAATTTTGGGACACTGGGTATTTTGTTCTTTATTCAGAACATGTTAGACACATAAACTTGAAGGATATGAAATGTGGATATAATATCATGTCCGTCGTACAACCTATCATCACTTAATGAAAAGAAAATGATAAAACGGATGTAATTGGACGAAATCTTCGCTTATATATTAAATGAAAATAACGAGAACTTTTAATTTCACATTATTTATTTTGTATTTTCCGTTTCAATTGATATGTGAAAGTTTAAAATTATATATACTGTCAGTTTTGGTTTTATTATAATCCATGAAGAATGATTCGAAAGAAAAATGTTATTTTTTTATCCCATATTTTAATTATATGTAATATAATTGAAAAGACGAGTGAAATATTAGTTGTAAAGGACGTTTCTATGCCACGTAACTATGCTAGTAACACTGCATACTCAAAAACCCAAAATTTTACCTTATTTTTTACCTCTGAATGCATTAAAATAGAAAAAACCGGGTGGTTCTATTTAAAAAAATAAAGAAATTTTATTTAAATCTTTATGAAGTTGAAATTTGAACTCTTTTTATACTTACCCTGTATAAAATGAAAGAATTTTCAACATAGATTCAAATACGTGTGTCCTTGCTTAGAGTAACCGAATAGAAACCATTTCCATATTTCTAAGGGTATCCTCGTAAAAAAATAACTTATAAGGGTTTGCAATTGTCAAATTATTTACAAAATAATTGATAACTCAAAAAGTATGCATTTTTCGAAAAAAGCTTTGAAACAAACTCATACTAAAATTTCACGTAGATTTCAAAAATGTATCAATATACAGGGTGTTCTATTTAAAATAACAAAGGTACAGTCAACTTCCGGTAGAACCGGAAGTCGACCATCTTTGAAAATATTTTAGTTAGAAAGATCGTATCCGAAAACCCAAACGTAGAAATTTTCAGGATTCTACTACAAGTATTTTGCCATATACAGATAGTTTTACCTCGCTGTGGGACACCCTGTATAATTGAAAAGACGAATGAAATATTAGTTATAGAGGACGTGGAGGGGAATATAAGGACATCTGTTCATTTCAAGATTCCACGAAATTAGAGGAGGTAGTGCTAGTAGCACTGTATACTCAAAAAAACCCAAAATTTTGCCTATTTCTGAGAAAAGAAACGATATCAAAACAGGAATGCTGATATTTCCGAGAAATAGTTCGAATAAATGACATATATTGTTCCTCAGAGTGTATTACGATTGCTATTTAAGTTCAGAGATATGGCAACCATAATCAATATGTCAAATCTGACATTGATGTCATAAAGTTTGACATTTGACAATGGTGAACGTACTCAGAACTTGTTATCATACGAGTGCTATTTGATATAATTCAAATGGAGATTACGAGGCAAAAAAACCGAAAAGATAATATGATAATTACGAGGTTGGTCCAAAAAGTACCTGGCTTAATCCTAAGACATGAGAAAGGTCTCCGTTATTGCAATGGCTAAAATATTGGACTAAAGTTTGAATCACCACCTTATTCGCCAGATTTAACCTTTATTTTCTGTTGAGGAGCTTAACGAATATATAACTTATTGAAAATCGTTTGTAAAATGTTAAAAAAGAATATAAATGTAAGTTTTTCCGGAATTTTTATGTTTTCTTTGTTGGGGAAGGTATTTTTGGTACCATCCTCGTAGGGTGTTTCAAAATGATAACCACGACAAGTTCATATTGAAAGTAAAAGGCGTATTCTTTACTAAGCTTCAAAAAAGAACCAGATGTTTTGTATTTCTTTCCTAATTATAAGTAATATAACTTTCGTATCGATCAAACTTGACTATCATTTTTTAATATTACAATAAATTTTTTTTTAACTTACGCAATCATACACAATAAGACAGTTATAGTAATGTCATGTTCAATCATGGCGGTTTATCATCGCAAATGTAATTTAAAGAATTACAAAACTTTTAGCGATGATTCTGAACGAGATAACCGAGACCCGTAATTATGTACGTCACGGCTTTGTTCACTTTTAAAACCCAGTTTATAATCACTGCTAATTTAAACTGATAAAACTATAAAATTAAGTCTTTATATTGTCTAATAAGGGTTATTGAGAAACAAATTTACTTCAGAATATTGGGAAATTGAAAAAAATCTGAGATTAGATTACGAGGGCCAATCCCTGACCCAGTTACAGTGAAAAATTTTTGGAAATATCATTAGTGATTCCACTTGAAAAAGAAGAAGAAGAGAGAAACTACAAAAGTAGAAGACGAAAGTTGAATGATATTAAACATATTAAAAGAATCATTTTGAGGTTAAGATTTGTACAACAAGAATCGTTTCAAACAAATATCCTAAGAGAAAAATGTTGGATCAATCAAATCTAAATTACCGCCAAAGCAAAAACGAATTTTTCTTATAATGATGCACATATTTTCGTTCTAAATTTTACTGATGATTAATCTTTCAAGCACAACCGACCAATTGCCCTGACTTAGGTTTTTTAAGTCCATACAGTCGCTGCAAAATGAAACTTCGAACAATACAATTGATGAATTAATAGATTGTGTCGAACAAGCATTTGATAAATTGGAAAAACTATTCTTAATAACGTTTCTACTACATTGATCGCACGTTTAGACATACCCTGAAGATGCTCGACTCTTGGATAGCTTAGAGCATAGAAAAAAGATCGCCGACCCGAATTTCACCGATACTACCAATGCAAAATGTTTTTCCGAGCTTTCCAAACACAATCCCATCCACAGAAATTTTTGCAGGGTTTAATCGACTAGTAGACGTGGATCACAAGCACCGAGTCCACCTTCAGACGTCCAGAACTTCGATTATTCAAGACCCATTCCTTTGGAGAAGGGCAAGCCTACCAAGCACGTCTTCACGTCCTACAGATGTTCAAAAACGATATCCACAGACAAGTACCACTCGAACTTTTCTTGGATAACGATACTACCAGTGCAAAATGTTTTTCCGAGTTTTCCAAACACAATCCCATCTACAGCAATTTTTGCAGGGTTTCATCGACTAGTAGACGTGGATCATAATCACCAAGTCCACCTGCAGACGTCCAGAACTTCGATTATTCAGGACAAAGTTCTTTGGAGAAAAGCAAGCCTTGGAATCAGCTACCAAGGCACGTCTTTACGACCTACAGATGTTCAAGATCGATGTCCACAGACAGGTACCACTCGACTACTTGAGTGTAATGGGGTTTATCTTTTTGTGCTTGGAGGAAATTCCTACGAAGTTCCTTATTTAAATAAGACAGAAATTCTTGGTGAAGGTGGACTAACTGGAAAATATTTATGTTCCAAAAAAGCGTACAATCATAACTTGATTGAATTTAGAGATAATTGTAACAAAATAATTCTTATTTAACTATGGTTTTTTGAAAAAAGTTGATATAATATACTTGTCGTATACTTTTATTTTGTATACTATACAACAATTGCGAAATGTATACCGTATTTCTGGTCTTAAGAGGTGATTTTTATTGTAATTGATGGAAAATTTTCACTTATAGTCTATTTTTATGAATAAGAGAGTAATAAAATAATAAAACATCGTGTTCCATAGGCCTACATCACTTCTTTTAATAGACAGTTATACTTCGACTATTTTCGTATGAAATAATAAAATTTCCAACTTTTATTGGAAACTAGGCACTTGTAAATCTTATGAATCGACTATGTACTCTTAAATATATAGAGTTTATGATAAATCCAGCCTAAAAATTTCGAAAATATCGACTCATTAAGTAATGTGTTATTTAGATTATTCCGTAATAATATTTAAAATGAGCGTACCAAGCTTTGGATTAGTAATTTTATTTTAATACTCTCTCGTACATAAAAACAGACTATAGAAACAAGTAAATAAGTTATTGGTGTTAGGCTTTTGTGAAGAAAACAGTGGAAAGCATCGAAGAAGGATCCCTAATTGCGAGCTTCCCCACTTGGAATATTTCTACGATTCTTGTATCTTCTTTAATTTGGTTTCTCCAGGTATTTCTTGGCCTCCATCTACCTCTTTGCCTTTGTGGTATTCACTGTATCATCCTCATCATCATTTCTGTAGGTTTTTTGTCCAAATTAGTCTTTGTACTTCTTCTTCTATTTCTTTATTTTTCTTCAATTTTATTTCTTTATTTCTTGTAATATTTGGTACGAATATGGTTCTCAGTATTCATCTCTCGATTCTCTTCTTCTTTTTTATTTATAACTGTTGTTTCCATGGCTTACACATTCACTGGTTTTACGAGGGCCGTTCATATAGTTCACATAAAACAATAATTTTATTACTACAGTTATTTTTGTCACTTGTAATATCTGTGGACAAGCTTTTCAATACCCTCTTCAAAGAAAGTTGTCTAATGTAGCCTAACCGTTCATTAACCTAACCTAACCTAACAATAGAGTACAAAAGAGACCTTCGAAAAATCAGGAAATTTGGGTCATTTGAAACTACAGATTTGCGTCCTTGCCCCCCCCCCCTTCATCATGCACATTCGACACCATTCACGCACAAAACCATCACTTATGAAGTTTTCTCCATACAAACGACTCATTCTTCGAAGGATTTCTGCATTATTGTAGCCTTCAGCCTGTAGAAAACGAATTACACTTGGTGGGAGCATCAATAATAGCGGATATGTTTAGCACAACGCCGACTGACACCTGAATTCCAACAATGGACGGAGTGAGTAGTACGAGAGCTTCGGAGTCGCCTACAGCGTTCCAAAAGTTGAAAAAAAAACGTCTTTTTACTTATATTCTTGCTTTTGATTAACTTTTCATTTGTTCAGAATGTTTTTTCTTGGTCTTAAGGATGCTGTAACTTGATATATAAATAAATTGCTACCAATCGTCATATTTTGGTCTCTATGTTGTTATGCGGAACACCCTGTATAATATTCGATTTGATTCACTTCTTGTGGTATGCGGTGACTCGATTATTCACACAGTTCAGCGTATTTTATTTCATACGTTATTGAGTGTACAAGAAAATCGAAATTCGAGAAGTAGTTTCTTATAATAAATATCATATATATATATATATATATACCACCTAGAATAAATATCAACGTAATGTCTTACTGCAACAATTCTAGTACGCCTTCGGTTCGTAGGCTGCAGCATTCAGTCTCAACAAAACTTTTAATAATACCAAACAAAACTAACGATAAAAAACGCGGTTTTATCTGTCATTAATAATAGTATAAAAACACATTTATTCACGAGTTAAATAAGAAAAAAAATCGAACAGTATTAACAATATGTTTCATTTGACATAACCTCAAAATTAGAGTATTACGTCACTGAACATAGACACATAGAAAAATAAAAAAGAAGACTTGAGAATAAAAGAAGAAAAGAATCAAATTAAGTATATGAGCTGTGTTAACAAACAACAAAAAAAAAGACCTTAAGAAGTTTGTTTGTCAATTTATCATTCAAGAAAGCCTTAATCTTGAATATATTGTCCTATGGGTTTGATCCAACCTTCAACAAGCTCTTAGAGACCTTGGTAAAATCGTTCTTAGTCGTATTGTATCTCTTTTGGAAACAAATTTCTTTCCACACAAAAGTATCGTTTTGGATCTGATTAAATAGTAATGTGACCCCAATTTGGAATGATTAGAAGATCCAAGGGAGTCCAATCCAAAGCTAGAACAATATTCAAGCGTCAAATTTTCAAAATTAAAACTATTAACTGTGAGGTTTACTCATTAAGCGTATTTTTTTACCTCCAATTCCATTTATTTTGCTTCAAACTTTTGTTTCCAATAACAAATCATGACATATTTGAATTGAGGTGTAAGAATTTTTATATATTGTCATTTAGTTTAGTAACTTCCAGTTGTAACTAACATCTGTCTCTCTTTTTACTAGCTTTGCATGTATCTACTTCTATTTCCTTTTCGTTATTATTGTTATTCCTTCTTTTGTTCTCTTTTTTGTATCTTTCATAGTATCTGCGAAGTTTTCTTCTTCAGTGGTTTCTAGTTGTTGATTTTTGTTCAAGTAAATTCATGATTTATCTATGGTAACAACATTCTTGCACGTTATATCTTTACTTTTAGTTATTATCGTTTACATTTTATTGGTTATTATCATTTCTAGTTAACGTCTTCATCGTCATTATTAATATTTTGTTTTACCAATACCGATTATGTATAAACGTTTACCTAAAATAATTATCACGTAAATTCCTTTCGAATTGATTGAGATATAAGCAGATACTCATCTTCAGAGACCGAGTAATTTCGTTACGACACGCGATCCACTAACAATTTAATGATTATACAAGGAAATTTTTATGAGTAGCTTTTCTTATTATTATATACTTTTTTGCATGTAATTCTCTATGGGATATAAACATTAATTTCTCAAAAAACAAACTACAAGTTGAAAGCTCACCCTATAATTAATTCATTAAATTTCAAAATAATACACTTTTTGTAAAGTTTGTATCCGAATTCACACCCAATGTGCATCGACCAGAAACTTTGTCGATAGAAAACGTTGAGGATGGCCTCGAATAACCACAACAGCTGAAGATAAACGTTTTGTATTGATCAGTAAATCTGATCGACGACTCAAAGGCCCAGAAAGTGCAGTTCATATCAATTAATTTGAGGATCTCTCTAGGAGATTTAGAAAAGGGTTGCTGTTGAGAAACCTCTTGGTTGAAGTATGCTAAAGAACAAATTTGACACATGAAAGATGAGGTTTTGATATGTAATCCTAATTTTAAAATACAGAGAATGCTTTATGATTGAAGGGGTTTTGAAGAAAGACAATTGAAAAATATGAATGGGATAAATGTAGTGCATTCTAGACAGAAGATCCAAGATGCCATTCGACCAAATCGGATTGAGTTGATGTGAGACAAACAGGGAATCAGAAAGAAGTGTCTTATTTTCATTTAACAGCTTTGGATGGATCCAAATAGACGCCGAGTTGAACAGACTTCGGAATAACAAAACAAATTTGTCTACGAAATAACTGATAAAAATGATCAAGCAAACATTATAATTAATGATAACATTGATGAAAATGAAGAAAGTTTAAAGTTACATTCTACAAAATGGAGAAACTACTGGAAACATCAGAATGGAAGCTGAAATTTGGAAGACTATGGAAGGGAGAAGATCTGGTCGATTAGGAAAATAGCTGGTAATACAAGAAAGATGCCAAAAGATTGAGAAATTGAAATGTTATTACCAATTTTTGAGGCTTTACCTGGGTGAGTATGGAATGGAAGACGAAGATCTTTGGTAGGTACCAAGAAAGAGGGATATAATTGATTTTTTGGGTCGCAGTGTATACGAGACCCCAAATCCATATTTATATACATGATGGAATGGAAAAAAAGATATCAAAACATGCGATAGATCAAATTGGAACCAGAATAATTGAGGGAACATCCCTAAAAGTATAAGAAGAGGAAAACTTGGTTAGAACATATAACAATGGAAGAAGAAAAAAAAGAAAACGTCATAGATTAATAATATTACGTCATAAACGTTTTAAAGAAAAAATTTGTTGCGAAATATGTAAATTTATAAATTTTGTAATAGTTATTCTGAATGCGACATACTGTATACACCTACCTCGAAAAGTAGGACAGCTTGAAAAAAATAGATGAGGCACGAGCCTTTTCTTAAATCTAGTCCACTCGTGCTACTACCGCTACCTCTTTCTATTAACGATATACGGGGGTAAGAAGAAGAATATTCTGTGAAGGACTATTACGTTGAATCATTTGGGTGTGTCCGACAAATCGTTTGTTATTTGTGTAATGCAAATCAGATTTTTAAATTTATTTTTATTGCGTCGAAGGTGTAGTATGATTGAGGTTATTGTTCAATCGATATTGCATGACGGATTTGTAGTTTTTTTTAGTCGATATTTCGTACTGTTTTCCTTATTTTTATAACGTAATTTGTTACACTCAATTGTCGATTTGAAATTAATATTTTTTTTCATAGAAATACAAAAATATCAATCAATAAAATAGTCTAGTGAATCAAGGTAAAAAAATCAGGATTATATCTAAAAGAAGTGACGTGTTTGAGTTGCGTTATCTCGAAATATATCGAATTTTCGAGAAAAATGATAAGGACTATTCTTGTAGATCGTCGAACTGGAAATTATGTAAAAAAAAATTTTCATAAATTCACAATCAACAATTTGTTGATGAGGACAATTGCTGTCTCGAAGCCATATAAAACAACGCCGTAATTTTTTAACAGTTTTAACGATAAAAACTTATTTAAAAGTATGCCGAAAGCAAATTTTCCTTTTTTTAGTCCTGATGTTAGAAATTCTGAAGGTTAAAATCTCTTTCGAGATTCATTTTTAGACATGCATTTCGGTTCATTAAACATACTTTCAAAATTACAATCATTTTATGAAGAGTTTGGTCCTTATATATGTATCTTGTTCTATGGATTCAGATGTATTTTTAAATCCTGGAGAGTCCGATAAGTGCTGCACTGGACATTAAGCACTAGCATTAGTATTAATTTCAAATATTTCATCCAGGATTAACAGGCACAAACTCCAAAACTTCTTATTTTTATCTAAAAGTATCGCAAGGTTTTATTTAAAAAATGCTGCAAAAGAAAAAGCATTCTCCATGAAAATCCCCAACCTACTGGTGGAATCTATTTTCCATAAGACAGTAAATCTATTTGGGCAGAATACCAGGAAAGCAAGAAAATGTTAAAGCACAAAATCAAAGAATCCAAAAGAACTTTGCTAAAGAATCGACTGTGACATCTGAGGAGATAAGATCCATCGTAGTCAAGCACCAAGCTACAGGCAGGAAGCAGAAAGATCAAAAATAGGAAAGCACCAGGACCAGTTGTCGAAGCAACTCCTTCTAACAGTATACAATAACCTAGCAGGCTCTGTAGACTTCCCAGAGACATGGAAAGAAGAAAGACTAGTACTGCTAGGTAAAGGAAACAAACCATTATAAAATCCATCATCTTTCAGGCCCATTTGTTTTCTCGATGTAGAGGGGAAATTACACCTGTTTCTCGAAAGATTTAGCGTACTGGAGGTTTAACAAGATGGCAGTTAGAAATGCCTTCAATAACTAATCGTGGCAATTCAATAAGTTTAGATTGTAAAGAATCAATCGAAGTAGAAAACGACTCCAGGATCTTTGAACTGAACAGTGGAATACCACAGGGATCAGTACTGGATCTAATTCATGTACGATAGGTTCTCTAGAATATAGAGACCAAAAGGAATCACGTAGTTCAATAAAACCAGAAGCTATTGACATATGAATGGAAAATTGGGCAAATATAGTTCCATGTAACTAAATTAGAGCATCTCAAGGTATATATAGTTGAACAGTTGTGTTCGAATTGAATTTTCGTGAATAATTAGCATGCTATACGCTGTAGTGGTTAAAAATAAAAACAAAAACGATATATATCAATGAAATACTAATTATTTAACGTTTAATAAAGAAAGATGTATAATTGGGTGTTTGTCATTAACGACTTGGATCGCGTGTACTTAACAACGATCTATTTGGAAATTTTATAAATATCTATCTCTCTAACGGAGTGTGCTTTGTTAGTAGTTAGTTCGAATAGTTTGTGTTTGTTACAACATCTTGAAATGCAGATAGTAAAAGTAACCACGCCCTGCCTCGAATCGGTCGTCAGTCTACTTTTATTTCTTTACGATGGTCATGCAGCGGCAAACTTCGTATGGTCTCCATTGTGAAATATAAATCTCAAGGTTTTTTCAATGAAGTAGGTATTAAGTGTGGTACAGGGTGTAACACGCAACGAAAAAAATTTCGTAATCACTCTTGTTTATCAAAAAGTTTACAAACAATAATTATCTCAATAACTAGCTTACCAAGCAGAATTCCTACTGCCCCAATCGATAAATAAAACACATAAAGTTTGTATAAAATGAACTTAAAACAAATAAAAAAGCTTTATTACAACTTACTAACTGTTTAAAAGGTTTTAATACAGTCTGTTAATCAATTTAAACCTTTCTGATTAACTATATTTTTTGTTATGTTTTTTTAGTCTTCAAATAAACAAAGATGACTTGCGTACAACGACCGGCCTTGCGATTTATTTTTGGCCAACGCAATAGCCAGGCGTACCAGAAATTGTAAACGTTCGAAATCGAATGGTAAATCATCGGTATACGTGGTATTGAGACATCCTGTATTTTCCCTTTATGATTATTGCCTCAATGACGTTTTTCACAGCCAATCGAGGCTGGTTAATGATACGCAGCATGATTAAAACTGATCCTATTTTTAACTGCAAATTGTGAAGTTGCAATCAAGGAAATTCCAGTGAATTTAAAATAATAATTGACCTGATTGGTTGAATCGAGATCCTCGAAATTTTCAGCCAATAAGTTCTTCTTTTGAGTGTGTAATGTGACAGAAATCTGTCGAGGTGTCAACAGGGCTTTTATTATAATTGCATTCTTAGCCTATCTACTTCATTGGCACTCATTAAAGAACGCAATTCTGCTATAGCAATACAAATCTTTTCTTAATCTTTCTCTCTCTTTGATCATCATTCATCAGACATCTCTTTGATTGACTGCGACGACCTAAATCTTCTCCTCATCATCGTAAATTGTAATTAATCAAAATGAGAAAAGTTTTCGCGCACCTCCACAAATAATTGAAGACCAAAATGAGCCAAATCGGTCCAGCCGTTCTCGAGTTTTTGAGAGACTAACGAACAGCGATTCATTTTTATATACATATATAGACTGTCGGGTCTCTAGAGATGAAAAATCCTCGAAAAAATGAAAGAAACTTGGTCTGTTATATTAATGATTTGAGAAATAAAACGCGTTCATGAAAAACTATTGATCTAGATGAACTTATCAATTATTTCATGGATTTTAATGAGAGTATGAGCTCTAAAGTATCTACAAATCTCGAAAAAAATCATTTTCTTACACCTGTAGATAGATTTGATCTAAAGTTAAAACATATACTGAAAGGAAAGAAATGATGAAGTTGGTATAAAATGGATTGAATAGAAACTAGAGACGTTGAATGATGTTGAATGAATTAGAAGATGAAGAGTTTTACACAACGATTGCATCAATAATGAGGTAGAAAGAAGAAGAAAAATTATAATTATCAAGGATAACTTTAAAATACAAATTAGTGGATAAAGTTTAGTTATCTATCTGCGATTTGTAGCTGTTCTTTACTCATTAAATATTATTAGGCCCAAAGGTTTTTGATTTCGAAGTATATCACTCTTCAATTCCATTTTTGAGTGTTTTTCACCACACTTTCAAATCTCTTCTAGCCTCATTCAACCATTTTTTCTTGGTCTTTCTTTTCCTTTCTTTACCAGCTTCCATACCTTTTAGTACTAGTTTTAATCGTCTATTAAGCAATTTCGATCCATTCGTTTTAATTTTATGGGTTTAACTTAATTACTGTGATAATTTCTTCGTGAATTAAGTACAGTCGAAGAAATTGACAACACTACAAGAAGACGTACAAAACAAGTAGCAGAAATATTAACTTTAAAATAAAGTATTGAAAAAAATAGAGAAGAAACTAAATATTTCGTTAATGTATGAATAGAAATCGGAATCAACTTCTGAGGAAGAATTTAAAATAGGTTTTGATGGAGATTCAGCTGGAGAAAACTAGAAAAATATGATTGTGGAAGGTGTGGTTTGGATTGGATTCAGTGTATTCACTGTCTTAAATGGATGCGTTAAAATTAATGATAAAGTACAGATTTTCATTTTTTTTTGTAGCAGTTACATTCTACCTTAAGAAAAAATACGACAGATCACCCTGATTTATCATAATTGTAATATTTTGAAGATCGGTTTTTAGAATACATTTTCTTCGAGTTCATCACAAACAATAGTTGTAATCTGACATTTCTTTGCATTTGCAGCACCGCACGATGTTCTCACTATTGTTTTTACACGACTTTTTTCTTACAACCATATTTGTTTCATTCTTCAGCGTTGATAAATGGTCATAGTTATTATAACAATTGGATTTGCGCGCACCAGATTCGGTTGATCGTTATTTTTAAATTTATTGAATTGGATATCGAGATTCAGAAACTTTTAGTAATTCCCATTGTTTGAAATGTTTCTATTTATATACCTAATATAGCGATGGATATTTTTTTAAATGTATTTTCATATTTTTCAATATACGATTTAATTGTTGTGTCTTTCAACACAAAAATTTCATCAGTTCTAACGAGAGAACGTCAAGGGTGTGGACCTGCCAAAAAAAGGAGATTTATTTGATTGTGAAAACTGGAAATTCATCATGATACTGAAAGTGACGTTAAAAGAATCGCCAAACGACAAATAACGCAAAAATCAAGGTTGGCGACGATATTAAATAATCCTGGAATAAAAAAAGACAACAAGAAGATATCTAATTAAGTTTTATGAATTATAAAGAAGTATTTGAAGTACAGAAGGAATATAGAAAATCTTGGAAGCCTACGGACTACCATAAGTACGAGAATGGTTCCAGAAGTATCTGGTCCAACAAAAAAAAACATGAAAACTTTGTAAAAAAATATTTTCAGCTCAATAAACTTTTTCCAACTCTTAATTGTTGGAAGATTTTTGACAACCGAGCCATTTCTTCAAATCCTGGAATAGAAAATAATCCAACGGCCTGAATCTGGCGAATAAGATGCTTGAAGTAGCAATTCAAACTTTAATTAATCAATTTTGATCTTTGCAATAACGGATTTGTTAGCTGGTGCATTATCTTGATGGAACAACTCATTTTTCTTAATCAAATGTGGTCGTTTTTGCTCGATTTCTTCGCTGAATAAGTTCGCATAAGTTCGTCGTTGATAGTTTTTCCTTTTTCAATATAGTCGATCAAAATTATCCAAAAAAAAACGACGTCTACAAGTGGAACGATCTTTGTCTTCTTTGGAGCCCGTTTTCCTTTTTCAGTCCATTATTTTGATTGTTTTTTTTTTGCTTTTGGCGTGTAGTGATGGATCCACGTTTCATCCATGTTTGCGAAACTTTGTCGTATACTCGATGGTATATCTTCACGACGCTGTTCTTGCGCACAGCTTCCTCATATCCAAATTTTAACTTAATATGCGATGTACTGTACTTTTTGAAACACCCACTAAGTCTACTTCAGTACTACATCATGAATTTTCTTCAACATTTCTTGACTCTCAACCTCATTTGTTCGACCACTGTGCTGCTGGTCTCCACAGAACGTACAGTCTCGTCTAAACAATGCTACACAATATTTTACTGTTGAAAACTAAGGATCAGTCTCACCTAGAGTGAAAACTACTTCAGTTTTCGTTTTGGTCCAGCTAACGCCTTTCAAATAAAAATGTGTTATTTTTAAAGAAACTACCGTAATCTCTAGGTGAATTCAGGTACTTCTTGGACCATTCTGGTACACTAGAATAATACAACTTGTTTATAAGAATTGCGCAACCAAAATTCAGCACGAAAGACAGGTATCAACTGGAACCTGTTCGCGAATGACATACATACATATATACACAATCTTTTGGTCAAATAGGTTGAATAACGAATACCTTAGGGCAATAATCTCAATCCTACATATATTCAGTTGATCACTTGTATAGATCTGACCAATAATTTCCAGAAATTCTTGTACAAACAAAGGAAGGAGATTGAAGAAGACTTTCCACGGTTACCAACAGTCAGTAGCTATTTAAACCAAAACTATTCGACTATGACCTACAAATTCAAAAACACATATCCAAATTACGTGACAACGTTTTTTTTTTTATTGTTTTGTAATTGAACAACGACTTACAGATTATGATAATGAAGTTAAAGAATCCAATGATTTGTTTTATGAATTTAGACCGTTTACACTATGAATATCATCAACGATTCCAAAAATTTAATTAAAGTGATTAAAACATTACATGATGATACTGATCCCTTTTTATAATATAAATTTGAAAATAATTAAATTTCCACACTTTGAAACGTAAAAATTTATCTAAGAATTCATCAGGCATTGCCTGTATTTGTAGCTTTTAACGAGCGATCTTTTTTGGAGTTAAAAATCGTTAAAAGGGGTGCGGTAGCCCTGATGATAGCCCTAACCATGGTGTATGCCCTTCGTCGATCAATATTCCATCAAAGTAAAACATATTTCTTCTTTGGTTTCTAATTTCTTTCTAAAACAATTTTTCCATCGAGAACCCATTTTAACTAAAAGTTTCCATAGTTTCCGAGAAAATGAAGCCTTTATACAACTCAATATCTAATAAAATCTCATCCTTTTTGATAATAATATAGAGTTTAGTTTGATATTTATGGTATTATATGATAATTTCATTTGATTTAATTAGTTTTTCTACGAGAAAATGTCGAAATGTGCCACTCCTTTCCGTCCTGTATAAATAAACGATTCACCCACTTCGAAAATAATTTCAGTTCATCATATCAATGGAATTAGAATGATAAAAATCCAGATCGATGGGCGTTAGAATTTCCATTCATCTATCAGAGGGCCGTCATCAGCAAACAATGGTTTTTAATAAATTCGATTTAAATAATAACAATTAGCTATTATAATTTATAATCGGACACACTTTATACTAAAATGATACTAATTATTTAATAATGATTAATGACGCGTTGATTGCATGAAAGGATGATGTATTGAACATAATTTGTAATACAGAAATTGGCGGATCGATATTTTGAATATTTTTATCGACGTATACGAGGTGTGGTTATTAAATAACGAAATCTGAGCAGACCCGTTGACGCTAGAGCTTTTGGTCAGGAATTTTTTGGTACCAATTTAGTGTTGTGGAACGTACATGAACAAGTAATCTAGGTACCCAACGCGTCTAGGGCGCCCTCTAGGCGCTCTGTCTCGTTATTTAATAACCAGACCTCGTATTGCTTCAATTACTTCTTACAATTACCGAAAATGTTTTTAAAATGTTTATTTTTATATTCAATATTACTTATTCTGATAAGAAACTCGGAAAATATTGTTTTTAAAGGTTAAAAAAATTAGAAAACTACCGAAAATATCTATAGACTTCATGTTGAAAGATTTGTTGTATCGGAAACATTTCAGATACCCCCCGTAGTTTTCTAACGATATTACGAAATAAAATATATCAGCGTATGACAATTTTTTAGAGGATTCCATCAATTTTAGAACATTGTAATCTTAAATATCGAAATAAACTGATTTTTGAATTTGTTAATGATTGATGCTACTTTGTATTGTATTCCGGGAGTTATTATTCACTATTATTCACTAGCATGACAAGTTCAAGGTCTTCGCAATGATGTAAATGAAGACTGAAATCCCTAATACACGTCATAACTTGTTAAGTATCTAGTAAAAACAGATTTATTGTATTTTATCAAATTTTTTTTTATTCTGAAGCGCGTTTCGATAACCAAGTTATCGTCTTCAGAGACTGAAGGTAAACAGATCAATACGAATATCACAAACGCTTCCAGGAATTCCAACTTCACTGCCTAATGTCCCTACAGTGTTTATGTGTCTTTGTTTGGAATTTCCACGACGAAATGCCGAGAAAATTCAACTAAGATGATAGTTTAAAATTCTTACTTCATAAAGAGACTCGATCGATGAATCATTATTTGGCATAAACACGCAATAACTGGATTTTGAAAAGTAGAAGACATCTAAAACTAGCTGGTGTTTCCATTTGTGAACTGTGTGAAAATTTATTTGTGATTCCAAGTTTAGATGCTAGTCAGAAATTGAAGAGGAGTGATTCAAATAAACATTTCTTACCTTGTAATGGAGGATCTTGATCTTGAGATTTCGATGCAAATATATAAAGTTTCTATCTTCATCTGTTATGTTATTAAAATTTTTGTCGATGTTTCTTGAATGAGGTAAGCATTTGATGCATTCAGGAAGGAATAAATTCAATTCGGTTTGATATGATTTGATTCTAACATGAAAAGTTTTGGTGGTTCTGGTAAGCAATTTTCGAGGGTTGAATAGGATTTTACTTTCCACTGGTATAAATATAAAGTCTAATTGGAATTGTGAGAGCTGCACTCCATTCTTTGTTAGTTAAAAAATGTCATGCTTCAAGATTTCAAGTTGAGTCTTAAATGAAAATTTCTTATAAATTTGAGTGTTTTATGTTTAATAATTTGTTATTAGGTTCCTAAGTTAGCCCCTGTTCTATTCTGCAAGTGATTATAAGAAATATTTAAACAAGAAAAAACTATGTAAGATTCAATGCTTCAAAATATCAATGGTACAAGATACAAGATAATTCCTACAAAGTAGGAAGCAAAAAATTGTTCAATAAGAACTAGGAAACGAAAATGTAGTGAATTCTGAACAAAAATTTATTACTGAATGTGATTTTTCGAAAGTAGCTCGTTTTTAAATCTCGATTGTGGAATAAATAATTTATAAACTGTTGACTGCGTATAAAGGACGTTTGTTGGGAAAAAATTGTTCCTATTACATCATTTTTAACTACGATTAAATGTAATCTGAATACAACAAATTATTGCCAAAGATTTTTTGTTTTTTATCCTATAGTTTACAAATAAAGTGAATTAGCAAACTTCTTATTACGAAGAAATCTTTGAAATGAACACAACAAAATTTTTCAATCGAATATTCTATCAAAAATTGATAATAATAATAAAATATAAAAAAAAATAAGTTTTGAATTATAAAATTAATCCCAATCAAATAATAAATCCACTGTTTTGTTTGTATTTCCATTTTAAATGCATCCAGTTTTTATCTAGTTTTGAATCTACTCAAATCGACTTGTTTAGAACGCATCAATTAGATATGGGAAATAAATTCAGCTGTCATGAACCAAAACACATTCCACTTAGTTCTTTGTGGGCCATAATTCAAGCTAATTGGTTGGAGGTTCATGATAACAAGTTTGGCGCAACCCAAAACATAGTTTTTCACCATGTGTCCATCCTACTTCGCTCCTGAAGGATTTTTATGGTGTCGTTGCATTCCATTTGTCTTCGGAGTTAAGCATTGTCTCCACCAAGGTCTCAGATCTTTGGTATTCCAAAAAGACACGCGTTTTCGTCAGCTCCGTTGCAAGCTAAGCATTCCGTGGACTTCTTGTACTTTTGAAAGTTGAAAATACGTATAATCAGACAGAATTTGCGTCTGGTATTAGTTAGTACTGCAGTTTTGAGATGTTTACACCTCCAGGTGCAACTTTCCATGGAAGATTCCTCCCTGTGTCTCCTCAGTTTTGACATGGTGTGCATCGTCTTTGTCGTTTCTTGTTCGACGATAGAAAAACTTCCTTTCCTTGTATAGTTGTTTGGTAAACTTTCTGGGGTGACCCCGAAACATCAAAAATATGTAATGAGATTGTTGAGTGATTATGAAGAGAAAGAAAAACTGAAAGTATTTTCTGTTTCTTTCCAAAAACCATTATTCCTACAAGTCTTCGTCACACAAAAAAGGTGGGTTGCTCTTTTTTTCTACTTGTATTCCCCACGCAAAAAGAAGTGTTTGGTTTCACACTGTTTTGGGAGTTTTGGGAGGAGTCCCAAGCTTAGCTCTAAAGATAAATAGAGTCCTTCAGGTCCTGCGAAGTGAACAATTGGCAATACTGAACCTTAAATCAAGTTGCATCGATTAGAGGATGTACAAAGGAAACAGGATAATTGAAATTTTAGCTCACTTTTAGGCATTCTGGAAAGGAGGAGACCACAGCTTGGCTCAGCTGGATCAAGACATCACATCTGAAACATTGATCGAGATAACTCTTAGCTCTAAAGATAAATAAAGTCCTTCAGGTTCTGCGAAGTGAACAATTGGCAATCCTGAACCTTAAATCAAGTTGCATCGATTAGAGGATGTACAAAGGAAACAGGATAATTGAAATTTTAGTTTACTTTTAGGCATTCTGGAAGGGAGAAGACCCCAGCTTGGGTCAGCTGGATCAAGACATCACATCTGAAACATTGATCGAGGTAACTCTTAGCTCTAAAGATAAATAAAGTCCTTCAGGTTCTGCGAAGTGAACAATTGGCAATCCTGAACCTTAAATCAAGTTGCATCGATTAGAGGATGTACAAAGGAAACAGGATAATTGAAATTTTAGTTTACTTTTAGGCATTCTGGAAGGGAGAAGACCCCAGCTTGGGTCAGCTGGATCAAGACATCACATCTGAAACATTGATCGAGGTAACTCTTAGCTCTAAAGATAAATAAAGTCCTTCAGGTCCTGCGAAGTGAACAATTGGCAATCCTGAACCTTAAATCAAGTTGCATCGATTAGAGGATGTACAAAGGAAACAGGATAATTGAAATTTTAGTTTACTTTTAGGCATTCTGGAAGGGAGGAGACCCCAGCTTGGGTCAGCTGGATCAAGACATCACATCTGAAACATTGATCGAGGTAACTCTTAGCTCTAAAGATAAATAAAGTCCTTCAGGTCCTGCGAAGTGAACAATTGGCAATCCTGAACCTTAAATCAAGCAGCATCGATTGGGGGATGTACAAAGGAAACAGGATAATTGAAATTTAGCTCACTTTTGAGCGTTCTGGAAGGGAGGAGACCCCAGCTTGGCTCAACTGGATCAAGACATTACAAGTAAACAATTCAAGGCTCAAGTACATGCGAGCTACACACTTTTACCAGTGCTAGCAGCTGTCGTAGGTGGATTGAACTTCCTCTTCTACTTGACCAAATAACATACTTCCATCTTCTTTAGATGGTACCCGGATTTGTTGAATTTCTAGTTAAAAGACACTTCCTTAAACCCGATTTTCGTTAGTGAGTTTTAAAGATTATAAACGTCGTTCGAATTACTTTTTAAGGTACTTTAAGATGTAGTTGTTTTTGTTTTTATTGATACATATTTATATACACATGACCCAGTTGAATGGGATCACTATAAGAGATGACATCTTGAATTCCAGATAAACTACACGACGTTTGACACTTTAATTTTAACATTACATACCGCGGACGCAGCGCTATCTAAATGGAAAATCACGCGTTGAAACGCCACGAGTTTTTCGAAATTATTGTTATTTTTTGATATATCAAGATGATCTACTTTGTTCTTTTACCTAATGTAGAAGGTAATGTTATTATTTCAAGACGTTATTTATAATGAATTATAAACAACAGAATTTTTTTAACACGTAGTTTTGTGATACTCAAATATGCATTGACGTTTACTGAAATTTAAAAAAGAAGAAGAGTAAAGCGAGGTTACATTCTATCTTCTTTTAATTCTTCAATTTGTAATCTTAAGAAATATTAAATGTAGTTTTAGAAGATGTTAATAAAGAAATTTTGGGTAATGAAAAATTTGTCATTTATTAATTGTACTGTTAGAGTTTGAACCAATTAAATGCTAAAACTTAATATAGTACGTTCCGATTCGATTGATTTTTTCATACGACTCTTCATTTCTGAGTTATAGGCTTTCTAAACTACTATATTAAAGACAGGGGCGGCTTATGCCCATTGGTTAATAATCCGTAGTTTCTACAAAGAAAATTTGTGCTTAAAACTTTATATAACTCTCGTCATATAAAACATCGTATAAATATGAGTGGTTCGCTCCGTATGTAGGGTTGAAAGATAGAAGTGGAAAAAATATTTCAACAGAAAAATATTTAATATTACAACACTCGGAGATATATAACGGAGATACGAAATCCACGTGAAGGCTATTGTATATAAAATAGTAGCACTTCACAATGGTAGCATGGTGAGTGAACAAAAAAACATTAGTTGCTTGCGTAGGCCGGCCCCACCCGTTAGAAAGTAATTCCGTTAAACCGACGGAGTGATTACCTGATATGGAGCATTTTGCGACAAATGCATTCATAGGCGCCGACTTCGTGGGCTAACTCTTAGATTTATATATTTATATATAGAGATACGATGGTTCTCTTGGTAATATAGTAAAAAAGGGGCTCATTAAAGTAATAGAAAGCGATATAAAACTAAAACTAGTCATTGATACGGCTGATTAAATTATATCCAAACTTGTTATAATTGCTGGTTAGTAAAAAATAGCGTGAATAAAATAATTACTATCGTACAAAAGTTTTATTGTCATTTTTATAGGATTTACAACGTGCTGACGCACAGATTTCGCATTAGTAAATCTATAATCTACGAGGATGGTTCCATAAGTACTTGGCCTAACAAAGAAAACAAAATATACTGATTTTTCTACGTTTAGCTCCATACACTGAGATGGTGCATTGTCTTTATATTTTTCGAAATAGTTAATAAAAATTATCACACGGAAATCCCAAAAAAAACCGACGTTTACAAATGGAACGGTCTTTGTCTTCTTTGGAGCCCGTTCTGCCTTTTCAATCCATTGTTTTGATTGTTATTTTGCTTTGGGCGTCAAGTTATGGACCCACTTTTATGAAACGTTGTCAAATACTTGATGAAAACATCTTCAAGACACTGTTTTTGTTCCAAAGTGATCAAACGCGGTACCCATCTTAAGCACAGCTTTTCCATGTTCAATTTTTTGTTAATATGCGATGTACTGCACTTTTTGGAATACCCACTAAGTCTGCTAGCTCGAGCACTCTCAGTAGACGATCATCCAGTACCACATTATGAATTTTCTTCAGCATTTCTTGACTCTTAACCTCATTTGATCAATCACTGCGCTGCTGGTCTTTACAAAACGTACAGTCTCGTCTAAACTCTGCTACACAAAATTTTACATTTGATAACGAAGGAGCAGTCTCACCTAGAGCCTAGAGATGGTTAAAAAATGCCCATACGTATAGAAGACGAAATAAAAAAACATGTAAACATGGTGGAATATGTAGGAGAATTGTAAATACCAATAAAGTAGACTCTAGACAATGGATTCATAAATAAAAGAAGTGTGAAGAAAAAATCAAAATATTTAGACCCGTACTAACATACGGTTGCTAAATCAACAACAAAGAACTAAAATACAAACTACAGGGATAAAATATTCGAGGTGAGAATGATTGACAAGAGAAGATGGACCAGTTACCAGTTACCGAATTCGTTAAGAGAGGGCAGTTGAGATGACAAAAGATCTTCGAAGAAAACTCAAAGTCGCAAATTGCGCGGGGTTATCCACGACAGTGGGTGTAGGATTCTGCTTGGTTCACTTAATCACATAGTTTGGTTGTAAAATTGCAAATTTTATTAATATCAAAACCATCGTAAATCAAAATTTCCGCATATCTACTAAACTAAAACCACAATCGATTTTTGAAACACCGTTTTTCAGCTGCTTTTCTGGGATAGTCGCCACGACTTGATAAGAGGAAAAAGCTGAGATGAAATAAAGCAAAGAAAGTTGCTATGCATAAGTAGAAACGAACGAGAGTTTCCAACGTTATATTGAAATTATAAATAAAGTAATTAAGAGCTTTTTCCAGCAAATTTCCTCCACTTTCAAAATATTATTTTAAAATTTTATTTTAAAATAATATTTATTTTATTTAAAATATATTTATTTTAAAAATATTTATACTATACTAGTTAAAAGCAAAAAATAAAACATTGTTTTTTGAAAAAAATCGACAGAGTGTTAACCAAATTGAACCAAATTTATAATGTGATTGTAGCATTGGACAGAGAGGCTTGTACATAAAAAGCTTGTTAACACAAAGGCTTGTACGTGGAGGGCTTGTTAACACAGAGGCTTGTACGTGGAGGGCTTGTTAGCACAGAGGCTTGTACGTGGAGAGCTTGTTAACACAAAGGCTTGTATGTGGGGAGCTTGTTAACACAGAAGCTTGTACGTGGAAAGTTTGTTAACACAGAGGCTTGGACGTGGAGAGCTTGTTAACACAAAGGCTTGTATGTGGGGAGCTTGTTAACACAGAAGCTTGTACGTGGAAAGTTTGTTAACACAGAGGCTTGTACGTGGAGAGCTTGTTAACACAGAGGCTTGTACGTGGAGAGCTTGTTAATACAAAGGCTTGTACGTGGAGAGCTTCTTTACACCAAGGCTTGTATGTGGAGAGCTTGTTAACACAGAAGCTTCTACTTGGAAAGTTTGTTAACACATAGGCTTGTACTTGGAAAGCTTGTTAGCACAGAGGCTTGTACGGGAGAGCTTGTTATCACAGAAGCTTGTACGTGGAAAATTTGTTAGCACAGAGGCTTGTACGTGGAGAGCTTGTTAACACAGAGGTTTTTACGTGGAGAGCTTGTTAGCACGGAGGCTTGTACGTGGACAGCTTGTTAACACAGAGGCTTGTACATAGAAAGGTTGTTAACACAGAGGTTTGTACATGGAAAGCTTGTTAGCACAGAAGCATGTACGTGGAGAGCTTGTTAACACAGAGGTTTGTACGTGGAGAGCTTGTTAACACAGAGGCTTGTACGTGGACAGCTTGTTAACACAGAGGCTTGTACACAGAAAGCTTGTTAACACAGAGGTTTGTACTTTGAAAGCTTGTTAGCACAGAGGCTTGTACGTGGAGAGCTTGTTAACACAGAGGCTTGTACGTGGACAGCTTGTTAATACAGAGGCTTGTACGGGAGAGCTTGTTATCACAGAAGCTTGTACGTGGAAAATTTGTTAGCACAGAGGCTTGTACGTGGAGAGCTTGTTAACACAGAGGTTTGTACGTGGAGAGCTTGTTAGCACAGAGGCTTGTACGTGGGGAGCTTGTTAACACAGAGGCTTGTACGTGGACAGCTTGTTAACACAGAGGCTTGTACGTGGAGAGCTTGTTATCACAGAAGCTTGTACGTGGAAAATTTGTTAGCACAGAGGCTTGTACGTGGAGAGCTTGTTAACACAGAGGTTTGTACGTGGAGAGCTTGTTAGCACAGAGGCTTGTACGTGGAGAGCTTGTTGTCACAGAAGCTTGTACGTGGAAAATTTGTTAACACAGAGGCTTGTACATAGAAAGCTTGTTAGCACAGAATCTTGTACCCGGAAAGTCGAAGCAAAGAAAGTTGTCATGAATAGGAAGAAACCGACGAGAATTTCTAGTGCTTAATTGAAATTATAAATAATGTAATTACAAGCTTTTTCCATTAAATTTCCTCCACTTTCAAAATCTTATTTTAAAAATTCAAAAATATTTATACTATACTTGTTAAAAACAAAAAATAAAACATTGTTTTTTGAAAAAAATCGACAGAGTTTTAACCAATTTGAACCAATTTTATAATCTGATTGCATCATAAAACAAAAACTTATTCAAATTAGAAAATTTTGATTATAATACGATTGCGTTTTTGTACAAAATATATCGTTAATTCACAACGAAAAACCCGGTACATAAAACGAGAATAAATCACGATTTAACAAATCATTTCTCACATATTTAAAAAAAAGCGTCGAAATATAATTATTCACGAGTGATATAATAGATATGAGATGAAAATATTTTAATGATCGAAATGTGTGTAATGTAGTTAAGATTTTGCGCAATTTAAATTACCGTATTGGTTATAAAATTTACCAATTTACTATGTTCCTATCAATAATTATAATAATTATGCAAAAAACCGTCTAAATAAACTAGTCCAATTTTTTTTCTCAATCCTTGTTATTACAATGATATAATCGACTGTAACAAGATACGATACACATAGATGATTTTCTTTTATACTTTCTATACGCCTATTTATGTGTATAGGGTGTGACAAAACGAGTCGTAAAATATTAAAGCGTTGATTTAATATTTTTTTCAACTTTAATGACAGTCTGACATTTCTTAAGGTTTTCCTCCCAATGGAACAGTACTTCAAGACGTATTGTGATTTTTCCATACGTATTATCTCAACAGTAATTTAGTCCTGACTCTAGTTGTGCTCTTTCGAATAGCTACAGAAGCTCAAACACTGGGAATAGCCTGTATTTCCTTGTATGCAAACAAAACCGAGATATAAGAGAAATTCCTCTTCACACCCACATCATAAGACGATGAATAGGATGAACGGTTTTAGTCTAATTTTGCTGTTTTAGAAAAATTTCTAGTCAATGTTAAGACAGAAAGATTTGTATGCAGCTTCAGAAATGAATGTTATCATCGAAAATATGAAAGTTATAAGCAAAATCTCATTCAAGTTAACACAGAGTACATGAAAAGCTTGTTAACCCAAAGGCTTCTACATGAAAAGCTTGTTAGCCCAGAGGCTTGTACATGGAAAGATTGTTGATCCAAAGGCTGGTACGTTGGAAGCTTGTTAATCCAAAGGCTTGTACGTTGGAAGCTTATTAATCCAAAGGCTTTTACACGGAAAGCTTGTTAACATAGAGGCTTGTCCGTGGAAAGTTTGTTAACACAAAGGCTTGTACGTGGAAAGCTTGTTAATACAGAGGATTGTACATGGAGAGCTTGTTAACCGAAAGGCTTGTACATGGAAAGTTTGTTAACTCAAAAGCTTGTACATGGGAAGCTTGTTAACACAGAGGCTTGTACGTTGGAAGCTTGTTAACCCAAAGGCTTGTACATGGGAACCTTGTTAACACCGAGGCGTGTACATAGGAAGCTTGTTAACTCTAAAGGTTGTACATGGGAAGCTTGTTAATACTGAGGCTTGTACGTTGGAAGCTTATTAACCCAAAGGTTTGTACGTTGGAGGCTTGTTAACCCAAATGCTTGTACATGAAAAGCTTGTTAACCCAAGCTTGTACATGGGAAGCTTGTTAACCTAAAGGCTTGTACATGGGAAGCTTGTTAACTCAAAGGCTTGTACATGGGAAGCTTGTTAACCCAAAAGCTTGTACATGGGAGCTTGTTAACCCAAAAGTTTGTACATGGGAAGCTTGTTAATCCAAAGACTTATATATGGAAAGCTTGTTAACATAGAGTCTTGTACATGGAAAGCTTGTTAATCCAAAGGCTTGTACGTGGAAAGCTTTTTAACATAGAGGATTGTACATGGAGATCTTGATAGAGCTCTTATTATTAGAATGAGGTAAAAAAGTTTTGAAATTTTTAGTTTGATTCAAGTTAACACAGAGGTTTCTATGCGTAGAAATTGACCTTAGACCTCGTCAAAGCAACATCTTCAATTTTCCATATCTCTGATCGTCGTATTCCCACTATCTTCAAATCAGTACAGAGACTTAGAGATGGAGGATTTATCATACACTGTCAGGTCTATTAAATTTGAATATGACATGAAGGCAGATTTTAAGTACTTGTTGCTTATTTCACTATTTACACTACACAATTCTTAGAGATAATGTCGATTGATAAGTTGAGAGCTTAACTTTTAACAAATTTGGTTCTAAAAGCAGTAGAATAAAGTGAATAGGGTCTAAATTTTATTGATTACTTAGTAAACATTCCCTGGTTTACGAAATTGGACTAATCAGGAAACTATTAAGATTAATTGATATTTAAATATCTGTTAATAGATCTAGATACATAGATACTACGAAATAACTGGTCAATGCTGAGTTTTTTGTGATTCTAGATGAGAATCTACGTAAACTTTCTATCATATATGAGACAATAATTTTACAATTAGTATTTATCTTGAAAATCATCTTTATTCGACTTTATCAAAACGATCTGCTTAATATACTGAATCATGATTTTATGAATTTCGTCATGAACTAATTACCTCTTATGAAAAACGCAAGCTCATTCCTAGCTATTCGTTCGACCTTGTATATCAACAAACGGTTAGCTAAATCATGATCGATGAATAAACAAGAGCTGGGATTTCTTAAATATGACCAGTTACCTTCCGGATGCGAATTAACTGAAAACCAGGGTTCATTCAAATATTTTTATACTGGAATTTTTTACGGAAGCGTTCGGCATTGTTTATACGACGGTTGCTACTTAGTAATAACCACAAAGTTTGATATTTTGAGCTTCGTGACAGACAACGGATCATAGATCGATGCCTATACCGAAACTACACTACAATCGACTGTTTGAGTCACTCAAGCCGATCCCTACGAATCGAATGGTCGTCTGGTTTTTCGGCATGTCCATTAGAGCAATCCAGAACGGTCAATTCTAAATTTTATACCAGCATTTGTTCACCAAAAGCATTCGAAAGAATCAGATCAAAAATAAATTGCGACATCAACGTTTTTCTTTGGAGGTACCTCTGACAGTTTTTCAACATTTGATCCTCAACCTCTTCAATGGGGCCAATGGAATGGGTAGGGGAGCTATTTTCAGTCAAAAATTATAAACGGGGATGATTTTTTACGAAAAAGTATTCCAGAAATAATTTGAATTTATAATCCGAAAACGAATCAGCATTATTTCGATATTGGATTTAATCTGTAGGCATTTTTTTGACGAAAGCGTATTCCATTGCTTCCCAGTAAAGTCTTTGCTTACCTGAACCCCTATATATTCTTCGAGTAACTTGTTTTACCTTTATTTAGCTTATTTTCTGTTATTTTGTAGCTGATACCAAAAAAGTCCTACCAAAGATTAAACTGTCCTAATTTTACTAAATCTATCAGTTATTTAGTTTCTCTCAACCTCAGGATTTTAGGGAATCCATTGCAGGGTAGATTTATTTTTCTTGTTTAGCTCGTTTTGCTTGTCCAGACATTTCTAAACCAATTTAGGAGCTTACAGCTCTAATTACTGCTTGGCTATCAGCTGGATGATCTCCTTTTGCGATTATTCCTTTCTGAACGAAACTGGATACTTTTTTCAATTGCAGTGGTTCAAATTAAGAATTCGGGAAACCTTGTATGCACTACAAACATTAAATCGGCACCAAATAAAACAAATGCAAGTTTAATAACCGATGAAGTTCTAATAGTACATTCCTGGTATAATCTTATCCAGGGAATAAATTTACGAATTTGGTGATGAAAATGCAACTGGCCGTTGTTGGTATAACGAAATTAAAAACTTTTAGTCGAATTTCGAGTTGCTTTATACCCATAACACCATTTTTTTGGAACCAAATCTGTTCCAGATCAATATTTGGATCTTGTATACATTAAAAATGAAATAATTTTCACCAGATTTCATTATCACGTTAATTGGTAAGTGTTTGATATACGAGAGTTGTCTAAAAAGTTTCCGAACTCTTTTTGAATATATCAGACGTCAGCACTTATTATTATAAGTTTTGAAATATATTTTGAATCCTTTTGGGTGGTAAGTTTGTATTTGGATATTTAGTTGTGAAAATTTTTCTAAAAAAGTTCTAAAAATTATTACTACACACAACAGTTTTCAATAATTTTCAGTTAATGACATCGTACGTTAATTTCCAAACAATCAATTTTAATAGCGGATTTAAATTCTGGGAAATTTTGTAATTAAAAATGTTTTAAATCAACTGTCGGATTGCTGTCACTTTTTTTATTCTATTCATGTTTATAATTTTTTTTGGAGACGCCTACATATGTCGTTCTAAACTAAAATAGACAACACCAAATGTCATCTGTGAATTTATTTATTCCAATCGCGTATGAACATAATCATGTTAATGACAATCATTATTTCGAACTGAAAGTGTTTTACATAGTTATACAGTTATATAAAATTACACGTATAATACAGTATATGATTGATTTTACCGGTTTTTTTGTCGAGGCCATCGCCTATCGATAAGAGAGTTTCGGATTAAATAGAAATAAATATTTTATAAGCAACTGTGAGCGAATTTAATTTCAACACGGTGACTCAAATAAACGAATTGATAGATATTACAATGTGGACCAACATTTAATATTCCGTTAAAACGAGGGGTGTCCGAAATATTTTTAGTATAAATTCATTTTGTTTCTATAACTTTTTAATCGTTAACGTTCTTTCTAGGTTTTTTCTCAATGCTATTAATTTGATTCATTTTGTCTATTATCATAAATACACCCTTTTTTTAATAATCCATTTCAAATATACATCATTTTAGTTTGTTTTATGATTTTTTCATATTTTCAATGGTTTCTTTCCTTTTCTTCTGGCTTCTTCTTTCTTGTCGCCTTTTTATACGTTTCCTATTCTTTCTTTTTCTTTTTTTTGACTTGTCTCTTTCTGGCATCCACGTTGTCTTTTTATATAGACTCACTCTTTTTTATTATTAATCTAATTTCCAATGTATTTCATTTGCCTGTTCCTTTTCAACATTGTTTAAGCTCCCTCTTCTTCCTTCTAATTTTCCTCAATGCAATTCATTTGGTTCCTTCTGTTTTTATACATTCTTTCAATTGTCATAAACACTTTTCTTTTTTATTAATCGACTGACAAACTCAATTCATTTTTCTGATTTTTTCATTTTTTCTCTCATATTTTTTTAGATTCCTTTTCCTTTATTCTAACATCTCTTTTATATCTCTTTTATTGATTCTTTTTGTCGTATATTTTTCTTCGTTATAAATCTACCTCCAATGTAACTTATTTGTCTGCTTCATTATCTCTCATTTTATGTTTTTTCTTCTATATCTATAGACACATTCTTCTCTCTTATAAATCTTCTTTCAATGTGTCTTTCGTTTGCAGCATTTATCGTATTTTTTTAGGTTACTCTTAGGTTCCTTCTGTGCTACATTCTTTGTCCTTTTTATTGAATGTAGACACATTTTTTGTATTTCATATGCTTCTATCAGTATCTATTGAGCATTTTTCGTATGCTAGACGCTTTTTTCTGTATCTATTGAGCATTTTTCGTATGTTATACGCTTCTTTCTGTATCTATTGAGCATTTTTCGTATTGCATATGTACCTTTTTGTATCTATTGAGCATTTTTTGTATTGAATGTGCTTCTTTTTGTATCTATTGAGCATTTTTTGTGTGTCATATTCTTCTTTCCGTATCTATTATTGAGCATTTTTCGTATTTTATACGCTTCTTTCTGTACCTATTGAGCATTTTTCGTATGTCATATGATTTTTCCAATATCTATTGAGCGTTTTTCGTATGTCATATTTGTTTTCAGTATCTATTGAGCATTTTTCGTATGTTATACGCTTCTTTCTGTATCTATTAAGCATTTTTGGTGTGTCGTATGCTTCTTTCTGTATCTATTGAGCATTTTTCGTATTGCATATGTTTCTTTTTGTATCTATTGAGCATTTTTTGTATTGCATGTGCTTCTTTTTGTATATATTGAGCATTTTTCATGTGTCATACGCTTCTTTCCGTATCTATTGAGCATTTTTCGTATTTTATATGCTTCTTTCTATATCTATTGAGCATTTTTTTGTGTCTTCTTTGTCCTCACTTCTTTTCCATAGCCACTTATTTCGTTCTTTTTGCATTATACTATTTCTCGTTTTTTATAGACATACTTTCCTTTCATAAATATTTTCCAAATGTATTTCGTTTCAGGTATTTTCCTTATTTAGATAGGATTCTTCTCTTTTCTCCTGAATTTTCTTTCAGAATTTTCTTATTTTCATGGAATTTTTCTTCATTATTTTCAAATAAACTTTAATAAGTCGTAACTATCAAATGAAATGATAAATAACATTGAAAATTATATCGGGCGTTCAATGAAGAAACGTGACCTTGTCTTCGTTGAATTAAACGACAAAACGACATTTCAATAATCTATATATACATTTTCATTTGGAAATTGTCAAGGTCCCGACTAGGAAGAAATGCTTTTCGTACTGTTATGATTTAATTCATTCCAGTTTTATTTATAAATTTATTATTTACACATGTTGCTATGGAATACTTTCATTATTTATTAACATAACGTATTTTTTCAAAAAAATTACCGTAAATTATCGATAATTGTTGATTATATTTATCATTTTATATAACAGTAACTATCAATTGAAATTATTTTTTCATATTAGATATTAAATGATTTTTATTAAACAAAATCAATTATAACGGTATATTTATACATTGAGACACCTTGTATACATTATAGACTCTTACTGTATATGTTTAAATTCTCATTTAGAAACTTATAGTTATTTAGACTTTCAATTTTATATTTATTTCGCTACACGTTCGAAAAATATTTAAAAAAACTTATCGTCTACCCCCTGTATGAAACGTGGAAATTGATTAGAGTCGAATTCGATACTCGACAACTAATTAATTACGTCCAAGTTAGGATATAATTCACTTTCGTTTTCAATGGTTAGTTATATAGTAAAAAGAATCATCGGAACTTGAATCGACACCATAGAAAGTGAACATTTTATAGATTTAATTAAATTTATGACAACAATTATCGTCGACTTCATTAAAAATACTAATAAAGCACAAAATTCTGTAATGAGATGTTTTTTACAATCAGCCATCCATGGAAACGTGAAAGAAATAAATAAAACAAATAAAAAGGGGTTGAAAATGAGATTTTCGTATGTAAAAATAAAGATAATGATAATGAAAATTTAAAACTAAATATTATAGTGTAGTTTAATACAATTTGATAATATTTTACGCAGTTTTTGAGCCCTCGAAGCAAGGGTGGCTATAATATGAGCACCACAGTGTTGTGGAACATCATAAAAATTTTTAAAAAATACTGAAAAGTGAGAAAACAAAATAAAAATAGAATCAAACCTATTGGAAAAGGAAGAGAATCTGATAAAAATGATAGGAAAAAAAGACAATGTCAAAGTTGACATATTCTTAAAACTTAAATAGAAAAACTCATAAAAAATATTTATTTATTGGTAAAAAAATATTCTTAACTCAGACAGAGCAGTATCTGGTTTTATGGGAAGTATTTTTCAGTTTTTGTCTTCGTTCTTTACAGAGCCACCCTCTATATTTGCAGACTTTGGTTTTTTTAAGACTTCCTGTATATAATAAGGATCTTAAAACTGAAATTTTACATATCAACGTTACATCAAGTTACAATGATTTTTAATATAAAATTTCACATAGTTAGTATTAAATACTGAAAATGTGAATATCAACTAATAAATTAAATCACGTATGATAATTTACAACTTTCTCGTTAATTTTTTAAAGATTCCTTAATATCTGACACGACATATCAATCTTCTAAGGTTTGTTCGCGATTAAAATCGAAAGTGCTCTAAATAAATCCGCATTGAATTAATTATAAAATTATTTATAAATTTTTTTTTCGTGCGACAACTTCCCGGACTATAAGTCGTCGGTATTAAGAAACCTTGCAATAATAGAAGAACGTAGTGCAACATATATATACACACACAATCTCGATTGTTGTGTAACTTGGTGAAAGGAAGGGCATCATCTTCGAGGGGCACCGCCTAAGCCTCGAGCTACGGCCCCCGCAGAGCTACCAGAGACTCAGTGGCTAGAAGTTACTTTTTCATCATCGGGTATAGTAAATTATAAATAAAAAATATATTTTTTTTCGCAGATGTTAAATTTAAAGTGTCTCAAGACAAAACTTTGTTTCAATAAATAAATTCGTTCCAGTTTCAGAAAAATCTTCAGATTAAGGTCAAAATCTTTTCACACAACCCTTGTATGAGAGGACCTTCAAAAACAGGAAATTATCACTCAATGGTTTCCGTTCATTTTCTTGTAGTTTTAGTTCAACAGGCTTCGTAGGGTTTGCGTTGGTTGAAGGTTCAAAGTTGAAATTATGAAACACGAATTTTACAATATTATTTTCTACCAAATTTTTTGCATCAAATTCTGAAACACCCTGTGTATTTGTTCGGAAAACGTGAAATATAATTTGGAAAATATGATGGGAGAAAATAATATCTGGAAGTCTTGGAAATTTGTGGGGATAAAAAACAAATTTTGAGCTGGTAGAAAGTCAAATGAAAAAGAAGTCTGGGTGAAAAACAAATCAGGTTTTTCAAGATTGAGAATACCTGGATGGAGAGGAAAAACAAAACATAAATATAGGGTGGTAAAGGAAATGATTAGAAGATGGATCAGTTCAATAAGAGACGATGAAGAAGTTAAAAAGAAATCGTTAATTTACAATTGGTGCAGTTACCGTGGAGTTTTCGGGAGTCGTGATTCGTGAAATTTTTCAGTTTTTGACAAGCTACAATGAAAACGATGATGATTTTGGTTATTGATTTCAACCAATTTTTGTATAAATAAATTTACGTGAGTCGTAGATTTTTCTACAATTTTTAATTAAATATAAGAAGTATCGTTTTGTCGTTAAATAAAAATTAGAAATTACTACGTAAGTAAGAAATTAAAAAATGACATCAGCGCGACTTGAACCTGTGACCTCCAGCATGTGAGACTCGTACATTAGCTACAACATTTCGGAGACCTTAATAATACGTATTTTTCACGTACTACTGCTTAAAATATGTTTATTTAAAGTAAAGTAAAGTTTTAGGCAGTCGAAAAATGTATCCAAAGTATATACTTTACACATGGTAGTAGGAAAAAGCATTTTTTTCTTTTCTTATTGCTAAATATCCGGCTAGAAACTAATAAACCTTGTCAACATAATTTATATATAAATCCAATTGATGTTCAAGTCATAATAATCACATCGAGCAAATATTTATTAATTTTTTTGATAAAGCTGTTGATATTTCCTTAAGTGCCTTTAAGTATGTTTTTATTCATTTCTTAATGCATTCATATGCACTTCCAAATATGCGATTGTTCTTTATAGTTATTGCAATGACCTAGATCGAATATATATACAAAGTAATCTACATGTACGTTACCATTTTATGAAGATCAGAACACAAATTAATAAATGCAACCAACGCATTCACCATTTCCAAGTATATACAATTTTTGGTGGAGGTTTTACATTTATTCGAAATCCTTTTAAAATTAATTAATATACGAGACAATCTAAGCCGATATGTACTAGATACGAGCATTGATGCTGAAGTTCTGAAATAGACATATAAAAACTAATATCTATAATTGGATATGGTCTTTTTGTTTTTTAAAATATTCTCAATTAAAGTATCAGTACTAAATTTTGATGTTAAGTCGCTCCTCATCAACCATAGAATGGTTTTATCGCCATTGCTTAATACCCTCAACAGTCTAATGCAGTTTTAGGTTGATGGGTTGCAAGGAAATTGATTTTTTTTTTCGAAATTTTGACGCCCTATAGCTCTTCAGAGACGCATCTTCGTTTACAGGTAAATTGCACCTCATCGTTATATTTTTGGGCTCCCCTATACGCTTTCTGCTCTAAGTCGGTTTGTACGCGATACACCCTGTATAACAAAAGCTTTCTTGTAAAAAATTAGATTCCAAATAACGTAAAATGCACCCCATCGTCATATTTTGGGCTCCCCTGTATGTTTTCTGCTCTGAGTCGGTTTGTACGTGATACACCCTGTATAACAAAAGCATTTTTGTGAAAAATAATATTCCAAATAATGTAAAATGCACCCCATCGTCATATTTTGGGCTCCCCTGTACGCTTTCTGTTCTGAGTCGGTTTGAACGCGGTACACCCTGTATAACAAAATAATTTTTGTAAAAAATTATATTCCAAATAACGTAAAATCTACCGAATATAGTAAGCGGACGTTTTCTTGAATTATTATTGAAATAATCAATTGATAGAATGATAAATTAGTTGGCCTAGAAAGTAAATTGCTTCGTAATTTTTCTCATTAAACCGTAACAAAGATATTGCGGAAATGGGTGACTAGATCACGCGGTAGTTTCATATTGGTGCATTTAATTTGTAAACAACAAAAAACGACAATCTTATCAATATTCATTCAACCTGCAAACATTAGTTTTCTATTTAATTTCAATTTGATGGGATTGTGTTGTATAATTGGTTGTCTAAGCTCTGCATAATACGGTTCGAAAATAATCGTAGCAGCTTTTGCTGCTGATCACGAGATGTCGACACTTTTTTCAATTAATGTAATATCTTTGTTCACTGTTATTAATTTGTATTTATTTTTAAAAAATGTTGAATGTGAACGAATCAAAATAGATTTTGTGCATGAAATTATCTATTACGTTTTTTTATGATATAAACGCAGAAAAACACATAGAATAGAGAAAACTAGATATATATCATTACTGAAGAAATCGCGTGATTAACATACAGATGACGTTTATGAAGTACCAACCAACTTTTCTTATTTTCAAAACAATTTCGTGTGTTAATTGATCATTATTTTGCTGGATTTAAACGTGGTCAGACAGACACTGATGATGGTGAGAGTAAACAACAAAAAACAATAATCTTATTCAATATTCATTCAACCTGCAATTAGTTTTTTATTTAATTTCAATTATAATGATGGCTTTGTCTTTGTATAACTGGTTGTCTAGTCTCTGCACAATACAGTTGGAGAATAATCGTAGCTGTTTTTGCTAATGATCACGAGATGTCGACACATTTTGGTGATTAATTGGAAATGGAGGCCACCACCCATAAAAAATTGGAAAATTCCTATTTTTAATAATTTTTTTTCCATTTCCTCATTTTTTCAGTCCATTTGAGATGAAAATGAAAGTTTGATGGTTCCGAAAATTAAAATTTGAACACTTTTATAGTTAATAACAAGAAAAAAACTATGGATTTCGAATTTATTTTTCGAAAAGTAAATATAAAAAAAGAAATTTATTAGGTTAGGTTAGTTTAGATAAGGTTAAGTTAGCTTAGGCTAGGCTAGATTAAGTTAGTTTGTAATGGTATTTAAATTCACAATTATTTATTTTATTTATCAATCAAAAAAGTGTTGAAATTCTGGTATCAAAATTTATTTTCATTTTTATCTTAAATGCACCGAAATAATTAACAAAATGGAAACAAAAATACTAAAAACATCAATTCTCCGATTTCTTACAACGAAAAACAAAGTAGACCCCCCTTCCAAACATTTACCATACCAAAAATTTTTATTTCTATAATTATTCTCGTAATAAAATCTATTTTCATAAATATTTTCAACAATTAATAAAATCCTAAAATTTCCTTTGATAAAATATATTTCAAACCGCCCTGTATATCAACTACATCGTATATTGAATTCAATCGAACATTAAAATTCATTAGCATAACAATTTTTTTCCAAAATTATTAATACCTATAATTAAATCTATTTTTATTTACCCTGTATAATATAAATAATTTCCCCAACTAATTTATTTATTTCCTATATTTCCTTAAAACAATAAGGTCTAATTAAATCACTTCTGCGCACCTGTTACGATCAATTCCAAGAATCTATAAAGATCGATGCATCCCGAGACACCCCCGAATACGCATTGTCTAGTTATCTATATCGAATCGCGGACGTCGCGTTATTAACACAATTTCGTAATTAATTTTTGATAGATTTAAACTAATGGCGAGTGTTTTTTATAAAAACAAATGTGCAAAAAAGTGTTCACAATTAAATTTAGTTATTTAAAATATTTATTTCGTTTAATAATTAGTAAAAGTTATTAATTTACTATCACGTTTATGTCTCATGGCATAAGGCAGACAGTGCTTTGTTTTTCCACCATTTTGTTATTAGTGAAATTAGTAAATTAAATAATCGCGAGTGATTTTTATAAAGGAAAGTGTGTGAAAAGTGTTTTGATTAAAATTTCTATTTCAAATATTTAAATGGGTAAGTTTATTTATGTTAATAAGTCTTTTATGAAATTAATTTTTGAACTAGATTCAGTTATAATTTGAACGATTCAATATTTTTGGAACTTATATATGAAATTTTGTTTAGTTATTATTCGCACAAAGATTTTTCATATTTAAATAGAATAGTTTTATTTGTATTTCTTATTATCACTCCAGACTTTTTCTTAGAAATGTACGTATCGAGAATTCTTTGAATTATAGACGTAGTTGACATATGACATATGACATTTGTCGAGTAAATAAACAAAACTTAGGAACTTTTGAACAGTAAAACGTAGGTATTAGGATGCAATTAAGTGCATTCGATTCGAGAGAAGCACTTCTTGTTTGATAAGCTCGAAAAAGTATATTTCGACATTTAATTATCGATGAAATCTTCTAAATATTTTTCTTATTTTATAAACGGTACTGAGCAACAGAAAATTCTTTCTAAAAAAAGCTTGAACTATTGCTGTATTCATCGTATATTATGTAATATACGTCCCGGGATTTGATGGGAAAAATTTGGGAGTGGAGTAGATAGATGTTTACGTATGTCCATTTAGTGTGTCAAATAATAGTAAGTAATAAATAATTTTACATTACAATCTGAAGGCCAGGGGCAGCTCTTACCCAATGATTAACAATCCATCTCGAAAATTTTCCTATTTATAAATCATTCGAGATACACTTTTGTATTTTCCTTGTACAAATGCTGTTTCCATTTTTGTGCTTCATTTTCTCCAATAAACATTATTTTGAAAAAAATGCATAGGAATCAGCTCAGTGTAAACTTTTGACTTTGTTTGAAAAACAATTTGATACGCTTCAATGTGAATTTAAATTTTTTCATAACTTTTATAATCCTAGTGAATAAAAACATTTTCTTGATTTTTATAATAAAAAATAATGTTTTCTTATAGATTTAGAAAAGTTTAGAAAGCGGTTTGCTAAAGGTAGGTGTTTGTGGTTGAAAATAGTATAAATAAAATTATATATTTCAAAAAAAATTTGAATTTCGTAATTTTTTACAATATATACAACTATAATATTATGTAGATTTTTGAACATAGTTCAATGATAATAAAAAGATTTTGAGAAATAAGTGCCCCCCATTTTTAAAAAAAAATTTATTCGAATTTTACAACTTGAAATGAGTCGTTAAGACAGTTCCATTATAATAAAAACAAATTAAAATATTTTTTGATATTCTGATAAAACATATTAGTCAAAATAAAATACAGAATGTCCCAAAATGAATACCGAAAAATAGAAATTATAAATATAAATAATTATATAAATATACTTGATTACAATTGACGATATTTTTCAAAATATCACTCGTAGCATTTTTTTGTATAATTAAAAATTTGAAAAACTCATTAATAAATACGAGGTGTGTTAAAAAATGACATTAATTTCAAGTTATTTATGATATATATATATAGAAATTGTGAGTGTGATTGATTTTGATGTATAATTTGGATCACTTGGTTATCTCTGGGTACAAAAAATCTTTGAAGCCGGGATCGATGACCACGGCATGCAGCGTCCAATAAGAAGAAGTCTTCAGGAGAACTAGATACATCGAGTTGCTTTCTGAGGGTTTGATGTCGTTAAATTGATAAAAAAATAAATAAAAATTAAACGAATAGGATTTGAAATATTCCAAAATGATATTTAAAATTTCGAGAAAATTATTATTATTTGAAATTCTCATTTTTAATTTAGATAACCATCACTCAATAAATCGTATCGCTAAGTAAGAAAAACACATTTTTCGCCAATTTTATTCTACTTCAAGGGCAATACAATCATCTCAACGCTTCTCGAAGCTCTAGATACCTTGTTTGTACAAAGATTTGTTTCTGGCCTGAAAATAGGCTTTAATTTCAGCTATTGCTTCTTCATTTGAGCTAAATATCTTACCCGCGAGCATTTTTTAGAGATCAGTAGTCACTGGTGATCAGATCTGGACTATACGGTGTATAAGATAGCAATTTGGTTTTTTTCTTCGGCATATGAGCCCGTTTTTCCTTGATAGTATTCGCTAGTGATCGTCGATCCATTTTGATTATAGTCTATGAATAATATTCTGTGTGGATTCCAACAAACTAAAACCATAACTTTCCCAGCTTTTGGACCTGGTTCACCGACTGCAGTCCACTCAGATGATGATCGTTTTGATTCCGGAGTGAAGAGATGGATCCATTGTCTCATATCGATGCAAAAAATCTGATTTATTTCGTGTAAACATGACCAAACATTGTTCTGAATCATCAGCACGTTGTTTTTGATCAACTTTGAAAAAAGCTTTCTGTTTATCCATAATTATGATCTTCACGATCTCTGCTATCTGACGCAATTCCAATTTACGATTAGATATAACCAATTCGTGGACTTTTTTGATGTTTTTTGGAGTAATTATCTCAATTGAACGACCAGAACGTTCACCATCAGCGACCACGTTTAAATTCAGCAAACCAATGAAAAAAAATGTACTTTTCGATTGTTAAATGGATTTGTCAAAGTGCAGCGCCATCTGTGCGTTAGTCACACGATTTATTGAGTGATGTAGTACAAAGTGAATTATTTTTAATATTTAGGCGATTCCAATTTTCATATAACAAACGATGTTTCTTGTAATATCAATTTTTTCCTAAATTTTTCATTGGTGAATAACATTTTTTGGTCGAATTGTTGAATTTTCTAACTGTCGAGTATGGAAGTGTACTTTGGTCTTCTTTGTACTGAATTTCGTATTTCTGTATACAAATAACGTATGTGTGGGGTATCCGGTAAGATTTTTTCGAACTACAAGTACAAGGCTGTTGTCTTAAACTTATTTTCACCATAATAATCGATTTAGGTACGATAATTTTATACTATATAGTATAAATACCATCGAAACGGTTTTTTATGTAAATTCTATTCCCTGTAAACATCGGGTACTGGCTCGAAGTTGCTCTAACGTAGTGGGCTTAGAGTCTGTACTATAGAGATAATCACGTGATGAATGCCTTCGATGTAAGTGAAAATATGAAAGCAAACCGCCACGAGATGGTACTGTTCGAGATATGGTGCTGATCAAAGAAGATGAAACCGACGTCGAAAATTATTTTAGTTTATTTATGAATTATTTTAGAAATTTTCTCGAAAATCTAATGGCCCCTCGCCACCCACCTTTCCATACGTGTTTTTATTGATTCAAGTGCTGGAAGTCTTCTTTGGTGAGGGTTTTTAGGAACTCTGGCGTTATTTGCTTTACCATCGACTCAAATCGGGTCCTTTTCAAAGCAGATCTTTTTCTAGCAAGAGTTTTTGATCAGGAGTCAAATTTTTTGGCACTAACATCGCACAGACTTTTGTCATGTGTAATTCCTCGTGTAAATTTTTTCTAATCGTATCTTTATCGGAGTTTACAGTCTCGGCAATCCTCCGGATGGTAATTCGCTTATTTGCACGTTCAATTTTTTTGATTTTGTCACTGTTTTTTGAGGTGAAACAGTTACAAAGCGGCCTGGGCGTTGGTCATCTTCAGTGCTCTATCGGTCATCACTAAAGCGCTTACACCACTCAAAAACACTCCCACGAGATAGAGAATTGTCCTCATAGGTCTCTTGCAGCAATTTATAGCACTCACTCGGAGTTTTTTTCAATTTAACGAGAAACTTGAGAGCCCTCTAGGCGAGTAGTCTCGTTATTTAATAGCCAGACCTCGTATTTCAATGTTTTTCGTGTTATTCCTTCTGCTACCCTTAGGAAGTCCCCGACTTATAAGCAACAGCCGACTTTTGAAGATGCCAGCGGGGCTTTAGGCCTGACAGAGCCTTTTGATAAAAAAAGTTTCTCGGTATACAAAATGACAAAATATTTTGAAACAAACAAATACATTCATTCTATATTGAAACTATAATTATGAATTTGTTAAACCCTCATTAAATCAATTATTTTTTTACTATTAATGTGTTCTGTATCCTCCCCCACAGATTGGGCCTCCAGATCCAATACAGCCCTGGAAATTCCTTTTTGAAGATGGTATTCACGGAAGCCCCGACTATGTCTTTCCTTCCCTATTTTCCAGTTGCTATTTCTCTTATTGATTTTCTATTATTTCTATTATTTTCTAAAATATATTCGAAAACTTTCAAAACTACGTTTTGCAATGTCTGTTTTTGAAGAGCGTCCGTTTTTTGGAATGCGCGTAGTATAAAAAAGATTGAAGAGGCGGTTAATGGCTATTAGACATCGCTGAAGTTAAAAAGAGATAAAAGTTATAAAATGTTTGTGTTTTTTTCGTTGCGCCAGGTACTTTTTGAACCATCCTCGTATACGAAGAGTTGAATTATAAAAATCTGATTCTTGAATCCCCCGTGGAAATTCATCATTTTCCTACATTAATATTTTGTTCTTTATGACGTATTATTTTCATTTATTATGACGAGGGGATGAATGAAAAACTAGAAGGAAAACAATTAAAAGGAACGTGTATTTATATGCATACAGATATATCATAATATGTAAAAACAATATAATTTTTATACAAACATTTTCTAAATAAAAAATCTTTGGATTCCTTAAAAATAATCTACATAACTATAAATCTAATTTTTGACGTTTACTTTTTGGTTTTTGTACTAAGTACTTCAAATATTTAAAATTAAAAAAAAAGTCCAATAGTTAAATTTGATTTTAGTTTCTCGTACCAAATTTAAAACTTATGTGTGTTTGTTTTATTGAAATGGAAACTTCGTATTCCAAAAAATCACGCAATTATGGGAACCCATAACTTTTTTTATTAAAATATCGAAATGATCAAATGTGCGATTCATCTGCTAAATTTATGTGGTCGCAATATATATAGATTATACGGGATGTCCCAAACAAAAATTAGCAAATAAGATAGGCGTTGACAGCGAATGTTTTTTTTTTCTTGTAATTTTGAAGAATTTAGAAGCTAAATTTCTTTGCTTATACTGAAAACAGATCCAGAAGGGCAGTATTCACTGTTTTAATCAATTTCTATTTTGACGTTTCAAATATTAAATTTTTTGAAAATGTTACGATTTGGAATAAATCTGCACCTGAATTATAAGCACCCCCTTGAAAAAGGGGGTCGTATGAAGCCTTGTTGGAAAGGGATTTCAGTCTTTTATTTATTAATATAAAAATTTATGAATTTGGTGCAATCATAACTGAGAAAATAAATGTTTAAGATGTAAAATTTTGATAATGTCAACCTCTTCATTGTCGTACGTTAAGACTTAGTGTTTGCATCAATGGTTGCCTAGCTGCAGCTGGGATTATGAAAATCAGCTTTCATAGCATCTTGTAGGTGGTCATCCTGATGGTCGGTTTTTTTTTCTTTGGTATCTTTACCAACCGATCATCTGATATTCTGTCCACGTGGTCTTTTCATTCCCTTCGTCGATTTTGCTCATTCCATCCACTTAAATCGGATTCCTTTCGAAGCAGATCTTTTTCTAACCATTCACGGAAATCTGAACAAGAGCTTTGGTCAGGAGTCCGATTTTTCGGCACCAACTTCGCACAGACTTTTGTCATGTGTAATTCCTCGTGTAAATTTTTTCTAACCGTGTCTTTATCGGCGTTTATAGCCTCGGTAATCATCCGGATACTCATTCGACGATTTGTACGCTCAATTTTTTCGATTTTGGTCACTGTTTTTTGAGTTGAAACAGTTACAAAGCGGCCTGGGCGTTGGTCATCTTTAGTGCTCTATCGATCATCACTAAAGCGCTTACACCACTCAAAAATACGCCCACTAGATAGAAAATTGTCCCCATAGGGCTCTTGTAACAATTTGTAGTACTCAGTCGGAGTTTTTTTCAAATTATCGCGAAATTTGAGAGCCCTCTAGGCGCGCAGTCTCGTTATTTAATAACCAGACCTCGTATACGATTCAGAATTGGACGAAATTGTTTGATGAAGCGATGGGTTGAAATACCAAGGAAAAAAAATTACTAATCACTCCACAGATTTTTCAGTGATTTCTTATAAAGAATGGACACGAAATATCTTATTGAAATCTTAATAGAATTAATTAGCACTTGAGGAATTATTATTTAAGTAGTTATTACCTGTAGTATAGTAGTGTAGTAGTTATAACTTTTATTTTCATTAAATTTTGAAAAAAAAAATAAATTAATTCGTGAAATTGGTGACAAAATTCGACACGGTATTAATTTCTTACCACTGTATTTAGCAGATCTTATCTCCTGCGATTATTTTTTTACTACATTGTGTTTTGGAATAGTACAGGGTTTTCATAATGTTATTTTCGTGGGTTACAAAGTTACGGTTCGATATTACAAGCTTTCATATTTTCGAATTTATTGCAGATTTGTGCTTTGTATGAATAAAATTTCGAGTGCCGAGTGGTTTTTATTTAAAATTATCATAGGAACTTGATAGATCTAATCTTTTTTTGTCCTATATGATTATTATTTGATCACTATTTACATTTAATACAGTTATTGTTTATATAACAAATATCACAATCGTATATAACTTAATTACAACGTTGCCAGTAGTTCGTTTTCAATTTTCTACCAATACTAAATGAGACGTTATCTCTTCTAAAACACCCTGTATATTCTCTTTTTGTATTACGAGGGGAATCTCATAAGTTATGACGACTTTCATACTGCATGTAAAAATTCTTAAAAAAGCTTTTTATTTGATTTCAACGCTACTAAAGTGTTTGAATTTAGAAGATTCCAAGTATAATTTTCATTGACTGACAAGATAATGCACCAGCTCACAATCCGTTATTGCAATGGCCAAAATTGATGAATTAAAGTTTGAATTGATATCTCATACACCCGATTCGCCAGATTTAGCACTCTCGGATTATTTTCTGATCCCAGTTTTGCAAAAATGTCTATTTTGAAGAGATAAACAATTCTTATTATAAAAAAAGTATCGAACTTATTAAACATCGCTGGAAAAAGAATATGGAGCTGTACCAGGTACTTTTGGGATCATCTTTGTATGGTAGCAGCTTCCTAAGTTCTTGGTGCTCAGAAAATGGTTTCAAAGAGCTAGGTTAAGAAGTACATTTTGAATATTGAAGTTTTATTTCAAACATTGAAATCGATATTATTTATCAGACACTCTGTATATAATAGACTTTTATATGAAATTAACAGCTTCAGGAATGTTATACCGTGGTAGGTCTGCATTAATAGATATCAAAATATAATTAATTCACTCTGGCAAAAATAGATGATGATGATTTATGATAATTAATTAGTAGGTTTTAGATTTTACAAGGTTTTCTTTAAAAAATATTAAAACGACTTTTAAGGGCTGCATTTTATCATATAACTTCTTTCGATATATTCTTCTCGATAAATTTATATTTTTATTATTCAAAAAAAAATTTTTCGAAGATAATGTGGATTAGAATTTAAGAGAAGTTTTTATTTTACTATATTAAGTAAAAATTTATTAATTTTCATAAAAAATGAAATTTTCTCGATGAAATAATGTCTTTCTGCTTTGATTTCACGTAGTCTACGAAATGTTTTTATTATAGAACAAAAATACTTAATCAGAAAACTAATTTTGGTGAATATTTGACAAATTTCTTAATATGATTTCAATATTTGTTATATAAACATTATAATAAATAATATTCAATCTTAATATGAACAATACAGGTTTTAACCTTATTACAGTACATTAAGTTAAATTATTCGTGTTGATACAAATTCTAACAAACATAGAAACTATTCATTATACGAGGGGTGGTCATTCGAAAACTTCCCATCTTCAAAGTAGATGAGATATTGTAGATATTTTAGACGTAGGTTCGAAAATTTGCAAATTATGTTATTTTATTGAATAGAGATTTCAAATTTTCACACAATCATAGTGTCAATATGATCCAAAAAACGTAACTTTCAAAAATTCCACGCAATATAATGCCAAATTTCCATTGGACGTAATTCATATTGAATTTCGTGAAGATTTTCCATAATTATTCAAAGTTTTCAAAATTTATTTTGACTAGACGTTTTGCAAAAGGCACATTGAGATGACGTAGTGCTAATAGCAAAACAAAACTTTTTCAATATTTGAAATCATATCAAAAATGTCTTACGTATCAAACAACTAAGTCCAAGTATAGCTAAGAACTCTTCTAATAAAAAACCAATTGAACAATAAAAGATTATGAAATAGAAGAAGAGTTTGGAGCTCTAGGAAACCTATTAAAGTCAAAAAATACCCCAAGGGCATTAATAAAAGAAACGAAATCAGATTTAATGCATTAGAATGTGAAGAAATTTTTTTATGTGATCAAAACAGAGATTGAAATGTGATATGGTCCTCCAACCAACTCACTTTACTATAAAGTAAAGTGAGTTGGTTGGAGGATTGGATGGAAAGGGGCAAGCGCAAAAAGAAGAAGAAAACATCTGAAGAAGACACCAGTCGAGGTTGCAACATAAAGTTAAAGTAAAATAAAGGACTTAATTTAAGGAACGGTAAGTTTTATTTGAGATAGTTGAAACTTCTCTGGACTATTTGTAAGACTTAAAAGGAGACTGAAAGTGATTGAAAACTTCTTAAAAACACTTTTAAATGAACTAGTACTTTTGTCTGATTGTGCAAGAATTAAAATCTGTATTACTTCGAATTATACAGAGTTATGATCAAACAATGTACAACATTCATAAAATGTACAACGTTCATTTCGATGAAACCAGACACACAAGAAAAAACTGTTAAAATGAATACAAAACAAGATGAGTTTGGCGATGATTGGTTCACATGGAATTGATCTTTCATATTGACTGTCTCATTCATCAAACCTTCTTGTCTCGTCTTCATTTTTCGTCTTCTTTCAAAGCTGGTGATTTTCTAGCTGATCTACTGATTGCTCTATTCGACAACTGCTTTCCGATTTGTTGCGCAGCTTGGACACCTTGGTTAATAAGAACCTTGATGAAGTTAGATTTGAAAATTATGGAGAAGCATGTGCTTTATATAACAGAATAAAGAAGAACTGAGAGAGTAATAAGTTGAAATTGGAAGACCAGGAATCTGCGATGGTGCAAAGATGCACATTTTGCAGTAATCGGAAAACAACACGTCAGTCGTTTTAAAGAAATAAAACTGTCGGCGTAATTTCCGGATCCAAAAACTAGGGAACCCAGTACGTGGTTCGAACAAGATGGTGCATTTGCATTTATGCATTTATGGTCTTAATCTTGGAATATTTCTGGAAAATCAGTCTGAAAGAAGATGAATTTTGTGGAATCTACAAGTATTGAATTCAGACAGATACAGCGCCTTCAAGAAAAAGTTTTTTCGGTTGGAATCTTCAGTGGAAGATTTATCAAACCTAATTGCTTCATTTCCGGATACAAAATCTAGGGAACCCAATACGGTGTTCGAACAAGATGGTGGAGCAGCAAATTATGGTCTTAATCTTGAGATATTTCTGGAAAATTAGTCTGAAAGAGGGTGAATTAGGAAATTTGAGCATTACTTGATTATAACCCTATATAAGCGACCCTTATAAATTGTTAAGGTACTAGGTTATCTTTGCATTTTGGTCTTTATTGACTATTTTATTTCGCTTACATCTCACATTATAGTTTTTAACTTCGTCGATATGAAATCTTCGACGGTTTCCGTAGTCGATTCATCGATATCGTGTTTTTCGACGTCTATATTATTATTAGACGGCGAAACGACTTTCTTATTATTAACATAATCTGCATTTCCTTCAGTTATTTTACCGAAAAACGATCTAATTTCATCGAAACAAGCTTCTTCTCTATCATTTTCATTGCTACTACCCGGAGAATCGGCGAGAGTTACTCCACCTGTGAAAGAGAAATGTTAAGAAGTAAAAAATATCAAAGTAGTCCCGAAGAACTTCGTATATGGATAAGTGAGGAAAATCTATAAAGTCTATAGCCAAATATTTCTTTAATTATTCTTGAAAATACAAAAATTTCATAACCGAACCTAATAATTAAACACCTAGTATATAGTTTAAGAGAAAATTAAGGATTTGAGAAAATTTATTTAGGATCTTTAACTCAATTTAATCACTGTACGACATTTACTATTTTCTACCCCCAAAATCATTTGTACCAGTTGTAGTATCAATTTATCCCTAAATTCGACATTTCGACTGAGTGTCTATCCAAAGATTACAGTCTCAGTTCAAAATTAATCACAAAAACATCCTAAATTACTCAGAAAAACCTGATTAACCAAATTGATCGCTCTATAAACCTAATCCATGAAAAACAGTTTTCGAAGTTCATGAAATTTCTCAAAGACATTCTGGTTATTATACAATCACCGTTTGTGAACTTAAATGCATCCATCTTGTCACATTCGGCGTTTTCAGAACCATCTGACCTAACATAATCTAACATAGCCGGGTACAGATCAGGGCTATACGGTGGGTGTTCAATGCCGTTCTTTTGGATATAGGTGAACTTTCGCCATGTTCAACAATCAGGATCTAGCATGCGTTCTTCCTTTGAGCTCTTAGACCCAAAAACCTCATGACACCATAAAAAAACCCCATCTATACATTCCCTACTGGGAATGGGATTATGGGGTGAGCAAAAACTGGTAGTGTCTTCATAAAATGAAAGGGGGTATTTTGAAAATAGGAAAGTCGTTAGAAGGATTATTGTGGAAGATGGAAAGTTCTGGATAATTTACAGTCCAGCTGTAGTTGACGAAGGACTGATTATATATAAAATTGAAGTTTTGAAAAGTTAAAAACCTTAGATTAGATGTTGTTTGGTCAAGTTTCTGGATAATGGGAAGTTAAATCGAATCGATTCTTTAGACCCCTTCAAAATTATTGAAAAAAGTCAGACAAATATCGTGTGAACCTTACCATTTCCTTCGTCCGCTTCGTGTTTCTTAAGATGTCTATCCAAGTTGGTCTGTTGTCCAAAACACCTCTCGCATAGCGGACATTTGAAAGGCTTCTCCTTGTTATGAATATTCCTGACGTGCCTTTGCAAATTGCTCGATATACTAAAAGACCTTTCGCAATATCTGCATTTGTAAGGCTGTTCCCCGGTGTGCGTTCTCAAATGCCTCGTTAAATTCGCCGATCGCGGAAAAACTTTCCCACAAAACTTGCACGAGTATCTATCTTTGATTTTCCCTTGGCTGTATTGTTGCATGACGTCCTGAAAGGGCTTGACGTTGGATCTCATCATGTCGATGCGTTGAGGTTGCAAGCCGTTCAAAAATGGGAATCTGTGAGGGGGAAACGGGAAAGGAAGCATTTTCTCGTTGCTTGGAGGCGGGTAACTGTAAGGAAAATTCCGACAAATATCCGACATCATCGGGTGAATCGGCCGGGGATATACCATAGGTGGCATCGCGGAAACTTTATCAGGAGGATTATTTTCTTCTATAACTTCGAGTACCTCGACGTTTTCTTCGTCAGTTATGGATGGTGGTGATTGATCTTTTGATTTTGGTGATGGGATGTTTTCGTTTAGTTTCCAACCGCTCAAATCCAACGGTTGATCGTTACTGTCTTCGTTATTTGTTGAAGGTGATGTAACGAATCGTTTTAAATCATTTTTTGGATTGTACGTTAAAGAAATAGGATGGAATGCACGATCGTTCTTCACATGATCTCCCTTGGGATTTCCCGGTGATAGAGGTTCGTTTTTAACGTTTTCTTCGTATTCCATTTTACAAGGAAACGGTAGAAAACCATTTGGTTTATTAGGAGAAGGAGCACCACTAGCTTCTAAACCTTTCGAAGGACTCATTACTTCGTTTAAAGGCTCTTGCTTCGGTGAAATTTTTTCTTCTTTATGTTCTTGTTGTATTCTCTTTGTAAGCACTTCGGAGTATTGCTGAGGCATTTGAGGAAACAGGATAGGTGGGATTATAGAGGTAGAAGGAAATAAGGAGATTTGTGGTGAAAAAAACGGTAAAGGACAACCGATAGGTCGATAAAAAGGAAAAGTATTGCTTCCAGCCATTGGGGGAGTTAAGGGTATGTTATGTTGTTGAGCTATGAACGGCGTTACGGTAGGCGAATCGCAAAATCTTTTGTGTTTCGATAAAGAAGTTAAGGTCGGGAAGGATTTTCCGCATTTAACACACTTGATTTGCATCCGACAGTTGGCGTGCATACGTCTGTGACGACACAAGTTCGAAAATTGGGTGTAGGACTGAAACAGAAAACAAAATATCAATTTATATAATTGATTATTTGAACAGTAAACTTTAGAAACAAACATCACATTCAAGGGAAGATTCGGAAGACAGTTGGAAAAAATCTCTTCGTTTTTAATTATTGTCTTCGATGGTTACCTTTAAACAGACTTCGCATCGATATGGCTTGTGAGAAGAGTGGATGTGTGTGTGTTGTTTTAAACCGGAAGAAGTAGCAAAAGTTTTTCCGCATTCCGGACAAGCATGGGATCTTGCTCCTACGTGATGACTTCGTATGTGCCTTTGCAAATTACTAGGGTCAGTGAAAACCTGAAACATTAAGATGATAAAAAAGATTAAAGATGATAAAGTACATCCATACCATTATAAGGAGAATTAACATTTAAAGCAACATTGGAAATGAAGTTTTGATGAATATGTTGATAATTTTTTATAGTAATGAAGATAGGATCAGAAGAAGATTTGAATTGAAACAATTGAGGAAGATGTACGAAGTATTGGAACCTACCAACTATGTCTAGAGTTGACAAGGAACTTAAATAGATTAAGGAAATCCTTGGGGGTGTTGGACAAGGATGTGTCCTGTCTTGGTAAAAGAGAGGTCTCCAAGTACTGGTTTCGAACTGCTACGACCATTGGAAAGATGTTTTTATTACGAAAAATATTTAGACCATTTACAACACCATAAACTCGTTCAACTATTTAGACAACTTGACATAGACCAGAAAGATGTACGATGTATTGGAACCAAACATCTGCGTCTAAAGTTGACAAGGAACGTTCATAGATACAGAAAATCCTTGGAGGTGTTGGAAAAGGATGCGTTCTGTCTTGGGAAAAGAGAGGCCTCCAAGTACTGGTTTCGAACTGCTACGACCATTGGAAAGATGTAGAAGATACAGGAAATCCTTGAAGGTGCTAGACAGGAATGTTTCCTCTAACATAAACATGAATCATCTCCAAAGGCTTCTGGACATAGTTGGAACACATATTATGTACTAAACAAAGCTTAACTATCTGGGATCTTGGTTATGTGAAGACTGGTCATCAGACGTAGAAACCAAGTGCCAAAAAGAAGAGGTTGACCCAAACTGCTTGATTTGGTCCGTGTCTTGGTACAGTATGGAAGGCTGGACACTGAAAGTTAATACCCTGAACAGATTGGAGGCATTTGAGATGTGAAGAAGAATTTTGAGGGTTCGATGGAATATATAAAAACAGCATACCTGGGACATGTGATACAAAGCGAGAGGTATTATTTGCTTTAACTCTTGATAGAAGGGAAGAAGAGGATTGGGCAAAAAGAGGAAGTCATGGCTCCACAATATCAAAAAGAGAATCGATTCATACCACCAGAAACAGGATAAAACGTTTAGAAGTGATCCAATAATGAATAACAGAAGAAGAGTTTATCTGAAGATGAAAACTGGACTAGGTATTGTTTAAAATGAAAATTTAGGGGAAAAAATTTCAATGAGTTCTTGACTTTTTGTATGGAACAAAGGTTTTTTGCTTATATATGTCAAAACAGAGTCCAATAAGAGCTTGGGTAGTTGTAGTGCATTCCACGATCTAGCAAAGAAGCAAAACATTTTTTTCCAAGCTTAATTTATAAATTGAAGCAAGAAAACCCATTCATTCTGTTGCTGCAGCCTTAATAAGAAATTTTCATTCGATTTGTTTCAAATTCTTCATCCAGTTAATGACCTTTTTAACCTTAATTCAATGATTTACCGAACGCTTATTCGTCAGTTAAATCTCGATCTCTTCCTTCCATACCTCACCATATTCTGGTGATGGACTTTCGGATTGTAATATTCAGGACGAAAGCCTTTGGTTTCCAAATTCCTCAGCTTGGTATTTTCCTCGGTGGTTAACAGTTTGATGGTTTGGAAGTTTGAATTTTCTTCTTAAACATCGTATCCTTCCAGTTTATCCAAAATAAGGAGGATGAAGAAGCAACTCGTTGCATCGGGCAGAGTTGGTTACCACTCTTAAGATTAATCGGCTACTGAGGTTTATGGTGAAGAGTGCATGATTGTTCAGCACGTTCATAAATAGCGCAGGACTTTTGGTGAAGGTTGCACGGAAGTTAACTATGAAGAACCAAGTTTATGATCAACTGTGAGGTATTCAAAGGTCGGAAAAATGAAAAAAAACTTTAGGTTATAGCAAGGTCAGACCTCATTAGGTTCTTCGGACACAAGAAACAATGCCTTGAACTTTTCCATCAGCTATGTGAGGAAGTAGGAGAATTTTTGGGTTCTTGATCTTGAAATCTAATGAAAATATGTGGACGTATTTTAACTTTTTTGTCGTTATATTAAATTTCTTAATATACAATTACCTTTGGACAATTTTCGCAGTGGAATTTTTTGGTTTCTCCGTGTTTTATAACTCGATGTTTGGTTAAACTGGGTCGATATGAAAAAGCCTTGGGACAAAAATCGCATTGGAATTCGTCACGTCTGTGGCTGTGTTTCGTTACGAGGTGATCGTCCAATCTAAATAAAAAAAAAAAGTTTATTATATAATTAATCGTTTTATTTTCGTTGGACCTCCCCGTAAATTTACTATCATATTAATCACCCTTGCGAAGGGTAGCGTTTTATATCTGATAAAAATTGAAGTACAGTAAAGTATGGCAGTATAAACTGAATTATTTAATCATACAAGCGTAAATATTAGTATACAGGGTGTTTGAAACAGATAGAAAACGTTTTATATAAAATTAAACATATAGAGATATAGTTTTGAATTTTAAATATTATTATTTATTGAAAAACCTTTTATTATATATATATATATATATATTATATTCACCCCTAGACGTTTTTTGATGTTATATAACATACGAGGGTTGCCACTAAAGTTTTGAGATATATCAACACTAATATAATTGGATGGACAATATTTTGAAAAACAATAAAGTCATTTCCAATTAGAAATATTTATTTTCGTTCGTCTATATCAAAAATTAAGTAGCAACCCTCGTAGATGCTGTTTAATTGGAATTTATAAACGCCTTTTTTCAAACTCAAAATTACCTCATTTTTCAATTGAAAAAAAATTAGATGCAGGAGCTGAAAATTTGACAGTTTTCATTTAACAGCTCGAATATAAAAAATAAATTTGTTATTTCGAAGTCAATATAATCTGATCTACAACAAAATGACGGCCGTGGGAAAAACAATCGATTTTCTCGTAGGTATTCATATGAGTTTTTATGGTTGTTTTTCCGATAGTGAGAGTTGTTTGTTTGTTTTATGGTGTTAACAGAGCTCCATAGATACTGTTCAGATATGTTTAAGTAAAATTAATAAAACTGAAACTGAGTATTTTTGCAGTTTTTTATATCACTCTGCAATTTACCAAATTTAAAACAAAGTACGAGACTTTTTGAGGGTGCAAAGTCATAACTCAATGACAACTGACAAATTCAAAGTTTTAGGCGCATAAAAAAAGATTTAATAATAAATCTGCTCAGTTTCTACGAGTTTTCAGTTTTAAAAATATATTTAACGCTTCCTTACACTTAGTACAACATTTCATAGTTCATTCTAGAAGAAAATTTCGTTTTTTTTAAGTAGAACTTTACAAAGTTATTTCGCAATAAAACTGGATACAATAAGGTCGAAAATTAAAGAAATAACTGCACAAACCAACCAGAAATTTAAAACAAAGTATTAGTATTCCCCACGGCGACCATTTTTCAAATAGGCATCAGCTGAATTTGAAAATTCGGTAGATAGAATCGAAAGTAGATATTACATAGATGAAGAAAGAATCTCTGATATATTTGATAAGTTTTTTTATTGCGAATTACTTACTTATCTAAATCAGCGAAGATATTATTGCAAATATAGCAACGAATATCGTCTTCTTCATCATCACGATCATCGACAGTTCCACTATGTTGAGAAGCTGTAACAAAGCAATAATAAAAATTCTTTCATAATCAAAATAAAGAAAAATCGTCTTCAGATAAAGACAAACTGTATAAACTTCTGTTTGTGAAGATGTAAACCTTTAAACACTTTACTAACTACAGACGAAAAAAACTTTATGAAAGATACTGAAAATGACGCAATGATTGAAAATATACAGTTCATTTTTTGGTTGACAATTTTTCAAAAAAGTATGCCTAATATCGATAAATTTTTTGAATAATTGCAAAGACCTTAAACAGATCTAATTAAAGCTAAACAAGATTTAGAAAATTTTCGAAAGCGAATACAAAATATTAGCAACCAAATGGATGAACTAGAAAGGATTTTAAAACTTTTGGAGATCAAAGAAGTGGAGACGCAATTTCCACAAAAAAACTTGATACTTGATACAGAAAGAACAAAATCTAAGCATCCAAGAGCTGCTTCTAGAAGGTCACTAGAAAGCTTAATTCAACACATTAAAAAGTAATTAACAAAAGGGTATAAACTGATAAAAAAATTCGAAGCATATTACAAACACCTAAGTAACATATTCAAACCCTTTCCCTCAAAGATATCTGCTGAAGAAGAAGATAAAGTTGTTTAAAATCTAGACGCATCCTTTCAACTCGATCTTCCTCACTAGAAAACGACTATAACTGAATTTTAGCAAATAATAAATAAACATAAAAACGTCTGTTATGATCCTACCTTTGGTCAAAATTTGACAAGAACTATTAGGAAAAAACTAAAAACTTAATTGCAGATCAGAAAGTTGTCCTCAAAACGAGGATGTCTAATCCTGTAGACTGATAAGTCCTCAATGATTCAAAAAATGCGAACGCGATTATTTGCTAGTTGAAATAGAGCTTTCAGTTATCCATGGAAGAGATCTGACCTGATCTGATGTAATTGTGAGAATTCTAATTTCCAAAATTAAACGATTTTCATGTGAACATATTAAAAATTTGTGCCCATGTGTCTTAAGGAAGATCATTGAATGATTCCTAAGAAGATGAATTAACCACGAGATCAAGAACGAGGTGAAAGATGGTGATATAGTGACATTGATAGAAATCCAAAAGGTTAAATGATTTGAACAAACACGCTGGGAACTGGAGACAAATCGTGAAGAATAAAGAAAAGTGGAACAGGATGATGAATGGAGCGAGTAAGGAAATGAAGACGAGTCATGAAGGATAAAGAGAAGTGGAACAGGATAATGAAGGAAGCGAGTAAGGAACTGGAGACGAGTCGTTAAGGATAGAGTCAAGCGGACCAGGTTAATGAAGGAAGCGAGTAAGAAACTGGAAACGAGTGGTTAAGGAAAGAGTCAAGTGGAACAGGATAATAAAGGAAGCGAGTAAGGAACTGGAGACGTGTCGTTAAGGATAGAGTCAAGTGGAACAGGAAGATAAAAGGTGCGAGTAAGGAACTGAAGACAAGTCGTGAAGGATAAAGAAAAGTGAAACAGGATTATGAAGGAAGCGAGTAACGAACTGAAGACGAGTCGTGAGGGATAAAGAAAAATGAAACAGAATGATGAAAGGAGCAAGTAAGGAAATGGAGACGAGTTGTGAATGATAAAGAAAAGTGAAACAGGATTATGAAGGAAGCGAGTAACGAACTGAAGACGAGTCGTGAGGGATAAAGAAAAATGAAACAGGATGATGAAAGGAGCAAGTAAGGAAATGGAGACGAGTTGTGAATGATAAAGAGAAGTGGAACAGGATAATGCAGGAAGCGAGTAAGGAACTTAAGACAAGTCGTTAAGGATAGAGTCAAGTGGAACAGGATGATAAAGGAAGCGAGTAAGGAACTGGAGACAAGTCCTGAAGGATAAAGAGAAGTGGAACAGGATGATGAAGGAATCGAATGATGAACTGAAGAAAAGTCGTGAAGGATAAAGAGAAGTGAAACAGGATGATGAATGAAACGAGCTGGAAACTGTAATATGTTGAAGAATAAACGAAGAAAACTCAATGCGGATTGATTTACCGTAATAGATAAATCCACCGAGCCCGAAAGGACAAAATTTTTTTTCTTTAAGCTTATGCTGAAGCTACTTTCGTTTAATAACTGTTCCTAATTGGTAAAAGAACCACAATCCTTATGGAATCTCATTAGATATTTGGTATGAGCTTCTTTTAAAGTGTCTAACAACCATTAATGGAAGTTAAGAGAAATGAATATTGAGAAACACAAAAAAAAATTAAAAGAATTTAGAAATGATAAAAATCTTTAGAAGGATAGAAAAAAAAAAGGACAGGACTTTATTCACCTTAGAAAGTGGTTATAGATCGCATTTATGAATAAATTTTCCTTGTACCGGATTTAATCGAAGGGCAAAAAAGTTTTTTACAAATTGTTAGTATAAAAATCACATTATATTTTAGAATTAACTTAACCTTTTGTAAAATTTGCGTTAATTCTGGTAGTTATAATAAATAAATTTCATATTCCACAGATACAAAATTAAACATTTATCGATGAAATAAGAGTTATTATTATTAGAGATATAAAGGATTTCAAAAAATAAATATTTCATGAGATACTACATACCCTTAACTCTTCTCAATAATTTTTTTCTATTGATACACTTGTTCTAATACTGAATGATAAAATTCCGAATTCGAACTGAATTACGACAATGCCGACATAACATATTGCACCTCTACCTGCCAGTTTATTGGCCGATTTTAGTGAGTTACCCCCTATTTTTTTCCGCCCCCATTAAATGGACTAGAATGTGACAACGAGAGGGTTCAAAACGTCAACCCTACGAAATGATTTGCGTTGACCCCGTTTACATATGTTCTAACGATATTTGTCGGTAATCTAAAAATGAGCAACCTGTTTCCGCTTTCCGTGTCTCCTCGCTTTCGAATTTTTCGTCCTGATTTGAAATAAAAAATAAAAGGGTGAATTGGTCGAATGGAAATCGTTTTTTTCATATCACGGTCAATATTATAATTGAGGGATGATATTGAATCCAATATGTCAACGCTATTGACAATTATTAAAAATGTTTTTTACTAGTTTTCAAACAAATCGAAGAACTTTATATTTCAAACACGATATTATAAAATTCCAAAGAGATATTCCATAAATTTGAATAAAATCTTTTTATAGCACACCCAAACTATATATTAATAATTTATTTCAGTGAAATACGCAGACGGTCCTGTACAATTTAATATTTTAGCACAAAATTGCGCGAAGAAAATAATTTGAATTGTTCTAAAAGTTCCATTTAGATCCCTGTACAATCAGTTATTATCTTCAATTAATTGACTAAAAATACTTCCATCGTCTAGCAAGTTTTGGTCTCTTTTTGGACCACCATTAGATACTGAAGACTGATTTTTTAACCAAATGGTTAGCTGGATAACGAATTTTTAGACCGAAATTCATCTCCAAATCACTTGGAAAGTACCTAATAAACATATGTGACCAGAAGTTTTCGAAATTTGAATCTCTTTAGAAAGCAAGTTATGGTCTTAACCTTTTTGGACCACCCTTAGGTACTGAAGACTGATCTTGAAGAACTTTTTGACCAAATGGTCTCACCAGATGATATTTTGTTGAAATAATGAACCCAGGGGATCTGGCAAGTCTTGAGAAGATTCTAGAATTGGTACCAATTGTATGCACGTAGAAAAAAACTATTTTGGACTAAATTCATTGAATGATTTGGTCTGAATGGATTGCAAAAATTTTAAAATGAAAGAGAAACATTCCATGTCTAATACAGTCCGAAAGATTCGTAATTATACCATATAAGAAGTGTGGGATATCAAGAAACGTCATTAACTTTGTTATGTCTTCTGACATGTCATTGTCGTGACAAAAACCACTTTGAGATGATGAGCATGGTAGAGAAAGACAACTGCAGAGTTGTAGTAGAAACTGGGGTATAAAACAATGGGAAATAAAAAAATTTGACGTATTTTTGGATCAGGACAATGAGATGCAGAATCTTGTACAAAATATTTTTGAGTTATAGCTGCGGAATGACTGAAAATCCCAAGCATTTTCATCATTTATTACCAAAACTCTTTTGTGGTCAATCTAGTGCTACTAGTCAGAGCTGTAGTCTTGGAAATATGTGGAAATTAACATCAAAACTATAGAAAGGATGAGGAAAAACTCATTTTTTGTTAGCCTCACTTTTTTTAACATATTCTAACAACAAAGCTTATGAAATTGTATTAAACATACTGTATAAAAAGCAAACTTTTGGGTGTGTTGATTATGACTACAGGGGTTGTTATTTAAGTTTTAAGATATCAATAAACTTTTGTATGATTGTGAACCTCCAAAACATATGATTTGAACGCTTCAAAAATGATTCGTCTTCTACAAATGATTCCCTGACTTTTCGAACACTTCCGGTAAACAAATGCTGGTTTAACATTAAGAATTGACAGTTCTACGTTGTTTTAACGGACCGGTGACGATTTGACACCCAATATTAAATGTATACGAGTGGAATTAATGCCCAATTTCACTGTATGTCAAATGCAAAATGCAAAAATCGATGAATTTTCGCAATTTTCTCAATTTTTAAATGAACTATAGCTGTTAATATTATAGTGCCACCTGGTATATATGAGATCACCCTTATTACTTAAAAAATCATATGATTTAATCGAAATTCTCATCTAAAACCGACGAAATTCCGGTTAAAAGTCAGGTGTAAGTTGAAAACGAATTTAGCCATCTGTTTCTTATCCATCTCAATCAGAACGAATATTAAAGAGGTCGTAGCGGCTAATGGGATAAAAACAAAAGCTTACACCATATGTCGTGCACTACTGGAACGGTGAAAAATCTATAAAACACTCGGTATGTGCTTCAAAAAAAATACAATAAACGTTCGGTATTTAAAGAAGTAGTGGGGTCGATAAATATGAACTTTAATACAATGCTTATGTATACAATGTGATCAAATAATATATTTTAATAAAAATCTCTTGAATCCTTTTCAAAATAAGGTCCTTTCGAGATTAATTCAATGTTTCATAGCCTCGATTTGAAGGTATCTGAAGCGTACTAATTTTTATGGCTATGACACTTTCTTCGAAGCGGAATTTTGAGTTTCTAAAAAGAAAAAGTCGCAGGAAACTAAATCTGTCGATTAGGATTACTAAACGATGACTTTTGATTCGTGTTTGGCCACATTATCATGGTAATTACCTGTTCAAAAATCTAGTTGTTTATGACAAATTATCTGAAATGGACGTTTCTCGACCACATCAACTGTCGTCATTTCTACAACTTTTTGACCTACCCCGTAGCTGTGATTCTACGGGAAATACAACGTTCCAAGCAAGTCAATATCGATAGACAAATTTTTCGCATAGAAAACAAACCGATAACGATTTAATCGTTTTGTTTCAAATAACAAATTTGATGAAACCTCGTATTGGAACAAAAAATAGATTTGGGCTTTAACAAGATTATTTACGATGACGTTTCGTCGATTAGTGTCAAAAGTCGAACCAATAGAAGAGATAAAGACTTTCTGTACAGTACCACCGACTTGCAATACACCAATATCCTTTTTAGAGGGTACTTACTGGAAAAAAATTATTCGATGGTTAGATCAAAGCACTTGCAGATGATAGACGTCATGGAATTCATATGTACTTTAACTGCGTTCTTCTCCGGAAGGTTCTAAAGGACTCTTGGAAGACATGTAGTAGAATCCTTCAAACTCAAGGAGATTCCTTGGTTTGGTAGACAAAAAAGATCTGTCCAATCAGTACTCATTCTTTCTATAGTTCCATAGAAATATTTTCTTTTGAAACATCGTTTTGGCATTGTCTTGGAATCATCTTTCACCTCCATCGTTCAACTGTATCTAAAGCTCTTTTCTGAGGACATTAGGTATTCATATTGGATCTAGGTTTGGCACTGATAAAGGAACAATTTTCCTCTGCATGGCTGAAAAAAGTCTTGACGAAACCAACATTGGAAAGTGTAGTAGATTTTTTCTATTTAAGTAAGCGTGTAGACGTGAACGGATACACCAGGATACAGGACAAGAAATCTGCAACACCGACCATCGACGTGGTGGAATTTAGAGGGTTTCAACTAAGATCGATGGAGGAATTGGCGATGAAATTGAGTTTCTGGAAGTATGCTGTAACTAGCCGTTGAAGGTGAGATAGGGAAGTTTCTTCTTAAAGGGAACAGGCTGTATCGTATTCATTATTCATATTGAGTCTAGGTTTGGTCCTGATAAAGGAACAATTTTCCTCTGTATGGCTGGAATTGCTGAAACTTACAACACCGACGATCGACGTGGTGGAATTTAGAGGATTTCAATTAATGGCGATGGAGAAATTTGCGAGGAAGTTGTAGTGATCAAGGGGGTTGAACTTGGACATCATTTAAATGGAGTTATGTCAAAGGATGTTTCTAGATATGAGGCAATTATAACTTGAGAATGGAGATACGTATGAATTGAGTTCGTCGGAGTATTTTGATGAAACAGACTCGCTTCTTTATTCTTTCCAGAGTATAGTTAACAGCAACTGTCCAATTTAGAGTGAATCTCACTTCTAAATAGACGCATCTTGAGTTAAGTTTGCATGTATTTGGACCTTCTCCAAAAGGTATCGAATGGGGCTAGTATGGAGCCTTGTTGAACACCACTAAGGGTAGTAAATAGTTAAGATAAACAATCACTAACTTTGACACTAACGGAATCCATAAAAAATTGATATTAGAAGTATATTTAATTAAAAAAATTGTTGTCTAAATTATAATCATCAATTTTCGTCGCCCTCGTCCCAATAAATTCTGTTTCATTTTTTTTTATTAATATAGTGAGAGGAGACATGATGGATTCATCAATCCGAACCCCGCATACAAACTTACGTCACAGTTAAGGGCTTTTAAAGGGCGATTTTACTCATTTAAGGGTTATACTATCAGTTTTCATTCGGCGAAAGCACAGCTGGAATTAATCGGATTTATTATAGGCCCTATTGATATCGTCACCTATTGTAAAAGTCAATGGAATACAATAGCCTTCTCTACGGCCCATATTACATTTATTTTGTGTTGTTAATGGTTTCTTTTTCTCGTATATATATATATGTACATTTGTGATAGGCGTGTGTCGAACCGTTTTGCTTATTTTTTATGGTCGTCTACCAACCGGGACGTGTTGAGGTTGTGTACATGATAATTCAATCATCTTTATATTAATATACACGGTGAATGAGAAATTTTAAGTAAGCGACTGCATTTTTGGTCATACGTTGATGTACCATCACTTTCCAGCTTGATTGTAATTCGTTTTTGACCAAACCATGGAATTTGGTTAATAACTTTAGCTCTATGCGACTTTGAAACACTTTGAAACAAATTCGCTTCGGGAAACACATTTGAACCCATGAAAAGTATATTATTGTAGACGCTTACAACAAGTGTAAGGAAAATTGAATGGAACCTGATCTAGAGATAGCTAAAGACGACGCTGCGTTGTTTGGTACGTTTTCAGCGAATTTGTAAACATGGAAAAAATTAATCATTGTTATATGATACAATATTTTCATTCGAAAGGCTTTAGTCCAACCAATGTAGAAACTGAAGAATATTGGATAGCAAAGTTTAAGCGAGACTGTAAGTTCTGTGTAGACCAGCAACCCTGCATCATACTGGTCGACCAAATGAGGTGACGACTCCAGAAATGTTGTAGGAAATCCTCTAAATGGTACTGGATGATCGACCACTGAAACTGGCATTGGACAGCAGAGTTTAAACGAGGTATTACGACATGCGAAGACCTGCATCGTACTGGTCGATCAAATGAGGTTAAGAGTCAAGAAATGTTGAAGAAAATGGACTAAATGGTACTGGATAATCGACCACTGAAACTGGCATTGGGTAATAGACTTCAAATGAGATTTTACAACCTGCGAAGACCTGCATCATACTGGTCGATCAAATGAGGTGACGACTCCAGGAATATTGAAGGAAATCCACTAAATGGTACTGGATAATCGACCACTGAAAGTGGCATTGCATAGTAGAGTTTAAACGAGATTTTACGACCTGCGAAGACCTGCATCGTACTGGTCGATCAAATGAGGTGACGACTCCAGGAATATTGAAGGAAATCCACTAAATGGTACTGGATAATCGACCACTGAAACTGGCATTGGGTAATAGAGTTCAAATGAGATTTTACAACCTGCGAAGACCTATATCATACTAGTCGATCAAATGAGGTGACGACTCCAGGAATATTGAAGGAAATCCACTAAATGGTACTGGATAATCGACCACTGAAAGTGGCATTGCATAGTAGAGTTTAAACGAGATTTTACGACCTGCGAAGACCTGCATCGTACTGGTCGATCAAATGAGGTTAAGAGTCAAGAAATGTTAAATAAAATGGACTAAATGGTACTGGATGATCGACCACTGGATAGCAAAGTTTAAACGAGACTGTAAGTTCTGTGAAAACCAGCAACCCTGCATCGGACTGGTCGACCAAATGAGGCGACGACTCCAGAAATATTGAAGAAAATACTGAAGTGGTACTGGATGATCGCTAAAAGCAGCTGAAGGGCTTAAGAAAATTTGTACTACAAAGTTTTTTTCGTTGCCCTGCATTTGACAATCTGCTTGGAATGGCTAAACTTTGACAAAACAAGGAGATGATTAAAAGATCTTGAAGTAAATAATATAATTTCTCAATTTTTCTAAAAATTCTGTTTTCATTAGAAATTAAATAATTTTAGGCGAAATATCCGTTGATCCGATCTAACATAATTCAGTTAGACGATACGGAAGGTTGCTCTTCCGTTGGTTTTTTCGAAATAGTGAACAGGTGCCCTCTTACACGCTTTATAATGTTGAAATCATAAGGCACGAAATTAAATTAATTTGTCCAACGTCTGCTTTATTAGTCGTGAGAATTTTACTTTGTTTATCGGAATTTTTCAACTTCAATTGGATACTGTTGAAAATAGGCAATTACGTCAAAATAAAGATCAAGTATTCTATGTAATATGAAGAAGAAAAAAAACGAAAAGCTGATAAAAATAGTAAAAAGAAAAGAAATAGAATGAAAAAAATGGTATAGAAAAGGTTTTGAAACAACTGTTAGATATATATACAGTTATTCTGGATCAAATTGATCTACATACAAAAAATATAGTTTTGACATATTCTATATACTGCAGAAGATATTTAGTAGCAAGTTTTCAGAATATATAGACTTCCTACACCTGAATCTTCCACTGTTGCCTCAATAACTCTCAGAATCTGCAGTTGTCATCTTCTACCATGACTAACTTCTAAAGATCTATCAGAAAACCTACCACCAGTTTAATATTCTTTCTGGACATCTTCTTCGTAGCTTACAAATTTTCTGGAGTACACCTGATTCTTCAGTTATTTTTCAGTTTGATAGGTTTTTTATTCAAAATACGAAGTCGTTTAACTTTTTCTGGAAAAACTATCTGCTTCCTCATTGTCTGGTACATCCTGGTGGCTGGTAGGATTAGATAGGGATATTCCTGTAGGACCTAGGTTTGAATTGACTTATCCTAACCTAACTTAACCTATACTGTCACTACAATTAGGAATATATCATTGATATAGTATAAAATCCACTTAAAACTTAATTTGGATACAAATAAATATCTCACAAGCTTTTAGTAGCTTTCGAAACATCAGAATAATGTAAAAGTTTGCAATAAATAGAATAATTTCATAAATATGCACTATTTTCCTTCTCAGTTCACTAGAATAACATAAAGGGATTAAATAAATTCAATAATTGAATAAATTGTATCTTATTGTCTTATACAGTTTAATAATTTAATCTCGAAAATTATTGGTAATGTTGTGTGTACAAGAAGTGTTGATCAGACTATTAAATTGGATGTTTTTGGAGGGAAAAGCTTATGTAGTAGCGGCATTAAACGAAGATTTTAAATTCTCAAAATATAACGATGAATTGAAACAACAAATTATAGTTTAAGAAAATAACAGAATCCCTTTTACCCCAAACGATAAGTCTCCCTCAACTTAAGCTTCGTCATCGAGGATTATAGGTTTTTTTTGTCACGTGACTTTATCGGCCTCGAAAGATTACAATTATTGTCGAACATATTCATCCACCCCGAATGGAGTTGTCGCTACGTCAAACGCCAAACTTTATTTATGATATTTGTTATGAGCAATACGAAAATTGTGACCGAGAACCCCCTTAACCCTAGCCGAGGTGTTTATGAAACGGGAGCAGCTGTTAACACACCCTCCTTACATACAGATAAAAAGTTTCGAATACATTTATATGAGAAATATTTATTTATATACGATGATGGTTATTGTATATTAAGAAACTGTGGATTTAGCGTTATTACAAGGTGGACGTGTCCTAGATCGTCCTGCTACATTTACCAAAAGGCTTAACGTTACGCGCCATCTCTTAAGTAAGTATCCTTTCTACATCATCTTCATTTATTTCCATAAATTCACAATCAGTGTAGACCACAAATTACTATTTTGGTCCTGGACTTCTAAAAGGACTTGTATGACCACGCACCAATTTTTAGCTGCTGGGAATCATTAGAAAATGACTTTTTCAAAAAACATTTTTATAAGAACCCTTTTTTTAATAAAGATTTCAGGTAATTCCGCAACCAGATCAGTAATGAGGTCCTGATCAGGTTTTTCTTATATCGTCATTATCATACAGGGTTCTGATCAGGATTTGATTGCTTTGATCTGCTCTAATCACATATTCCTGATTAGTTCTCCTTCTGGTTGAGCAGGTGATCCTTAGAGATGCCATGCATGGACATGACCAGAAAAACCTGAAGAAAAATTATCATCTTCAAACAGGTTAACCTACAAAAAGCCTAGAAACGTCTCCTTCAGGATAATCTGATAAGAAATAGTCTTTATTTTAGCAAGGTGATCCTGACATATTCCTCCAACTTAATGTATGTGGACCTCGACTGGTTTGCCCTAATCAAGTTAACCAATTTTTTTTTCAAAAAAATTGTCCAAAGGATTCTACAAAAGGATCAATAGCAATTATGAACTTTCACTATGATCCGACACCTAAAAAAGATTCCACGGAGTGTCAAAGAAGCGAAGGTCACGAACGGCTACAATTTTTCGTAGTTGGTTAAAAAAATTATCGAAAAAGGCTCGGAAACATCAGTTGAGTTAAAATCTTGCTTCATAAAAATGCTTCAATCAACACTGCATTGCTTTCCAAGGCTACTGTATACGACTGAGGTTTCACAGATAACAAACAGCCACCGTATAGCACCGATCTATTCTCGTACGACTATTTTTTTTTGTTCGTAAACATAGTGGTATGTAATTTTAATCAGACGATTTGGAAAGTGTGTAAAAATATTGAAAAATAATAACCTAGACTTTCTTTCTCAAATTTCCTCATGAGGTCGTGAGTAATTAAATAGAAGATCCTCTAGTTCTTTAGATTCGTATAGATTTGAAAAACTCGGTAAACAAGAAGAGAATTCGCCCAAATTCATTCATACCAATTGAGTTCTTGATATTTATGTATATCTAATTAAATTATGAAATCTTCTAGAACACGCGACTTGAAACAGCTTTTTTTATGTTAATGATAGAACAGGAAGGCGATGACCACATCCGGCCAGATGTCGCGTCTGACTCCACTTGACAGGGTAATAGATTGATTGAATTAAGGGTGATTTACTCAAACGTACAAACTGATTGTTTAAATGCTCAGTGATTTCTTCGGTGCAGATTTTTTTAATACCAAATTCAAAATTAACAGTTTTATTTTTAATGGCGTGCCTTAATCAAGTTTGTTTTGTGAACTGGTGATGATAATTGATCATGAGGACATCAAGTTCATTTGATTTCGAGGCTTCTATTGAGAAACTGGAGGATCAAACCAACTGGTCGCGTTGGAAAAAGCACCAAAAGGTTTTGGATATCGGAAATAGCAAGCTGACATTCTCTGCAGGAGGCTGTGGATTTTGAGCAAACCTTCAGCCGTATTGCTTGATTTGAAACAGTGTTGAATCTGGCTGTCGCTGAAAGGTACGATTTGCTTTTTTGTATGGATATGTTTATGAATCAACCACCTGAGTTTTAATATGGAAGTGGTCAAGTATGTAAACTGGATTGAAGCAGTTACCCCGCTGATGGAACCAAAGGTTAGTCCAGTTCATGGAATTTAGAAACATTGTGGTAAGTGTTGCAGATCCCTGTCTTTTCGTCAAGAAGTTCACCAATGTCCCATGGTTGCCATCTATGTTGATGATTGCTTGGAGATAGATCTAAGATAGACCAGTTTTTGTCAAAATTAAAAACAATTGGCGCTTTGGATACGTTTCTTGGAATGCGACTAGAAGTCCAAACTAATGGTTCCATATTCTTGCACCAAACGCATTTTAACGAGGTTCAACATGACGGATTCAAATCCTATAAAGACACCAATCGTTTCGTAGACCACCTATGGAGAGGAAATTGCCCTATATACAAGCTGTGGGAAGCCTGATCTATTTGGTTATCTATGAATACTCGTTCTAAATTATCATATGTTGTTAGTATAGTTTCAAAGGTGTTGTACTTTGGAGGTGTAGTCTTGGAGTTGAAGTGTTTCAATGATTATGCCAACGAGACACGACGCTCAAGATCTGGATTTGTTGCTACTTGTGGTGGAGCTGCCGTGACTTGGATGAGTCATAGAGGTTCTGCTCCTGCGATCTAATAGGAAATCTATTTGAGTGTTGAGTTTTGGGGAAGGTGTTGGACTTTCACCTTCGATTTTCCAATGACGGAAAACTCAAATCGAACACACCATTTCTTGTATATTCATTCTTAAACGCTTCTTCATGGCAAGTAGTTCTATCCTAGTGGGCTTGAAAATCTGGTTCCAGCGTCAACTATTTTATGTTATTTGGTGGATTGCATTTCAAAATATTACTTTCTGGTAGTAGTGAAAGCCTTTTTCTATGGTTATACCATCAATTATATCATCATCGGGGAAATTTCCTGATGATATGTACTTCCTCAAAGAGCCTCTTGCTTCATAAGTGATTTCGCTACAATATTTTAAGGATACAACCCCAGTTTCTATCATCCATGTTTAGAGTTAGATCATTTTGAAAAAGGAATTCCTTTTGTAGTAAATTTGAAGCAGAGATTCCTGTAGAATGATTTCAACCCCAAGAATCGATGACAATGAGTCTCTTATACAATGGAAAAGAGAATTAATTTAATAATCCACGATAGTAGATGTGTTTTTTCATAGTATTTACTCTAAGTAACCAGAAAATTGAATTTTAAAAAGTTATTTCTGTTTCTTACCAGTTTCTCTATCAGATCTTGCATCTGTTGAATCGGCAATAAGATCTTGAAGACACAAAGGCTCTTTTGGTAATAAAATTAATTCCGTATTGACTGGTAAATCTTTAATTGTTTGGTACCATAACTGGAAAATAGAAAAAAATTACGTTATCATTCAGAATTTTGACTCCAAAGAAATATAACTTCAAAAAATTACGTGATTACAGACATTTATTGTGAAAAAAAAACAATAAGTGTCTTTAAATTTGGTCTAACGAAAATTGAAGCTGCATCAGATAGTACAAATATAAGTTGGAGATGTATCTAAGACTCAAAACTCAATTTGGACATAATCCAGCGAACTAAACAAGAAAAAATTGATAGAATATCTTCACAAACAATGAAGAGGCTTTATTAGAGACAGAAAACGTTACAAGGTTTGTAAGGTTTCGAAGCCAGAGATGTTTAGAAGATATTCATGGATCTCCAAAAAAATTTCCATTAAGATCAATGAACTTTTACATGCGTTTCAACTAATCCCTTCCCGATTGAGGTACTTCCAGAACCTATGATCAACCTCTTCTTTAGATGTAGATCTGTGGGAATAAGAAAAAATCATTGGGTACCAAACAAGGACTGTACGGTGGATGATCTATCAATTCGATGTTTTGACTGTTCAAAACAGTTTTTGTTTGAACTGATGTGTTAGAGCTCGTATCTTCGTCAAACTTTATGATGTCAGATTTAGCATATTCAAACGTTGCCAAAAAACAAAGCGACTATTTGCTTCGAAGCTCTTCGTGTTCGTTGGATTCGTCTCGTCTTGGATTGTTGTTTACCACAAGTTGAAGCGAATTGGTTCAATCAACGCACGTCAAACTTTATAATTTCAGATTTGGCATATTCAAAGGTTGCCAAAAAAAACGACTATTTGCTTCGAAGCTCTTCGTGCTCGTTGGATTCGGCTCGTCTTGTTTGTTGTTTACCACAAGTTGAAGCGAGTTGGTTCAATCAACGCACGTCAAACTTTATAATGTCAGATTTGGCATATTCAAACGTTGCCAAAAAAACAAAGCGACTATTTGCTTCGAAGTTCTTCGTGCTCGTTGGATTCGGCTCGTCTTGGATTATTGTTTGCCAAAAGTTGAAGCGAGTTGGTTTAATCAACGCACGTCAAACTTTATAATGTCAGATTTGGCATATTCAAACGTTGCCAAAAAAACAAAACGACTATTTGCTTCGAAGCTCTTCGTTTTCGTTGGATTCGGCTCGTCTTGGATTATTGTTTACCAAAAGTTGAAGCGAGTTGGTTTAATCAACGCACGTCAAACTTTATAATGTCAGATTTGGCATATTCAAACGTTGCCAAAAAAACAAAACGACTATTTGCTTCAAAGCTCTTCGTTTTCGTTGGATTCGGCTCGTCTTGGATTATTGTTTACCAAAAGTTGAAGCGAGTTGGTTTAATCAACGCACGTCAAACTTTATAATGTCAGATTTGGCATATTCAAACGTTGCCAAAAAAACAAAACGACTATTTGCTTCAAAGCTCTTCGTTTTCGTTGGATTCGGCTCGTCTTGGATTATTGTATACCAAAAGTTGAAGCGAGTTGGTTTAATCAACGCACGTCAAACTTTATAATTTCAGATTTGGCATATTCAAACGTTGCCAAAAAAACAAAACGACTATTTGCTTCGAAGCTCTTCGTGCTCGTTGGATTCGGCTCGTCTTGTTTGTTGTTTACCACAAGTTGAAGCGAGTTGGTTCAATCAACGCACGTCAAACTTTATAATGTCAGATTTGGCATATTCAAACGTTGCCAAAAAAACAAATCGACTATTTGCTTCAAAGCTCTTCGTGCTCGTTGGATTCGGCTCGTCTTGTTTGTTGTTTACCAAAAGTTGAAGCGAGTTGGTTTAATCAATGCACGTCAAACTTTATGATGTCAGATTCGGCATATTCAAATGATGCCATATCTAAAAACTTAACTACCAACCCTTCTAGTGATAGTAAAACCGCTAAATAAAACATAGCAAAGGTGTGGTATTGGGGTTGAAATGAAGAATAAACGTCCTAGAATACGAAAAAATAAAATCTGTTTTATACACAGCGTCAAGTTGATTAATTTCGCCTAAACAAACAGCTTATTCTTCAGATTTAATCCCCATTGATTATTTTCTATTTGGGATCAAATTTGGTTTCAATTCGTTGGTTTATAGAAACGTTAAATGTGAATATTTGTGAAATTTTTACTGTTTTCTCTTATAAACTTATAAATATTGATTTCCAGTTGATTATTTACCTGTCCGCCTTGCAGTAGATATTTCAAATTCGCTTCTTCTTGGTTAGTAGTACATTTGATCAGTTTTAACCAGTTCCTGTAATGCATGGAGCCATCCAACCATCCTTTACTTTCGTTTCCATCTACAACCTGAAATACAGAAAAAAATTATTGTTTTATGGGGTAATTTATGCCGTGTTGTTTGGTCTAATATAAAATTTTGAGAATATTTTTTGGAATCGTACGTGATTTATATTTTGTCCGAATCATAAAACTGTTTCGGGGACAATCAAATTTTGATGGGAATCGTTGGAATGATACGAATCAACAAGTTATTAAAAGATTTTCTAATATTAGGATTTTATTAGAAATTTTATTAAAACCCATAGGAGATCAGGAGAATTATTAAATTAATATAAATATGCACGGAAGCAGATTTAGTACAAAAGGTTGACACACAGATGGGGCTGCTTTTGTCAAATCCATATGACTCACAATCGGTAGATTCTAACCTTAAATGGAGATCAGATAGTTCGTGTGATTCACTTATTTAAAACATTTTTTATATATTTTGAATTGAATATGAAATTAAACTTTTTTTGTGGAATAAAAATGTTTTTTTGTACTCCCCCACGTTGCTCAAAATGCATTCTCATTCTCTGTTAGTTTGATTCACTCGTGGTCTTTCCTTTTATGTCCTTACGCGATTTATAATGACAGGATTAAGGATGAGGCCATTAGAGGTTAAGGGTAGTTACTTCTGACAATTAGAGTTGATTCAACACTCGCTCTTCGACCCTTGTTTCGCTTCGCTTTAACATCACCCCGATTTAATTGGTAAGGTGCTGAAGAAAATCCGGTTTCTATTAGAGATTTCGGAATATTATGTTTCTCTATTATCCTGCCAGGATGGCGGCGTATTGATTAATTGCGGTTGAAATGATTATCAATTAATTCAGTTTTTGCTTCATGTTTATTACGTTACAGATCAACAGATGACACTCCAAACCATCATCTTCATCCCTTCTTAATTGCCTTAGACAAAAGACGGTTTTTAGACCAGACTAATTTCAGTTTTTTCCTCTAAACCGTAGAACAAAACAGATTCTTCACCTTGCCAAACGCGTTTTCTATCTGTATTAAATTCTTGTAATATAAAGGTTGTCCCACGACGAGTTAAAACTATTTTTATATGGCAAAATACTTATAGTAAAATCATGAAAATTTCTACGTTCGGGTTTTCGTATACGATCTTTTTAACTAAAATATTTTCAAAGATCGACTTCCGGTTCTACAGGAAGTCGATTGTAATTTTGTTATTTTAGATATAACATCCTGTATATTAATACATTTTTGAAATAAACGTAAAATGTTAGTATACTTTTGTCTAAGAACTTTTTTCCAAAAATGCATACTTTTTGAGTTATTGATTTTTTTGTAAAAAATTTGACCGTTGCAAACCCTTATAAATTATTTTTTAGGAGGATACCCTTAAAAATATGAAAATGGTTTCCATTCGGATTCTTTTAGTCAGACGTATTTGAATCTATGTTGAAAATTTTTTCATTTTATACAGGGTATGTATAAAAAGTGTTAAAAATTTAACTTCATAAATATCAAATTTTTTAATTTATATAAATAGAACTACCCAGTTTTCTCTATTTTAATGCATTCAGGGATAAAAAATAATGCAAATTCATGTCTATATTGAATGTTTTCTGTAAATTTTTAGAGATGGCTCGTTCGATTAAGTAATTAGCAGCAAAAAACATTTATCATGTATTAAAAGCAAAATTACAGATTTAGGTTTAGAAAAGTAAACATGAATTTGCCTTATTTTTCATCTCTGAATGCATTAAAATAGAAAAAACCGGGTGGGCCTATTTAAAAAAATTGAGAAATTCGATATTTAAGAAGTTAAGCTTTGAACTCTTTTTATACACACCCTATATATAATGAAAACTTTTTCAACATAGATTCAAATATGTGTGACCTTGCTAAAAGCAAGCAAATAAAAGCCATTTTCATATTTCTAAGTTTATCTTCGTAAAAAAATAATTTATAAGGATTTGTAAATGTAAATTTTTTTACAAAAAAATTTGCATTTTTCGAAAAAAGCTCTTAAAAAAAAGTATACTAAAATTTTACCTAGATTCCAAAAATGTATTAATATACAAAGTTACAGTCGGCTTTCGGTAAAACCGGAAATCGGCTGTAACTTTGCTATTTTTAATAGAACATCCTGTTTATTAATACATTTGTGAAATGTACGTAAAATTTTAGTATACTTTTGTGTAAAAACTGTTTTCGAAAAATGCATACTTTTTGAGTTATTAATTTTTTTGTAAAAACTTATAGACAGACCCTCATAAATTATTTTTTGGCGAAGATGCCCTAAAAGATATGAAAATGGTTGCCTTATTTTTCACCCCTGATGTATTAAAATAGAAAAAACCGGGTGGTTTTATTTAAAAAAAATAAAGAAATTTGATATTTACGAAGTTAAGCTTTGAACTCTTTTTATACACACCCTATATGCAATGAAAACTTTTTCAACATAGTTTCGAATATATGTGACCTTGCTAAAAGTAAGCAGATAGAAACCATTTTCATATTTCTAAGGTTATCCTCGTAAAAAAATAATTTATAAGGGTTTGTAAAGGTCAATTTTTTTTACTAAAAAATGAAAAAGTATGCATTTTTCGAAAAAAATTTTTTGACAGAAGTATACTAAAATTTTACGTGAATTCCAAAAATGTATTAATATACAGAGTGTTCCATTTAAAATAACAAAGTTACAGTGGACTTCCGGTAGAACCGAAAATCGGCCATCTTTGCTAATAATCATGTTCTGTTTTTTATTTATTCTGCACGTTCTTCATTCACTTGCTAAAATTACTCTGTTATCGGCATATTTAATATTGTTAATTGCTTCTCTTATTCTAAACCATTTAATCGAAGTAAATATTGAATAAGAAGGATGATAGGTTAGTTTCCGAACATTCAGGTCATATCGTAATTTCCTAATATTGACCAAAACATCAATTTTAACTAATTGTGAGACATCTGTAGTGAAAGTGCGGAAACTATATGGATTTTTCGATTCTTACCATACACAACGCACACAGGTGGAATTAAATAACTTTTTAATAGCCCGCTAGATGTCGCCGAGTACAACTAATCTATTACTGAATTAAAAAAAAACAATATTTTTATCCAAGTTCATACGATTAATAGTTAATAGTTCAATTACGAGGGTCTTTGCGTTAGGGGTAGTAACATATAAATCATTTTGAATGAGATAAATGAAGGGCAGTAAAAAGTGTGGGTGTGTGTATGTCTTCGACACTCCGGGACAATTTCCAAATTTAATAATTGCACATCGTTTAGTACCTAACGTATTTAATGGTATCATTTAATTTGTACAAATTAAGGGCATTAATCATTCTATTTTTAAATTGTCAAATATTTATTTTGATTACGAATTTTGGATATTACATTTTTTTTCAAGTTTTAATGTTGTTTTGTTTTTAATTTTTTTCTTATCGTCCCTTTTGGTTCCTGTTCTAGTCAAAATTTCTTCTTGATCCCTTGATTGTTGGAAAATATAATTTTTCGTAGTTAAAGTCGCAATTTTTTATTAAAAATATCAAGTTCAAAATAGGGTGTACCATAAACGTTTGGATTGTTTTCTCAAAATCGCAATTTTTGATCTATAGCAATTCCAAAATTTGAAAATATTGAATTTTACATAACATAAGAAAAGAATTAACATTTAAGATAGAGGAAGCTTTTTCAAATGATCTCGAACTGCTAATAGAAAGAGAAAGTACATCGGTATACCATTCTCTATTCCATTAATATTAGGGTCTTAAGTTCATATATAAATGCTTCTAAATGTTCTGATTTTAGGTCTCTTCAGTTTTGAAATTAGTTTTTTAATAATTTTTGAGAGATTGATAAAAAAACAAAACAATTTATGAAACTGAATCTCTAAAAGCAGCGTAGCTCCGCTGAGATCTAGGTATTCGAGATCATCTCGCGTGGATTCGTGAAATAATGTAGAAGATAGAAAGATGTAGGATGTTGCTTTTTCCTAAAACGTGTACCAAGTATATAGTAGAAAATTAAGTTAATTACAAGTTATTAGAAAATTATGATAGAAATGTGACTTAGAATTAACAAAACAAGATAAATTGGAATTCCCTGGGTCAAGTATCGGTAAGTGAATGGTTTAAAGTTTATTGTTTTATTGAAATCAAAGGGGAAAATGACAAGGATCGAGCTTCTCCTCAGTCCAAAATATCTCGCGTGGGTTCGTGAAACAACGAAGAGGTAGAAAGATGTAGGATATTGCTTTTTCCTAAAACGTGTACCAAGTATATCGTAAAAAATTAAGTTAATTACAAGTTATTAGAAAATTAAGAAAATTATGATAGAAATGTGACTTAGAATTAACAAAACAAGATAAATTGGAATTCCGTGGGTCAAGTATCGGTAAGTGAATGGTTTAAAGTTTATTGTTTTATTGAAATCAAAGGGGAAAATGACAAGGATCGAGCTTCTCCTCAGTCCAAAATATCTCGCGTGGGTTCGGGAAACAACGAAGAGGTAGAAAGATGTAGGATATTGCTTTTTCCTAAAACGTGTACCAAGTATATCGTAAAAAATTAAGTTAATTACAAGTTATTAGAAAATTAAGAAAATTATGATAGAAATGTGACTTAGAATTAACAAAACAAGATAAATTGGAATTCCGTGGGTCAAGTATCGGTAAGTGAATGGTTTAAAGTTTGTTTTATTGAAATCAAAGGGAAAAATGACAAGGATCGAGCTTCTCCTCAGTCCAAAATATCTCGCGTGGGTTCGTGAAACAACGAAGAGGTAGAAAGATGTAGGATATTGCTTTTTCCTAAAACGTGTACCAAGTATATCGTAAAAAATTAAGTTAATTACAAGTCATTAGAAAATTAAGAAAATTATGATAGAAATGTGACTTAGAATTAACAAAACAAGATAAATTGGAATTCCGTGGGTCAAGTATCGGTAAGTGAATGGTTTAAAGTTTATTGTTTTATTGAAATCAAAGGGAAAAATGACAAGGATCGAGCTTCTCCTCAGTCCAAAATATCTCGCGTGGGTTCGTGAAACAACGAAGAGGTAGAAAGATGTAGGATATTGCTTTTTCCTAAAACGTGTACCAAGTATATCGTAAAAAATTAAGTTAATTACAAGTCATTAGAAAATTAAGAAAATTATGATAGAAATGTGACTTAGAATTAACAAAACAAGATAAATTGGAATTCCCTGGGTCAAGTATCGGTAAGTGAATGGTTTAAAGTTTATTGTTTTATTGAAATCAAAGGGAAAAATGACAAGGATCGAGCTTCTCCTCAGTCCAAAATATCTCGCGTGGGTTCGTGAAACAACGAAGAGGTAGAAAGATGTAGGATATTGCTTTTTCCTAAAACGTGTACCAAGTATATCGTAAAAAATTAAGTTAATTACAAGTCATTAGAAAATTAAGAAAATTATGATAGAAATGTGACTTAGAATTAACAAAACAAGATAAATTGGAATTCCCTGGGTCAAGTATCGGTAAGTGAATGGTTTAAAGTTTATTGTTTTATTGAAATCAAAGGGAAAAATGACAAGGATCGAGCTTCTCCTCAGTCCAAAATATCTCGCGTGGGTTCGTGAAACAACGAAGAGGTAGAAAGATGTAGGATATTGCTTTTTCCTAAAACGTGTACCAAGTATATCGTAAAAAATTAAGTTAATTACAAGTCATTAGAAAATTAAGAAAATTATGATAGAAATGTGACTTAGAATTAACAAAACAAGATAAATTGGAATTCCCTGGGTCAAGTATCGGTAAGTGAATGGTTTAAAGTTTATTGTTTTATTGAAATCAAAGGGAAAAATGACAAGGATCGAGCTTCTCCTCAGTCCAAAATATCTCGCGTGGGTTCGTGAAACAACGAAGAGGTAGAAAGATGTAGGATATTGCTTTTTCCTAAAACGTGTACCAAGTATATCGTAAAAAATTAAGTTAATTACAAGTTATTAGAAAATTAAGAAAATTATGATAGAAATGTGACTTAGAATTAACAAAACAAGATAAATTGGAATTCCGTGGGTCAAGTATCGGTAAGTAAATGGTTTAAAGTTTATTGTTTTATTGAAATCAAAGGGAAAAATGACAAGGATCGAGCTTCTCCTCAGTCCAAAATATCTCGCGTGGGTTCGTGAAAAAACGAAGAGGTAGAAAGATGTAGGATATTGCTTTTTCCTAAAACATGTACCAAGTATATCGTAAAAAATTAAGTTAATTACAAGTTATTAGAAAATTAAGAAAGATGTAGGATGCTTTTTTTCCTAAAACGTGTACCAAGTATATCGTAGAAAATTAAGTTAATTACTTGCTAATAGGACAGAAAGGTTCACCTGGAATCAACAAAATAAGGTAAATTGTAATTCGCTTTGTTAAGTCCCAGTCACCATTCCTCGTTTTTAATTTGTATTTACCGATATTATCACATCAATTTCTCACGATCTCCTTATTAAAAATCAACTCAATAATAAAAAAAATGATTTAAATTCATAACTACATCACGCATATTTATAACTAATAATATAAATGAAGGGATATTTCACTATTAAGTGGTTAAGGAATTGGTTTCTGTTGTGATCGTTTTATTTTACATAAATTAATCCCCGGTATGTCATTCGACAATTGACGTTTCGACAAAAGAAACAACGAAAACACGTTCAACGACAAACAAACTGGTTCTAAAACATCACCAGATCAAAATAACGTTATTTAAATATAATGAGGGATTATTTTTTTTTTCTCGCGTCATCTGTAGCGATATCACCGGGGGTTTTAACCCACCAGCGTTCTCGATATTTGTAATCACGCCACGTATATTTTCGTAGATATTAATTTACGTGTGAGCCCTGTATTACCTTAAGGAACCTTTCAAAATATTTATAATTCGTTCGATAAACATTTTTATAAAAAGGATTCGAATCCTTTTCTTACCTAAACGATGATATGAATTTGAACGGGTGCCTCATATTGGATTATAACTAATATTAAATGTTCCATTTGAATAATAATTTTTTTTTTCGGTCGAGAAATAAGTTATCATTTGTCGGTTTGACACCCTTATATAAAGAGAGACACCTTGATAATAAAAGGACTCCCATAGCGTTCGAAGGACTATAGGACATTGTAAAATCCTACCTACTGGGCTTAACATGCTATATTTTTGAGAGGTAACATTTTAATTTTTGTTCGAAATATCCTTAGGAATTTATCTGGTTTGAAAAGTTTTTGGAATTTTACATGGTTTTGTGTGAATTCAATAAGATATTTTCCAAAAATTTTACACAAAATCTCGTTAATAATAAACTAATTTAAATTTCGAAAACAAACATACAAAAAAATGATGACGATACTATATGAAAACGATAATAAAGATGTAAATAACAGAAATGATAAAGGATGTTAAAACGATGATAAGAAATGACACAAAAACAGGTTGGAACAAATTACTGAAGAAGAAATAAGAAGACAGCAAAAGACTAGAAACAGTGAAATAAAAATTGATGACAGGATAGTGGAAACTATAACTACAAGGACATGAAGAGATCTAAAGAAGAAGAAATTATTTAAAAACCAGAAATGTCGTTCAACCTCACCCTACATACATTTAATTATCTTTAATACACTCAAAGTTATTCTAAGATTGTTGATGTATTGAAGACAAATGGATGAGTTGTGATTTTTATTGGATCTGAACCAATCTAAACTCAGCCAGCTACCAAGCGATGGTAATTGAATACTAGTAACAAAATTTGATTAGATCCAAGTGATAAGTATTTACATTTGTAGTTAGTAATAACATTAATGATCGACTGAAGGGGGTTTTAATAAGGGGAGACGATTCTTTCGTAAAAAGATCGATTTTTAAATCGATTCCAATCGCAATCTGATGAATCGATTCATAAAAAAACGTCTAAAACTAGAAAAAATCGAAAAAAAATGTAAATATGATTAAATTATGAAAAACGTTTTTATTTATAGGAAGCGGTGCGTGTTACCAGCAATTGAAAAAAGCAAATAATTTTATGATTTTTCTCGAAACAGAATAAATCGAATGACGATGTTCAAATATCGTTCCAACGAATCGATATAGTACATTTAAAAAATCGATTTATTTAGTCAGTGGAATCGATTATTCGATTAAACGATGTCAAAATACGAAATTACTAATCAAACATAGCGTTTTTTCGAAGTTTTTCAAAAAAACGTCTAAAACATTGATTTACAAAAAAAACGAAAAAAATGTAAATATGAATCCATTTTATGAAAAACGTTTTTATTTATAGGAAGCGGTGCGATATTGCCAGTAATTGAAAAAAGTAAATAATTTTATGTTCATAGTTGAAATATCGATTCAGTACATTTAAAAAATCGATTTATTTGGTCAGAGGAATCGATTCTTCAATTAAACGAAATTACTAATCAAACATAGCATTTTGTCGAAGTTTTTCCATGACAGTTTTCTTTACATTTAAAAATTAATATCGTTTAAGCATTGGAAAAGCATTTAAATATGCAATAAGATGAATATTCTATTTGGTTTTCAAATTTTCTTAAAAAACGATCTTTTGGTAATGGCGTATGAAGGGTTAACTAAAAGGCATTTCCTTGATAGTCTTCTAAATCAAAACATTAGTTGTTTATAGTAAATGAGACAGACAGGAATGTAGGTCAAAGGACTTTTGTAAAATATTTCGATTCAACATTTAATCTAAGGTTTTCAAAATTTCAATTATATCAAAAATTATTCCTTCGTACAATACTATTCGGGACTCACTGCGTTATCAATGAAATATTTTTATCTTATTTCTTGTTATTAACTTCGTCAGCTCTTCTGAAGATATTTCTAGTTTTACTCAAAGTGCTCAGTAGCTCAGATCAATGATTCTGGGGATCTTGTAAAGTGAAAAATAAATTAAGAAAAGCTGCCCTGGATAGTAGGGAAGACGTCAAGAGGTAATTTGTAATGTAAAACACATGTGAGAAGAATTTTGAAGAAAGGAGTTATAAAAAATATCGTAGTAAGTTTATTGAATCAAAAAATAATTTTTAGTTTATGAACTTAATTTTCAGTTAACTAATACTTATAAACTATTCTTATAGTCCAGTGATCACAGCTCCTGGTAGTTCTAAGGGTGATTTATGGATACAGTGAAAATTAACATCAAAATTTTGGACTCTAAGCGATTTATTTCTGTTTATATTTTCAAAATTTCGAATTTTGTGAATAACTCGGAATCTATGCCAAATTTCGAAAAAAGTGAAGAGATCAAAAATGTAGTTCAAAAAATTTTCTACAAAAAAGGTTCCTTGTGATTTTTCCCTTTCGCACCACGTAGACTCTGAGAGAAATTACGTTCCCGGCTGTTTCTACTCGAAAACTCAACATTTCGTGACGAAAGAAAGTGAATTTTACTCGTTAAAGTCTCTACTTTTTAACTGCATCTGCAAAAAAATTCAGACTTGTAAAATTTTCTTGGAAAACAACACGAACGGGACTGTTTTTTGCTGGTTGCCTGGGTGAACTTTAAACACGTGTGTCTTCGATTCTGTTACACCCAGCAGCGAAATCTTGCTTGAGGTCTCAAATTAAACGATTACCTTTAAAATGACATCAATTATACTTTTGAATTCACTCTGTGATAGGAAAAAAACTACTTTTACTAATTTTTTCATAGTTGACAAGTTTTGTTACTTTTTTATAAGTTGTTGAATACTAATTTTCGCAAAATAATGAGAAAACGGAAGCATTGATTTTTTAGCTGAGTAAAACCTTCAATTTCCCATCAAAAATTTGAAAACTCGCCAAGATCTCCAAAACGACATTTTTTTCTAAAATCTTCTTGCGATTTTCGAGAGTTTGGTTTTAACGCATCATACGGGGGGAAACGAAAGCTTACGTGATACAAAAAAGAAACCTTTTTCTACTGAGAGAGTTTCTTCAATACATCAGCTGAAGATTCTACGGGTGTAGAGGGCGCCATCGGAGCAAAACAGACAGAAGGCAGAAGACATTTTATTAGTTTGGTCAATCTGGGGTCCTTTCCTCCAGCCTCGGATACAGCCAAATTTCATTGCTTAAGAGTGTATTTCCAGGTTCAAGAATGGCTTTCTAATACCAGCTCAGATCCAGCAAAGTGGGGAAGAGAGTTTCGAGACATTTTGTCACCGAAAGCAATGAAGCAACCACCAGCGCCCTCAGATATGTTAAAAATGATTTTTTGTAACTGCCAAAAAGTTTGTAGTAAGTTGTGTACTTGCAAGAAGGCTGGACTGTTATTTAGAAGCCTGTGTGGGTCGTGTTTACAAAATTACTGCACGAATATGATTCCTGCTGACTCGGGAGAAAAAAATTTTTTTGACGGAGGGACCGGTCCTGCAGGAGAAGACACTCTAACGAGCACGGAATTCCTCTTGGAAGGAATGTTCGAGATTGAAGATGTAATCGACTAGATTGCAATTGATTTTTAATATTCTCTCTATTTTTGATAAATGTTTGAATATAGTTCTCACAAGAATAGCGTTTAGCGTTTAGCGTTTAAGTGTCCCACACTTAAGTTTAGGGTACTTACAGCATTCAAAATTTTAAAAGAGGATTTCTGGCATTTTAGAGTTTTTTGTAGGTTAGGAAAAATCATATTTGAGCTTTTTCAAAAGGTAGTTTCCTATTTGGCAGAAATTTACCTCGAAATTTCAAATATTTTTTGAGTTATTCACAAAAAATTAACTATTGAAAAAATACAGTAACACGAAGTTCGCTTTTTGTAAGAGTAATTTGAAGATTAGGAAAAAATAACAGGGAAACTTTTTTGTAGGAAATTTTTTGAACTACATTTTTGATCTCTTCACTTTTTCCGAAATTTAGCATAGATTCCGAGTTATTTACAAAATTCGAAATATTGAAAATTTAAACAAAAATATATCGCTTAGCGGCCAAAATTTTGAAGTTAACTTTTACTATGATTTACCTAAATCCAGAAAATCAGCGTTTTAAACTAATTTTCGTGGGTTTTGGTTCTAATTGATCTGTATTCACTGGACTATTATTAAAAATAAAAGTATGAATAATTCTGTTTTTTTTTTATTTCTTAAGCCGAACTGAACAAAAAAAAAACTTCCCTCGCTGTAACATCTAACAGCATTTCAGCAATTTCAGTTACATTGACCATTTTTCTGTGTGACACCGAACACCCTAATCAAGATATTCCTCGATTTACTACAAAAACTCTCGTTCTCGCAGAGATTAAATACGAAATGTCAGATAACAATCAGAGACTAGATACAGCCAAACATTCGCGACGATGTACGCACACACTAAAAGAGATATAACAAAATCAATCACTGTTCCTTTCAGGATACTTTTGTGTGTGCCAAAACAGATGCATCACTTTCAGTTGTCAATAAGATAGTCGGACGGATATTTATTCCCGTTGAAAGAAATCGGTGTTTGTATTGATTGATTATAGTGGGCCACTATTCTAACACGTCGGGATTGATTTCAATAGACGGACAAAAGACAGAGGCGTACAAAATTTATCTATCTATTTGAAAAACTCTAATTTTTCTAAAAATTGCACCTGATGGAAACATATTTTAAATATTTCAAATATCTTATACGATAGATCTTTTCAAGTTTTGAGATATGGCAAATTTTATAATTCCACCATTAAGTCTCATAATGATGATTCGACTCCCTTTGACTTTTGGTGATGAATATTTGACTGTCAAAATAATTTGACAATCACTCTAAATACAAACTTCAGTCGATTAATGCAAAGAAACGCTGGAAATTTCAATCAATTCAAAAAACGTTTGAAGTTGAACAAAAATCGATCGTGTCTTTCAAGACGAACCAAATCCAACGAAAATTGTTCGCGAAATTACTGGACATGTCGTCACCTTTCTATTATAGCAATTTAGTGTTCAATGTGTTCAAAAAAATCAAGGAAACCAATCGCAGAAAACTAATCATTGTCCACCACGAAAATTTTATCTTTTGTATACATATAAAAAAAAACGTTTTTGAACAGTTAAAACATCGAATTGATGTATAATCCGCCGTATGGTCCTTATTTAGCACCCAAGAATTTTTTCGTATTCCCGCAGATTAAAAATAAATTGCGAGGTCAACGTGTTTATACACCTGAAGAAGCAGTTGATGCGTTCAAATCACATCGAAGGTTAATAACGAAATTCTGATCCAAAAATAAATAATAAACATTTTTAAGGAAAAACTATGTAAAAATTAACACTTTGGGATTATACTAGATCCTCAATATATAAAAAGCTCATTTGTATAGTTATTCTGATTATTTTCCTTAGAAGTGAAAACAAATTCGAAATTTATCTGTTAAAAAGAGGCAGGTGTCTACATAGAAGGCCCCAAAATATTATCTAAAGCTACGTATATAGAAAAAGAGACAGGGCTGTATGAAAATGAAGAAGATGTGCCAAAAACGTAACATGGAAAGAAGCTTCAGAAGTAACCAAAATCAGAAGGAAATTGAGAGACCTCGACTTGTTTTATCATACACTTTTTTCAGAAAGTCTGACTGAAGCTTCTATTCCATATGATGCATGAATTGTAGACAAATCAGGGCTATATGGTGGCTGTGAAGCTACAGTAGCCTTGGAAAACAAAGAAGTGTGAGTTGGAGCATTGTCTTGCAAAAAAGATGTTTACCTATGGTATTTTTTTTCGAATTTAAGTAAAAATTTGTGTAGAACAACTAGTTAATATGAGTGATGGAGAATTTGTAGATGTTATAGAAATTTGAACCACAACAGAAATAGACATAAGAATAATTGAAAATAAACAAAAACAAAACAAAATTGATAATTATTGGGGAAGAAGATACCAAGATAAATATAAGGAATCAATACCTAAAAAAAATATGGACACAAAACGCAGATATAAATTACAGAATATTTGATTGTGAATCTGGATATTTGGAGTCATTAAAACTAAATTTTTAGACTAGAATCACAAATTTGGAGAATATGACGCACTAAAATTTTGGTTTTATCTATATAACAGAACGTTTTTTAAAAAAAATATACCTACGGTAATGGATTTATCGACCCAACTTCCGACAATGGGCATTCAACCATTAATAAACCGATTTCTAAACCCATTTCACAATTCTGGTTAAAGAATCCCAATTTCGTCAATTCAATGAAATTCTGAGATACTACTTCTTGTTAAAATAACCGTAAAAAGGTAAAATTTGAAAAAATACATGGTAATATGTAGTTTGTAAACGTCAATTATATCATATGTGTATCGAATAATAAATTTTTATCATACGATTAATAATAATCGAAATTATCGATTTTAGTAATCAGTCGAAGTTAAAATTTTTCACAATATCACTTTCTATGTCATTTTTCACAACAATCCTGTGGAATTTTCTATATATCTTAAAGGACTAAAGGATCTTCTAGTATATAGGAATTGACAGATTTATAAATCGATTCAGACGAAACCTCTATAATCGATAGTCACTGGCATTAGCTTCAAAATGTTAATCACCCCAACAACAAAATAGAATTCCACCTGAAAATTATGAGAAAAGAGAAAATCAATCATCTGGTGTTTCCAGAGATTTCCATCGTTACCAAGAAACTAGTAACTTTAATCGAAGTTGCGGAATGAATCCTGATTGGTGTTCAAGTCCAACAAGAACTCAGCGAAACACTATGAGTGGATGAACAGTCTGAAGAAGACTAATTTCCAGCCAAAAAGACTAACAACTGGCTCTAGATCAACCATAGATCTCCGAGAAGCTCATCTACGATTTACCACAGAACTGTTAATTGAACTTGGACTCTGTTCTTTTCTCGGAGTGTCTGCATGGTAAAGTTAGAAGATGAGGAGTGTATAGAAGACCTGGAGGATGTTTCACGCAGTGTTTGAGCGCGAGTTTCAATGGAAGTTGGAGTCTTTTAACTTCTTTAACCATAATGTGATTTAATAAACTTCCGATAGATATAGGTAACTTTTTGAAATTTTATTATATAGAATGTAAAAGAAGTTTTAGAATATATGCAAAATATATTGAAATTTTCGTTATATATTTTTATAAATTGAAAAATTGTAGTCGAAAATTCCAAGAATATTTCCGCTCCTAATATATCTCTTCCTCAATTACTTGATATCGTTTGGAGATGGGTTCGTACATCATTATTTTATCTTTTGTCTTTGTCTTATTGTAATTTTTTCAAAAAATCATGTTCTGGAATTTATTTAAATTCTATATGATCGTTTTTTATGAAAATAAAATCGTATTTAAAAATTTACTTCAAATAATAAATTGTAATTAATTTCTATTTAATAATAATATTAATTGTCACTTACGCAATTTCCTATTTTTTTGTCCGTAGCTGACACAATCAATTTCCGTACTGAATTACGGTTGTTTTCAAAAATTATATAGATAATTTCAAAACAAAATGATAAGAAATTTATCTGCAATAATTAATCTAATTTCCACGCAAATATGTATGTTGAATTGTGCATTTCCTCTTAGTATAATTTTGTACTAAAAAAATCACTCGTTTTGGGGCTTATTAAGCAAAAATTAGTATTTTTCAAATACTGATTTCAACCTCGAAATTTTCATCAAAAAAAAGATCGCAAACAAATCGAAACATCATATTTTGACCTGCCTTTGAAAAAATCTAAGAAATAAGGAATTAAAAAGATGAATGAAAACGAATATTTATAATTAGATATGGATCTATCGTTTTTCACAATGTTTTCTATTTGAACCAATTTCCATTCCGATTGAGTCGCCTCTAAACCATGTTAGTTAAAAGTGTCAACCGCTTCTTCAGATGTAGGAAATAGTTGATCTCTCCAAATAAGGACTGTTTGGAGGATGATCTATAAATTTGACTGTTCAAACACGTTATTCGACTGTTCAAAAAGGTTTTTCGACTATTCACAAACGTTGTTCAACTGTTCAAAAACTGATACGTGAAAACACGCATTGTCGTTGTGGAGAATGAGGCACTTGAGGCAAAGTTCTGGTGTACCAGAATTGAGCGATCTACATATAATTCAGATTTTTCAATTTTACTCTAGGATAATGATCTTCTGTTTGCGATAGATTTCTGCTTTAAAAATGCTTAATGCGCTGCTGTTTTAGATCCCTTCATTTCTTGTTTGTTGTTTGGGTCCCACTTGCTTTAGCAGTTTCATTATTGAGGTGAAGTTTTTCTCGAAGCTAAATTTTTTCGATACGACGTCCTGAATAGGTCATTATTATCTGAACATTCTAAACTGATATTCTCTCTGCCACGCTTTCCAGATTGGTGTAACGATTGCTATGTACATCCACCTCAGGATCCCAATTCCTCCCTGCAAGGTTACAGCACATCATCAGGACTTTTGTGACTAGTTTGAGTCCCAGATATGTCGATTATTTGTCCGACCATCTTAATGGGATTGAGTTTCATCTTCCTAGTAAAAGAAATTGGGTAGTTCTTGTTGGGATTGACCTTTAGCCCAACCGCACATCTACATTAGGATCCCAATTCCTCCCTGTAAGGTTGCTGAACATCTTCAGGACTTTTGTGACTAGTGTGAGTCCCAGATATGTCAATTATTAGCCCGACCATCTTGATGGGATTGAGTTTCATCTTCCTAGTAAAAGAAATTGTGTAGTTCTTGTTGGGATTGACGTTTAGCCCCACCGCACATTTACATTAGGATCCCAATTCCTCCCTGTAAGGTTGTTGAACATCATCAGGACTTTTGTCACTAGTTTGAGTCCCAGATATGTCGATTATTTGCCCGACCATCTTGATGGGATTGAGTTTCATCTTCCTAGTAAAAGAAATTGGGTAGTTCTTGTTGGGATTGACGTTTAGCCCCACCGCACATCTACATTAGGATCCCAATTCCTCCCTGTAAGGTTGCTGAACATCATCAGGACTTTTGTGACTAGTGTGAGTCCCAGATATGTCAATTATTAGCCCGACCATCTTGATGGGATTGAGTTTCATCTTCCTAGTAAAAGAAATTGGGTAGTTCTTGTTGGGATTGACGTTTAGCCCCACCGCACATCTACATTAGGATCCCAATTCCTCCCTGTAATGTTGCTGAACATCATCAGGACTTTTGTGACTAGTGTGAGTCCCAAATATGTCGATTATTTGCCCGTCTAACTTGATGGGCTTGAGTTTTTTCTTGCTGGTAAAAGAAATTGAGTAGTTCTTGTTGGGATTGACGTTTAGCCCCACCGCACATCCAAATTAGGATCCCAATTCCTCCCTGTAAGGTTGCTGAACATCATCAGGTCTTTTGTGACTGGTATGAGTCCCAAATATGTCGATTATTTGCCCGTCTAACTTGATGGGGTTGAGTTTTTTCTTGCTAGTAAAAGAAATTGGGTAGCTCTTGTTGGGATTGACGTTTAGCCCCATCGTACATCCACCTTAGGATCCAAATTCCTCCCTGCAAGGTTACTCTACACCATCAGAATTTTTGTGACTAGTATTAGTTCCAGATATGTCGATTATTTGCACATCTAGTTTGATGGGATTGAGGTTTTTCTTCCTAGTAAAATAAATTGAGTTAATCTTATTGGGATGGACGTTTAGCCCCATCTTACATCCCCTTAGGATCCCATTTCTTGCCTGCAAGGTTACTGGACACCATCAGGACTTTTGTGACTAGTTTGAGTCCCAAATATTTCGATTATTTGCCCGTCTAGCTTGATGGGATTGAGTTTTTTCTTCCTAGTAAAAGAAATTGGGTAGTTCTTGTTGGGATTGAGGTTTAACCCCACTGATCTTTTTTTATAGTTGAGTCCTCTTCGAATTAAATCACAAAGTGTATTCTCAAAGTTTCTTTTGCGTCTGCAGTTATTGAAATGGTGTCTTGCCCTACTTTAATTTTTGCTTTTCTTGTAGATAGAAGTTGTTTGATCGACGTGGAGGTTGTCCTATCCACTCCTTTCGCGACTATTGCTCTTCTGGCAGCGTCGTTTGAAGTATTGTCAATCCAATCAAATAATAAAAGTACGTCGTTGTTATAAAATTTTCCTTCACAAACAAATTGTGACCAATCTAAGAAAATATCAGAAAAATGATAAACAATGAATCATTTTATCCTTTAGAAGGAAGTTCATTAAACAATACGTCTAAAAGAAAATTGTTTATGCTTGTTTCACGCCCACGACTCGTTTCACGTAAACAAAGATTACAAAAAGAGAACTAAGTGATATCAACTATATACAATGTATTTTAAAAAATTACTCGTTCGAAAATTTCGTATTTCCGAATTTATATAATCGGATTCATATAAAAAAATATATATTTCGTAAACCCTATCAGCAATACAACGTTATATTACGATTCTAAGAAAGTTTATTTTGATAATTCATTTCTGGGAAGAAATTTAATTTTTTCAATAAAAATCGAGTGTATTCGCATTATCTAATCATCTAAAGTAAGTAGATAGTTATTATACAATGTCGATTTGAAATTGCGTACACAAATTCGTAGAGATGACAGATAGTACAAATGATATACTTATAAGGGGTTAACTAAAAATAACTATCTATAAATTATTTATGAATGTGCAACCCCTCGAAGAAGCTACCATCAGAAAGATCTAAAAACTTTGCTTAAAATATTATCTAATCTAATCTAATGTTTATGTTTGCTATTTTTGGAAACTGAAGGTTTCAATCCAAATCAAACATAACAGTGTATAATCCAAATCAAATTAAGGTATAATTTGGTTTTAAAATGATAAAGAACGAAATTGTAGATGTTGGAAATTAGTATTTTTTAACAATAATCGTATAAATTGACAGTTTTTTTGACTAGATTTATAAATTATAAGAAAATTTGATTAAGGAAATTTCATTTTTAGAATATAGGAATTTTGCTGTAAGAAAAAATTAAATAAAAGAAATGATTTTTGTTCAATTTTTATTTTTATAGTTAGAGGCTATGTTAAACTCATTTTGGCTTCGATAAATGGATTCTACGATATCAAAAACGCTAAATTAGCGTGATTTATTATAATTAAGAATCTAGTATATTTAATTTTACTAACGGAAATGAAAAAAAAGTTTCCAAAATTCTAATATTTTCGATTGTTGTCGATTCAATCTTAAATTAAATTGTCTCTTTACTATAAACATATTCTCCCTAGTTTTTTTTCTCTTTTCCTCTTATTCCTTAATATATCCGACAGAAGCCGCAACTACTTGAACTAGGTAATCAAGCGAATGATTCAGACGAAAATGGCAGAAAAAAATGCAACCAAACGATGCGGCAAATGTGCAACTGACTTTGTGTAAGCTTGTGTGAACATTGATGAGTTATGGTTTCTAGGAAATTGCCAAACGTTTACAAGATGAAAAAACCGAGAAAATTCCGGATGGAAGACGATTCGTTCGATATTTTTAGAGTTATGGTAAACTTAACATTTGGTAACCTAATTATTTAACTATTTCAAGTACAAAGAACTAAATTTTACATCAATTGACGTACGAAATTTCGTTTAAGTGATACTCGAATTGGAAATATGAGAAGCTCCTTCAACTTCCAGTATTTTCTTCAGTTTTAAATCACGAAAAAAACAGGAAAATATATTAGAATGAGAAGAAAACCCCATGAGGTTCTCGACTATTAATTTCAAGAGATTTGTCAAAGCAAGCCTCTAAATAGGCAAGCTGGAAGAATTCGTCTTGAAAATGATCTGCAGCACTCCTGCAGTATTAATTTGATTAAAAACTGGATTGTCAGTTGTAGATGAAGATGAAGAAATATTCAACAACAGCGAATACATGGAAAAAAATGTCTTTTTTATGAAAGTTACTGCCATTATCCATTGGATATTAGATGAAAGATTTTCCCCTTGATACTTAGCCCGAAGTAAATTAATTGACGTTGAGGATGAGATTCCAGAAACCCTTAAGGTACTTTTAAGGTCAATTTTCAAGATAAAAATACTTTCTGCTCAGCCTTAATAAAAAACCTTTGTTATTGCTGATGTAATAATTAATCCTGCGAGATTGCAGTCCTTTTTGTCCCCGCTGCTCGCAGGATTTTTTTTTGTACTATTCGAATTTCTATTTAGATTATATATATTAAACGCAAAGCAATAAGGGATGTTTTGGTACAAAAAATCACATGAATTTACTCGAAATCACGAAAAAAAATGATTTAGTATTGATGTCAAATTCAAAATTTTTAAAAATTAGTTTATTAGGTTAAGTTAGGTTATAAAACGTGAAAGTTTATTCTCTACGACTTTTACTCCACGAGTTTTTTCAATAGAAATATTTGTTTTCAAAAAATGTGAACTTGGAAAGTCGCAAAATGTAAGTTTACAACGAAATTCGACGTTCGGTTTGAATATTTACAACAAACAGTTAATTATTGTTTATCAATTAAAATCAGTTTCTGAATGACAGTTAACAATCTCAATTTTTTCGTGAAGATCATCTAGTACCGCTTTGTGGATTTTCTTCAACATTTCTGGAATCGTCACCTGATTTGGTCGACCAGTGCGCTGCTGCTCTTCACAGAACGTGCAGTCTCGTCTAAACTTTGCTATCCAATATTTTACTGTTGATAACGAAGGAACGGTCTAAATCAGAATAGAATCTAGTCTAATCCAGTTCACTATTAATGGCTACTAAACGACGAGGCGTCTTCAAAACTTGAAACATCTCCAATTTCTTCTGGGATCATCCTCTTGGACTTTTTTTTTATGTCGAGTGTTTTTACACTCACGTGGACATAGTATTCGAATGAAATTGACACAAATTCCCAAATATACCTATATTAAGGTAACTTTTAATATCTTAATCATAAATTACACATTCCAATATTGAATCCCACTTCTGATTTATTATGTACTAGGTATTGCGTAACTTATTTCGCATGGGAATATCCATTTATAAAGTTTAGACAGACATAATGTCGATCTCCGGCTCGTAATTGTTTTAAAAGTTTTCCAATTGAGGGGGAAAATACTCCGGAATATCGATTTTTCGCCTCATCAGAACAGTACATCGTCAGACAATTCCTTAGACAAATATATTTACGTTGCGTGAAAGAAAAAAAATCCTTCCTGTATTATAAATCATATAAAAAACGTGTTAATTCCTTCAACTTTTTTTCACATAACTTTTGATTAATGTGGGGGTGATTTTTTGAATTAAAATTGAAAATCATCTTATGGATGCGGATTCTTCTTTTTTTTCTATTTTTTACGTCTGGATGTACATAATGTCTTCTAATCTACGATATCAAGACATTTATGGCAAATTATCTTTTGGGGGTTGTTTTTTGAATTAAGAATAGAAAAACTTATTAAAATTCATCTTAAATGGATGCGTCTTCTTCTTTTTTTTCTGTTTTTTGCGTGTGGATGTACATAATTTCTTCTTATCTACGATATCAAGACATTTATGGCAACGTATATTTTGGGGGTTGTTTTTTGAATTAAGAATAGAAAAACTTATCGAAATTCATCTTAAATGGATTCGTCTTCTTCTTTTTTTTTATGTGTGGATGTACATAATTTCTTCTAATTTACGATATCAAGACATTTATGGCAAGCAATATCGAAATATTTCGATGAAATTCAAGTTTTCTAATTTGACGTCAAATAACAGATGGACATGAAGTTAGGAACCCGATAACATTTGTCCCGATCACATAAAGGTCAGATCCATATTGTTTTCAATTGATTTATTCCCTTTAGGGGGAAAAAGGGAATTGCAGATGTGAAAGATTAACGAAGACACTCCATATTATGTTTGTATGTGTACATTTATACTTATATACAATAATTGACGTTGTGGTTTCGTTAATACATTCAAATTGTACAATAAATTAAATTATTTTTGGTAAATTATACCCCATATGAAACAAAACATTCGTAATACTACGAGGATGATCCCAGAATTACTTGGCGCGACTTAGATATGGCGGTAGTTGCTTGTAAAAACCACTGTGATCAACCAAATTTTGAGCTACCATAATTCCCTAGTTTTCGTGCCACTTAATCGTGGTCGAACATCGCTACAGGATGAATTATTCATAAATTACCAGATACAGAAACAATTCAAGATCCAGTTCGTTTGGGTGCCAGATCACTCGCTAAATTGGGATCGGCGAACCTATCCTTGGTGTGGTTATCGCGTCTTTCAACCATATAGATGAACCCCTATGATTTCCAGCTACATAGACGCCAAATCAGACTAGTTACCTGCCATCCAAGACGGCCATGGGCATCACGGATGATTCGGAATGCCTCTGGTGCATGTAGGAGGACGAAAATACAGACAACGTTATCTGTGAGTGGGCAAACCCCACAAACTTCCTAAAAACCTCAAAGGGTTCAAGCCGAAGCGGATTCTCAAAGGATATCGGACTTTGGTTACGTCAAATTGGATACGAAGGACCTATCTCAAGCCCACAACTATGAACTAGGTAAATTAAGAAGACTAGTGGAAATGAGGGGTGGAAAAACCAAGTTCAAAGTAATTTTGGAAAGCAGTTATTCTAAGGAATCTAAGAGAGGGAAAAGTCTGAAACATTATCCACAATTTAACAACTTATTTTGCTTAAACCGCATCAATGAGGTACGGAAAATGTTCATTCGAATGAGCTTTCGGTCCAAAGGAAGTGAAATTTATAAACCAACTAAAAATTAAGTGAGAATCTCTCAACGCGTGCGCAAATCCATATCCCAACATCTACGGGATGGAAACTTTTCGGACAAACCTCGTATGTAGAATCACGGATGATGGATAGGTAAAAGATGGAAAAAAACAGAAGAGAAATATCAAAAAAATGGTTTGAAGAGCTTAGAAAGATCTCGAAGTCGATGGAGAAATTTTATATTAGAAATACTATATGATCAACCCCCTTGGTAAATAATAAATAGTTGATTAAGTGATATTTCACGTCAAAGATTTAATTGAATGTTTAAGAGTTCGATTTAGGATAGCGGGGTGTCGAAAATAATTAGTAAATCGTCATCTTCTCGGTTAAGAGTGGTGTTGCTAGCAAGGGGTAATAGTGTAATCAAAATGTCGCGTTTGTTATTAGCTCGTTTATCAACAGACAGCTGCCTTTGATGGCTTATACTTGACCTTTATGTTCGCTTCCTTTTAAGACAACATCTTGCTACGTTTCGTTTTCTAATTTAGTCATCTCACTTCAATCAATTAGAATCGTTCGGTTAGATAAGAGCCAGAACTTATCAAAATGTCTATCAAAAATAAAATTATACATAGAAATTAACTCGAAAATATACAAAGAGTTTTTAAACTCTGATTTGTCACTAAAAATAAGTTTAACTTCAACATTGATTTCATAGTCATCTTCTAATATATTCTTATCCAATAATAGGACAATTGTATATGAAAATTTGTGGATTCAACTTAGAAAAACGATTTTATTCATTAATTTAGTCTTCTACAAGAAAAATACCATTAATCCAACGCTTCTTTAACATCTCGATGCCGTGCTTGTAGAAGGATTTGTCTTTTGCCTCAGATTCATTAATTTCTTCTCCATTTGTACTAAATTTCTTACCAGGAAGATTTTTTTTAAGATCAGTAGTCACTGGGGGTCTAATCTGGACTCTACGATGGATAAGGAAGCAATTCGAAGCTTAATTCCTTCGATTTAATCATCGTTTCTTTCGATTTTTGAATCGGTGCATTGTTTTGGTTTTTCTTCTACATATAAGGCCGTTTCTCTTCGATTTGTTGCATTCAAAAGATCCTACCAATCATCTCCCTTTTGGTTAGATTTTGGACGTGGTTTACTGGCTGCAGTCCACTCAGATGATGATCGTTTTGATTCAGGATTGAAGTCATGGATCTATTGTCAAATATCGACGCAAAAAATTTGATTTATTACGTGTAATCATGGCCAAACATTGCTCTGAATCATCAACAGGTTGTTGTGGACATAGATGATGGTGAAAGTTCTGGTGGTCGTCCAATTGAGGTGAATACTCCAGAAAAAAATCAAAAAACACGTTGTTGTGGACACAGATGATAGTGAACGTTCTGCTGGTCGTCCAATTGAAGTGATTTCTCCAGAAAACATCAAAAAATACGTTATTGTGGACATAGATTATGGTGAAGGTTCTGGTGGTCGTCCAATTAAGGTGTTTACTCCAGAAAACATCAAAAAACATGTTGTTGTGGACTTTCTTATGTTCTTTTCGAAGTAACATTCTTTTATCAAGATAATTGTTTCAAGTATCTGTAAACACTCGTTTGACAACACATTCTGAGTGCGTTCATCATCAAAAACGTCAAACTTTATGACATCAATGTCAGATTTGTCATATATCGAAACTTAAGTAGCAACCCTCGTATATGAATTTTGTTTTTTGGAAAAACCCCTGTTGTAAAATGAATTATTAGAAATATGATTGTACAAAATTGACTTTGTATATAAACACAACAAAAACAAAACAAAAATATTTGTAATACGACTTACCTCCCAAGCGAATCTAACATCGTGTGGTTCGAGGGCCCAAGTCCATTGAAAGGGTCCATATTTTTCACCTTTGGCTACTGGTGTCCTAGTAAACACTCCAGTTTTTTTAATTTGTATGTCCCAAGGTAAGGAGATATTCAAAATGGAATCTTCGCTATCTTTAACATCTTTATCTTGTAATTGTTTTTCGATGAAAAAATCCGGAGTTTCGTTGCGGTTGTTTTTTATAGTGCAATAATCAGCGGCGTCCGTTTCTACGTTTGGAGGTACCATAGTTGTTTCCATGGATTGATCGTCTGAACAAAATTTTATCGTTTTTATTTCTATATCATCTTCTGAACCTTCTGGAACAAAAAAATACCGTTTTCAGTTCGTAGAAATTTGATTTTTGTTAAATGAAATTTTAAATCGATTAACTTAGATTGATATTGGACAACTTTGATATCAGATTTGTCCTAAAAAAATGTTGATAGCTGGAAAGGTTACAGGAAGTTTTAATAATCATGACTAATTCCTAAATCATGAATCACGACATTTTTTTGAATACATTTTTGTTGATGAAGAACTTGATAAAAAATTGAAAGAATCAGAAACTATGTGAACTAATCAGCTTATTTGAACCTGAAACGCCCTGAGTTTTAGTTTTCTCCCAACCTTTCAATTTTCAACAACTATTTATAGTTGCATTTATTTTCTTATTATTTATATAACTAAATCAAATTCTAGAACAAAAAGAAATAAATAAATAAATAATATTTTTAAGAAATTGTTTCAAAGAAATACTATAAATAAACCTCCTGCTACTAAAAAATTTGTGTACAAATACACGTCGACAAAAATCGAAGCGATTTGGTTCAATCCTCGTTAACTCTCATAGAAAATGTTCGCGATTCAATGTTCTGTAACACATTCTGAATATTTTCACGATTAAAAATGTCAAATTTCTTGATTTGACATATTTACATCAGTACTGCCAAACCGATAATCGTTTCTTTCCCTAGTAATGATAGATGATCACCGAATAATTATTTATAACTTCATATAAATTTATTTAGTATTTATTGAGTTAAAAAATAATAGAAAATGTTTATTTGTTAATACAAATAATAAAAATTGTGCTAATAATTTAATGATTAAACATCTGATTCTTAAGAACTGAAATTACTGTTTTCAAAATGAGGATTAACTAAAGTTGTCTATTAAGAAATAGGCCCTAATTTTGCTATGAAACATTCAAAATTAGAAAATTCGAAAAAAAAAACACACCCTCTGCTGTCTGGATGATGCAATTTTCGTTTATTGTAGTCCCTTCATTTTGAATTATCTGATTTCAACGTTGTTTTATAATTTTTTTCACCAATAAATACAAAACTCTTCAAAATTTGTACCACGTGTGTCTATTGGATTAATTATCATTTAGCTTGTGATGTTATGCTGATGTGATTCAAGTTTCCTAAAATGGTCCTTCATGAAATATAATAAATTATCAATTTGATATTTTCTTTGTTTGTTTAATTGTATAGTGGTGTAAAAGAATTGGAGTTAATTGAAACTGAGATAAGATATTTCTTTTTGTCTCGCTTCATCTGGAAATGCGCGACAAAAAAATTTCTAATCGATCTAAATTATCATTTTCCTTCCTATAATCAACTCGATTTATGGGGTCGTCTTATAAATAGACCACGATATGATTGGATTACATTCTGTAAAAAGAAAATGCCTAATTAGATTTCAATAAAAATACTTGACGGATATCCTATGATTATATTTACAATGCGGTCACACCATTAGCCGCTAAAACCACAAACTATTTGGAAGCGTTAATTACTGGATAACTACTAAGAACTTTCTTTATGTTTCGGGCACCCACAGTTTCGAAAAGATAACGAATTTCATAATGATTTGATAATTTGTTGATTCCGATGTGTATAGTGCGTGATTTTTATTTTTATTTTTTTTTTTTCGAAAATTTATCCTGTACCTAACGAGATTTGATCCATCAACCATATATCGATATAATTTAAACCTCTAACAATCAATGCGCTTTTAAATAATTCATTTTGCACAAATTCCACATTAAATATAGTTTAAAAACACTAAAAAATACATCAACTAATTAACTGCGTTTACACGTATCATTTATATACCTAAATATGATTCTAATAAATTCTAGAAACAAAATAAATAGATAAATAGACTTTCCTAGCAATTATTTGGAAGAAATACTGTAAATAAACAGCGTGGTATAATAAAAAGTTCTATAAGGAAGTCTACAATGCGTGTCCGCTATTAATAAAAAGCAGATGAAAGGCGCGGTACGAATTCGCCGAATTTTAAACCTAACGACTCGTTTGGCGAACTTATTTTTATCTACAATCAATAACTTTAGAATAAATTGAACTGGCATACAAAAAAAAAGCAAATCAAACGTCAACTTAAACAACATCTTGTACTGCTATTATCATTTATAGAAACACTTATGTCGTCCTATTGTACCATTGATAGTAAAAAAGAAGCTGAGAATTGAAAAACTCAACAAAAACATATTGAAATTCGAGTCCAATTCAAGATAAACCAAAGAAAATATAAAAAAATCATTTATTAATGTCTAAAATATAATTTATCTTGATAATTCCACTTGATTTTAGATCTATTTTGATAGAAAATTATTTTGAACTTATTTTTTTAATGAAAGAAACCCAAAATCAACAAGAGCCGTCATGAAAAACATTTTAAAAAATTGTATAATTGAAATTTATGGTAGTTTTCAACATTAAATAATGGAATTATAACTTTGATGATTTGCATTGAAATTAACTTGACTTTTTCGAAAAATATATGCACTAATTTTTTATTTTTTTTTTCTGCTACACCGATCCAAAAAATATTGACTTTTCCGAAAACAGGTTTTGAGTTATATTTCACGCAATTTCTGCAATTTAATAAGGATTGCAATCAGATTTTTCTTCTACATTTAGTAAGCTTAACAATCAGTGTTTTATCAATCAAAATTTAAAAAATATTTTGCAAAATGACGATGACATTTCAAACTTTTTAATGACATTACAAAATTATTACCATCAAAGAAAGTTATTTATAGACAGTGTAAACAAAAAATACTAGAATTTTCTAATTAGTTTTTTTAAACGGTATTTATTTTTCACTTTTCAGTTTCATATAATTTGAAAGCGTTAGTTTTCCTAATTTAATTGTTATCACCCTCGTATAATAGATTCGCTGCATATAAACCCACATCTCGTCGAAATTAGTATCGAGCCGTAACGGTGTTTTTGGTAAGGTTATCGAGACGCTTGAGCTACATAATCTTGCCCAGAGATAACAGCTGAGATCAATGAATCTGGAGATCTTCTACAGTGAAAAGGAGGTCTTTTAAGACCTCAAAATAAAATTGAGAAGTGATGCAGGTGGTTAAAAAGAAACATAAAACTTGGACGTATGAAAAGTAAGTGAAACTTTTATGGAATGATGAGTCAAAGTTTGTGGTTTAGTGATGGTTTATGGATGTTTTGGAGGTTAGAAGATTAGAGACCTAATAAAAATTGGAGGTATTTTAAAAGAAAAAGATTTTATAATAATTTTGGAGGAAAATAAATTTGTTAGGCTAGATAAATATGCTTATTTAACGTTTTGAAGAGTTTGAAGGCAGCCTTTTTGTTTTAATTAGTTTCACGACTGTTTTGGAAAGACGAAACACCATTTTTGGTGAAAATACACCAGAAAAAATTATTTATTAATGATCATTTTTTCTAAAAGGTGCTTTTCTAAAAACAAACAGTAATGAAATTAATTTTCTTCGTTACTTTCTTATTAAGTACGACATATTTCAACTTTGTCTAGTTTACTATTTAAATTTAATAAAGCGTTCAAGTTACATTTTAAATTTATCGAAAATCATGACAATAACAGAAAGATAAATCAAAATAATGGAAATATGATATAAATAAGAAAATGATAACGTTGCTTTGTCAGTGATACAATTGGATTAAATATATAAAAGAAGAAGGAAAAGGATTAGATCAAAGTGGTTAAGAGAATTAGTGAAAAGATTAGAAAAAATATAAAAAAAGACAAAAATAGGACTGATTTATACAAAATATTTCAATAGTTGTCATATTTTTAACGTTATTTAAACAAACTCTAGTAAATCTTGATTTTATTTATAGAAATAGTTCATTAGAACATTTTTATTTTTATCATAGATTACAGGCACAGTATAAAGAAAAAGGAAACTTCTTCCTGACATACTTTATCAAGTCTCCTTGACGTTAAATAGAAAAAAACCTTCAGAGAAAATTAATGAGAAATATCTACAAATCTACTTCTCCTCGAGCACCTACGCTCGTTGTTTGAAGATAAGAATTTTTAACTTAACGAATTGAAAATAATCAAGTTTTCGTTAGATTTAAGTACTTATGACTCATGTCAACATATCCTGTACCTACAGCATTGAATTCCTGAAGATTAATAATATTTTTTCCCTTTTTAAATCTGATCGATGAAAAAATATTTAAAACTCACGAGAAGAGGACGATCCCACGGGAAAAATTCGATACTCATATTACATCACCTCTACTTTATTGTAAAATCTTTAACCACCGAGTTTTAGGACAGAAAATGATTCAAGGGGGCTAAATCTGGCGATTTAGGTGCATGAGATAGCAATTCAAACTTCAATTCATTAATTTTAATGTGATGTATAATCTAGCGCATTGTCTTAATAGAAACAACCATATACAACCGTTTTTGCTTGATTCCTCTCATAAAACGTTGCATAATTTCATAGTTTCTCCTTTTTAAAGACAGTCGATGGAAATCATCCCACGCGCGTCCCAAAAAAACCTTGCCTGCAGATGGAACCTTCTTTGGAGCCCATTCTCCCTTTTCAGTCCTTTGTTTTATTGCTTTGGGTGTTCATCCATGGTTTTATTTCTGTAAAACACTCCATGGAAACATCTTCAAGGCGCTGTTTCCGTTCTATTGTGAGCAAACGCGGTTCCCATTTTGCGCACAGCTTCTCATGTCCAAATTTTCAGTTGCATGTGATGTAGCGCACTTTGAACTGTGTACTATGTCTGCTAAATCACGCACTTTCAGTCGACGATCATCCATTACGGCATTATGAATTTTCTTCAACATTTCTTGACTCTTAACCTCAGTTGGGTGACCAGTGCACTGCTGGTCTTCACAGAACGTACGGTCTCGTCTAAACTTTGATATCCATAAATAATAAGCAGTCTCATTGGCTAATTGGTCTAAGGCCAGTTAATATTAAATCATGTTCAATGGATTCCAAACTTAAATATTTGTTAGTCGTTGTCGAAAAGAACATTTCGTCATCCAGTCATCTTCAATTAGTCGAACCGTCTAATTCTGAAGATGCTTGCCATATTGGTTGACGAAACGTCGTTTAATAATACTCATTATATAAATAAAACTCGATTGAATCAGAAATAAATTAAGTTATCTGCATTTTCCATCTGGATACTTTATTCGAACTAGTTTGTAGAATATCCATTGAAATCCTAAATATAAAGCTTTTGACACGTTCAGTCGATACTAATAATGTTTGGGGTGATCCAAAAGTATTCTCAATTCAGCTCAACAAAGATTTCCAGAACCTTTAACTTCTTTACAATGCCTGACAATGGTTTCTAGACCTTCAAAGTCTTTCCTAAAGCACAATAAAGAATATTGAAGATGATACATCGCTCAAGATGTAACTGGATTCAATGGAATATTTGATTTGCACCGGATAGAAATTTATTTTTTGAAAATTAATCAATACGTCGTGCTATCGAAAATTTCTAGATTTTATAATTTAAGAACCACGACAGTGTAAATAACCTTGTTTGTTTATAATAAGCTTCGGTCAAATATGGGTTGAGTTTTACAAACATATGTATTAAGATCGACTAAAAAAAAAAGATTTTGAAGACATAATATAATTACGAACCACGCGGTCAGCACAATATTTAGATACGATGAACGATGAGAGGCTTGAATTTCATCCATAGTTGCCAGATTTATCCAAAATTCTCGTAGAAAAATAAATCCGCAGCTAGATTACAATGTATTTGAAAGAAAATTCTTTACACTTCGCAATCGCTTTTTCCTTCTAAGACCGACGATAACTCAAGTTGTAGTCTTCGAAAAATAGATGTCCCGTCTTTCCTATCTAGTTTTTATAAATATTTAAACAGAAAAAAAACTAGAAGCGGCCCAATCTTAAGTATTACTGTATAAAAAACTTAATACAGACCAAAATCAATGGTATAACTATCGAAGAAGCTCCTATAAATAACGGTGTCCGACAAGGACATCTCTTAGCCCCATATTGTTCAACATCATCGACAAAATGGGGAACGAAGACGTCAAGATCCTTGGCTACACAGATGATGATGTTTTGTTTGGAGAAAACGAAGATGATCTACAGAGATTACTATTCAAATTCAATACAACGATAAAAAGTTTAAAGATGAAGATATCAGCACCAGAAACGAAAAGCTTGACCATCTCAGAAACATCTATCCGATCCAAACTGATTGTAGATGATGAAATTATACAACAAGAGATGAAATTTGAATATCTAGTCATAGAAATATCGAAGAATCCAAACGGCAAAAGCAGCACGAACCTCATTTCTCGTCGAAACTTGTATCGAGCCAATACGGTGTTTTTGGTACGGTTACCACAAAATCTCGACTAAAAATAGCAACGCAGATCAATGAATCTAGGGATCTTTTACAGTGAAAAGGAGATTGAGAAAAATTGCTCGTTTTGGAAGAGTGACAATGAAGATACCTCTTTTAAGACCTCAAAATGAAATTGAGAGGTGAAAAAGATGGCTAAAGAATATATAAATTGAAGTATGAAGAGTAAATGAGACTTTTATGGAGTGATGAATCGAAGTTTGTGGTTTTTGCGTCTAAGAGACGAGTTATTGTGCACAGGTGATGGTTTGTGGATGTTTTGGAGGTAGGACGACAAGAGACGTCAAAATAAAGTTTAGAGGTGATGCAATTGGTTAAAAAAAACATAAAAATTGGACTTATAAAGAGTGAGAAAGAGTTTTATGGAGTATTGAGTCAAAGTTTGTGGTTTTTGGGTTTAAGAGATGTGTTATTGTGCACAGGTGATGGTTTATGGATGTTTTGGAGGTAGGACGACAAGAGACCTAAAAATAAAGTTTAGAGGTGATGCAATTGGTTAAAAAAACATAAAAATTGGACTTATAAAGAGTGGGAAAGAGTTTTATGGAGTATTGAGTCAAAGTTTGTGGTTTTTGGGTCTAAGAGATGTGTTATTGTGCACAGGTGATGGTTTGTGGAAGTTTTGAAGGTAGGACGACAAGAGACCTCAAAATAAAGTTTAGAGGTGATGTAATTGGTTAAAAAAAAAAGATAAAAATTGAACGTTTAAAGAGTGGGAAAGAGTTTTATGGAGTATTGAGTCAAAGTTTGTGGTTTTTGGGTCTAAGAGACGAGCGATTGTGCACAGGTGATGGTTTATGGATGTTTTGGAGGTAGGACGACAAGAGACCTCAAAATAAAGTTTAGAGGTGATGCAATTGGTTAAAAAAACATAAAAATTGGACGTATGAAGACTGGGAAAGAGTTTTATGGAGTATTCAGTCAAAGTTTGTGGTTTTTGGGTCTAAGAGATGTGTTATTGTGCACAGGAGATGATTTATGGATGTTTTGGAGGTAGGACGACAAGAGACCTCAAAATAAAGTTTAGAGGTGATGTAATTGGTTAAAAAAAAAGATAAAAATTGAACGTTTAAAGAGTGGGAAAGAGTTTTATGGAGTATTGAGTCAAAGTTTGTGGTTTTTGGTTCTAAGAGACGAGCGATTGTGCACAGGTGATGGTTTATGGATGTTTTGGAGGTAGGACGACAAGAGACCTCAAAATAAAGTTTAGAGGTGATGTAATTGGTTAAAAAAAAAAGATAAAAATTGAACGTTTAAAGAGTGGGAAAGAGTTTTATGGAGTATTGAGTCAAAGTTTGTGGTTTTTGGGTCTAAGAGACGAGCGATTGTGCACAGGTGATGGTTTATGGATGTTTTATAGGTAGGACGACAAGAGACCTCAAAATAAAGTTTAGAGTTGATGCAATTGGTTAAAAAAAAACATAAAAATTAGACGTATAAAGAGTAGGAAAGAGTTTTATGGAGTGATGAGTCAAAGTTTGTGGTTTTTGGGTCTAAGAGACGTGTTATTGTGCACAGGTGATGGTTTATGGATGTTTTGGAGCTAGGACGACAAGAGACTTCAAAATAAAGTTTAGAGGTGATGCAATTGGTTAAAAAAAAGATAAAAATTGGACGTTTAAAGAGTGGGAAAAAGTTTTATGGAGTGATGAGTCAAAGTTTGTGGTTTTTGGGTCTAAGAGACGAGATATTGTGCACAGATGATGGTTTATGGATGTTTTTGAGCTAGGACGACTAGAAACCTCGAAATAAAGTTGAAAAGTGATGCAGTTGGTTAAAAAACATAAATATTGGACGTAACTATTTGTTAACATAGACAACGGAAACCAGACCAAACACTTAGAATGCAAAAAGAATAATAGAAACTACCGAAATGAAAATAGCGCGCAGGATCGCTGGAAAAACATTTTTGATAAGGAAAAAAGCGAGGACATAAAATGGTGAAAATAGCTAGAGACAAATCGCCCTTAGGGCGCCGAAGTTCTGGAAGACACCCAAGAGATGAAGCGACAACCTCCCTTATAATTAAACGGCAGAAAACACGAGGAAAAACAAGCATTTTGCTTATAATAAAAAAAAAGAAGAATATATCGAATTTCTACATTATCTTCATCTTTAACAGTATTTACCGCCTTGTCCTGATTTTATTTATCTTTAAACCTTCACCTTGTATTTGTGCCCAGTTCGCAACGATATAATTGTAATAGATGTCTGGAATTTCATCAATTACATATTTTTTGTATTTCTTTTTATAGAAACAAAGAATACCGTTTGTTTTTGGCAAAACCGGGATGAAAATTGATGTAATTTTATTTAATTGCGTTGATATTTCTCAACCACTTGCTCGGACGATTCCATAGAGTACATTTATGTCATCATGGTAAAATCGTTGAAGGATTCACTCCAGTTGATGAATCTTATGAAAGATCTTGTATTATACTATAATTTCGCTTCTTTCTATTAGAATCGACCTGTTGGATTGCTTTTTCCAGCGAAATCCTATTTTTTCTGGTCAAAAGACTCCATAGTGTGTTTCAACTCATTAAGGGTAATTATTATCTAATCATCTCGAACGTTGATAGAAATTTCTGTATTTTCTTTCCAAATCTTCCTTTCAAATAAATTTTTATTTCAAATGTAAGTTTTCCTTGAGATTTACGTTCTGTTAGAATCTCGTAAATCAACAATTTTACATAAAGGTTTGTCTAAGAAAGATTCAAAACAATTTTTTTTATTTAATGCAGTAGAATTCACACGCTGCATCTTGCAACGTTGCATGTGAAGCCAACTGTTGAAAAAACTCAGTTTGGACATTTTCACTAAATGGAAAAATATTTTAAATAGGTTCTTATTGAAAAAAAATCTTGATGATAAGGCTGTGTAATCTGTATAAAAGAGCTTTGGCCTGTCCAAACCTTTTTTATTATTCTGTACAACTTATGGTTATCAAAAAACAATAAAAAAACTGAAAATCTGGTACATTTATGAATATTTAGACCAAAAATAGGTTTGTGGTTTTTTCCTTTTTTACATTTTAACATTTTTGGCATTCTTCGATTGAATTAAATGCCACTTTAAGTAAATTTCGAAGCGTATTTTAGTTCAGTGAAAAAGCTATCAGTTATAATGGATTTTGAAACCTAGAAGAAGTTAAAGAAAACATTAACGAAACACCAAATAAAACTACAAAATCTGATAATCCAATTGAGGGCTGCAACTATTCCATAGATAATTTCCAGTTGATATAATATATACAAGGATGATTCCAGAAGTACTTGGTTTGACCAAGAGATGTATCAAGTTTGAAAACACCAAGTTTTTTAGTATTTGTTTGGTAAACATCAATAGTGAACTGGATTGGACTACATTCTACTCTGTAGTAGAACGTACTCTGTTCTTTCGTTATTAACAGTAAAGTATTGGAAAGCAAAGTTTAGACGAGACCGTACGTTCTGTGAAGACCAGCAGCGCAGTAGTCGACCAAAAACTCACTGGATGATCGTCGACCGAAAATGCGCGAACTAATAGACAAAGTAGGCTTCTCAAAAAGTGCAGTACATCGCGTATTAACTGAAATTGGATTTGGATATGAGAAAGATGTTTGCAAGATGGGTGCCGTATTTCCCCACAATGGAAGTTGCATTCAACCTATTCGCCAGATTTATTCCCTGGAATTATTTTCTATTTCTAGATTTGAAAAAAATATATATTCTGAACATTTTCCTGATTTATTTGTTAGATCAGGTATTTCTGAAACCATCCTCGTATATCTGAATTGTTTTTAATTTATAACTGCTTTTTTTGTTGTTTATATATATAATAAATAATAATTTCGATAATCGTGTCCTGGGAAAATTTTAGTTTTCATTAAATTAATTCACGAGGTAATTCAAGCTTTTTTCACCTGGTTTCATCCACTTTTAATTTAATATAAATAATTCACCCCATCTGATTATCAATTATTTATCTACTTTAATTTGAAATAAGAGTAAATTAGTTTACAAATTATACATTTTCTACAGTGTAGATTATTTTTTTATGTTATTTCCATTTTCTTTGTTTTTACAAGATTTTGAATTATTTGTATCCATTTAAATAAAATATTTTCAATATTTTCGGAGATCTAAAATTTATTTTATCGTCAAATCCTCCCACTCGGGCAATTCTTTTTTTTTAAGACTCCCGCGCATACATTTAATGATTTTTATGTTCATCTCGATTTACTAAATTCGTCTCCTACAAAATGATCATCGATAAATCGTCCCTTACCTGTCATATTTTTATTCAGCATCTCTCACAGTGTACCTGCGCCATAAATCACCAAAAAAAAAACCAAAAAACAACCGTCTTATCATTTAACACCAACACACATTCACCAAGAAAAAATTTCAATAACAACAAAAAATCATTTTACGCTAGACTTGACATACCATTTACACGAAATCTATTTCGGCACTGGAATCAAGATGCTCCTGGAAATCGAGCTTCCTGATAGGGGCGTGTTCGGAGGAGGGGCGAATGGGACGGTCTATCCTACAGGATAAAATAACCCCACTACTTGCAAACAACGACCCATCGTCTACTGGGTATAAGACAGTTCGTCGTCAAGTCTGACAACTACTTTATTAACTCGAAGATCGAAGCTTTGGTGGGGGCGAGAATCCTATCAAACGTATAAATAGAAAAGGATTATTTTGAATGCTGCGTCTCGGAACAGATTAAATATAAATTGATGTATAATAGAGAATTGCATAGATATTTTCGTCTCGTTTATCTATAAAAATAAACGCCATGTTTTAATACTGATTATTGCGCAATTTTTTATTTAAATTAATAAAATTATCAATCAAAATCAATTAATTCATTTAAATTTTCGTCCTATTACAATATTAGATTATCAGACAATGTTATGAATATGTCAAATCTGACATATTAAGTTTGACATTTTTTATAGTCAAAATACTCAAAACTTGTTGTCATAGGAGTTTTGTTTAAATGTATTTGAAACATACGTTGATTAAACCAACTCGCTTTCACTTTTAGAGATGAAACCTGGACTGTAGAGTCCTCCAGAACACTTCTGGTAGGAAACCATATGCTGATATACCATTCAGAATTGACCCAATTCTGAATGGCACATCGAAAAGGATTCTGGAGGAATCACGTAGAAAGAAAGATGGGCAAAGTGGGCTAAATCTCTGAGACCGAACTCACGCAGACCACCAAAGACGTGGTACGAGAGTTGAAGTTGAGTTTACCAGGAAGATCTAAGAAGAGGGCCAAACGTACAGGAGATAGTGTAAAGATCAGGGAAACCAACTGCTGAAGACGAATCTCCACCACAACAATGCGAACTATTAAACATCAGTTCAAATAAAAAGGTTTTTGAACAATCAAAACATCAAGTTGATATGAACAGTCGTTGTTTGGTGTGGTCAAAGTTCTACAGCTGGTACTGCTCAAATCACTTGTTTTGGAGGTACCTCAATCGGACTGGGAAATATTCTTGACTCCCGATGGAGCTTAACGCATCTATGAGTGTTTCAGTAGCTGCAGTAAGAAATTTGTGGATTTTATCAAATTTTGTTGGTGTTGTTCCTCAAATTCCTTCAATTTTTGGTTATTTCTGTAGCTGTTGTTGCGTCAATTGACATGTTTTGGAGGTACCTCAATCGGAATGGTAAATATTCTTAACTCCCGATGAAGCAAAGCGCATCTGTCAGTGTTTTAGTAGCTGCAGTAAGACTTTTGTGATTCTATCAAATTTTGTTGACGAGGATTCTCAATGTCCTTCAATTTTTGGTTATTTATGTAGCTGTTGTTGTAACAAATGACATTTTTTGGAGGTACATCAATCGGAATGGGAAATATTCTTAGTTCCCGATGGAGCTTAACGCATCTGTGAGTGTTTTAGTAGCTGCAGTAAGATATTTGTCGATTTTATCAAATTTGGTTGAAGAGGTTCTTTAAATTCCTTCAATTTTTGGTTATTTCTGTAGATGTTGTTGCGTCAATTGACATGTTTTGGAGGTACCTCAATCGGAATGGGAAATATTCTGAACTCCCGATGAAGCAAAGCGCATCTGTCAGTGTTTTAGTAGCTGCAGTAAGACTTTTGTGATTCTATCAAATTTTGTTGACGAGGATTCTCAATGTCCTTCAATTTTTGGTTATTTATGTAGCTGTTGTTGTAACAAATGACATTTTTTGGAGGTACATCAATCGGAATGGGAAATATTCTTGACTCCCGATGGAGCTTAACGCATCTATGAGTGTTTCAGTAGCTGCAGTAAGAAATTTGTGGATTTTATCAAATTTTGTTGGTGTTGTTCCTCAAATTCCTTCAATTTTTGGTTATTTCTGTAGCTGTTGTTGCGTCAATTGACATGTTTTGGAGGTACCTCAATCGGAATGGTAAATATTCTTAACTCCCGATGAAGCAAAGCGCATCTGTCAGTGTTTTAGTAGCTGCAGTAAGACTTTTGTGATTCTATCAAATTTTGTTGACGAGGATTCTCAATGTCCTTCAATTTTTGGATATTTATGTAGCTGTTGTTGTAACAAATGACATTTTTTGGAGGTACATCAATCGGAATGGGAAATATTCTTAGTTCCCGATGGAGCTTAACGCATCTGTGAGTGTTTTAGTAGCTGCAGTAAGATATTTGTCGATTTTATCAAATTTGGTTGAAGAGGTTCTTTAAATTCCTTCAATTTTTGGTTATTTCTGTAGATGTTGTTGCGTCAATTGACATGTTTTGGAGGTACCTCAATCGGAATGGGAAATATTCTTGGCTCCCGATGGATCTTAACGCATCTGTGAGTGTTTCAGTATCAAAGAATCAAATTTTATCATATTGTATGTCAAAAAAAAAAAAAATAAAACACGCGTTAGTTGAAATTACCATAATAATAAAACAAGAAGTAGGTTAATGTCAGCTGTCAACTGTCAGACGTATATAAAATCCAACGCGTCTGTCGAGTCCGACCCTTGCAAGCCCCGGCGATGCTATCCGGACGCTTTGAAAACATTCAGGCGTCCTAGTCGACGTCGTCGCATTTTTCTGAGTGGAATCACTGAGGAATTTTTCTAGATCAATATCAGACTGAGGTTGGTAATGTCGCTTGTAATTTTATTTAGCAATTCTACGTTAAAATCAGGGTGATTCGCTTGATTTTTAAACTTTTCTTCAAGAATCTTAGTAAAAATTATTAATTGGAAATTCAGTCCTATGAAAGTGTTTGATAAATAATTTTAGTTTTCATAAACTAGTCTCTAATTTTTTATCACTTTTTGATATAATATGAAAAAATGTCTAGACTTCATTGAAAAGTCCTAAAGTCCCAAAAAAGTCGTGGGAACAAAAAAAATGTTAAATTTAACATTCAGTCCGGATCCAAGGTGAAATTCTTGCATGGGAAAAACTTCGAATCCAAAAGAGATATTGAAAATAAACTACGAAAATTTTTAATTTCTCTCTGCTCTAATATCCTATATTGTATCGAATGCTTTTTCTAGATCAATAAATTAAAAATCGTCACGAACTAGCTATTACATTTTGTATTTCTTCTTCAAGATCTGTGTCATCTTGTACGTTTTCTTCACTTTCGTCTTCTCCATTCAGGAATTCTTTGAAGTATTCTTGTGACTAATTAAGAAAAACACATTTTTTGCCAAAAAAAATCGATTTTATTAATCAATGTAGTCTTCTACATAAACAATACAATTATTTCAATGACTAATGGTCACTGGAGGTCAGATCTGGACAATATCGTGGACGAGGAAACCATCGGCTTATGAATCAGTGTATTGTGGCGAAACAAACAGTAGTTTTTTCTTCGATCTTCGATCCAACAACTCTTTGTAGTATTCCCTTTTGGAGTTAATAGATCCAAAATTCTGAAGTCATAACCTTCCCAGCTTTGGGACGTGGTTCAAGATCTGCAGCCCACGCAGATGTTGATAGTTGATGATGTTTTCTGGAGAAATCACTTCAATTGGACGACCACCAGAACTCTCACCATCATCGGTGTGTGTCCGACCACGTTTAAATTCAGCAAACCAATAAATGATTTTTTTCGATGGATAATACTTTTGAAGCAATTTCTGAGCTTTTTTGATCAAGAAACAATGATAAAATCATTGTTTTAAAAATAACGAAAGTAGCTTCACTTAAATGGCTGTCACTTTTTACTGTCTAATCGAAACGTCATGAAATTTGACACATAGTCTTTTGACAGTTAATGCTTCATAAACGTCATATGGATTTGACAATTGTAACGCCATCTGTGTGTCAGTCACACGTAGTAAAAACCTTTTAATTATCTTTGTATACCATCAGTTTCTACCCGAAGTTTTTAAATTTATTTTCTCTCCTAAGTAACTGATAGGATAGGAGTCCGATCTCCATTTCCATCGACAAAAGAATCGGAAAAATAGATGGCCATGGCTTATCTAAACGCGTTTTAAAGTTAGGGAACCATTGCATTTAAATTTGGTCATTTCTCCACACTAACAGTTCACACTATAATACAAAGTGATCTTATCAAGTTGAAGATTGATTCATTTGAGGCGTAGAGTCTATATCTTTGAACTAAACGTAACGAAAAATTTTTGCTTCACAAAATATTGAATAATTTACCTGCTAGTTAGATATAATCGAATATTTTATGATATACGTAATATATAAAGGCCTGCAATTTTATTTCTTGAGTACCCAATGGGATTATGACTTACGAGGATAAAAAAATCAAAAAATCAAGTGTCACTAATGGCAATTGACTATGACAGTTTTAAACTAATTTCAACAAGCTGAACATCAAGTTTCAACTTGCTACGTCGATACATTTTATTATAGTAGAACTCGAACGATCGTTCAGTCAAATTGTTTTGAAAAATGTCTCAAATTGAGCTTGAACAAAATAAAATTATTAAAAATTGATTTTCGAACACTTCTAGCATATAAATAATAGTTCATCATCCAGAATTGACCATTCCACGTTTCTTGGACGTTTTGAGAAGTTTTAGGGACAAAGGAAAAATCTTTCTTACTCTAATATTAAGGATAAAAAAGGATAATCAGATAATTTATTCGTATTATTGTTGTATAAAGTTTAAATTGAACCTGATTCATTCAAATGGTCTAAAATACATTTCAACATTTTTATTTCTTAATCAAAAATATTTATTATCGTCTTCAATCGTTTAGAATAAATCTGAGGGTGCTAAACGAAGTTTAAATGCATCAGGATGTGTTAAAAATGATCACTTTTATAACCTGAACAATATTTTGTTCTAAAAAAATATTTAACGTCTGTTTACAATAAATTATAAACATAATTTTAAACACGGTCCACCTGGAGTTCAACTTGTTTCCTTATTATCCTGTTTTAACGAAAATCTATGTATAATAATCCATTATTATTTTGTTTCAGGTAAGTCCTTTTTGTGTATGGAACGGTAAGTTATATTTCCATTTATTTTTGACTTAATATGAGTCCTTATTCAAACTATTCGCCATAAATATTTTATGTATTATATCCCATGAGCTTCGCTTTCAAAATTATCGTAATTTTTGCGAATATTTTGTGTACAGGATGTACCAATTGTCTCTCAAAAAAAAGTTAACTTATACTCAATCATACGAAATTTACGATATTGAAGAAATTTAAAAAAAAATAAAATTTTAAGTATCTTGTACTGGTGGAAGTTGAAAAAATTAAAAAAGTGATACCATCGAGGACTTTTTGGAACTATATATTTGAGAATGGAAGTATTTACTCTCTAATTCATAAAAAAAACTTTAGACCTCTTTGACTAGTTGTCACTGGTGTCAAAGTTTGAGCACAGAGAAAGTCAATTATGAAAGAAGGAAAAGTTTGAACTGGTAATGAGAAAGGTTTAAGTGAATATAGAGAAATTAATTGGGCACTCTAAAAGTCTTTATTGAATTTTGGATAGAAGAGGTTTAACTAATTCATATCTTCTAACATCTATGTTTATTTTTTACTGGATATCTTTCTTGAAATCAAAATTTTTGATAATTTGCTAATTCAGTCATTTTACAAGATGTGGGTCAAGCTTTTTTGATCAAATTATTGATAGAAACCTAAAATATGTAATAATGTATAATCTTGATTTTCCACACGTAGGGATGATTTTTTCATCACTTTCAATGAGGATTAAACCAAAAGCAAAGTACAAATCAACTCGTTTCAACTTTTGGTCATGAAGCAACATTTTTAGCTACCAAAATCGACTGTTGTGCCAGAAAATATCGTAAACTGATATTCCAAGATGTCATGTGATATACCTTGAGATTATTGACACTCGCATATATGAAAATTTGGCTGGTAATTTGGCTATAGTGCCGATTGCTGCAAAGAAATGCTGAAAATATTCGATTGCAGTTCTACAAAAGATATCCATAAGATCATAACAAGGATCTGTGCTGAACTAGAACAAAAATCGATTGTATGAGCCTTCCAAGTCGCACCAAATCCAATTGTTGGAGTAGGAACTACTTCGAAGCAACGTAGAACGGTCTTAAGAATTTGTTTCTCTGAAGCGTTCGATAAAATCAGGAAAACCAAACTCAGAAGGTGAATTATTTTCCACCACGACGATGCAAGCTCTAACACATCAGTTGAAATAAAAACGTTTTTAAGAAGTCAAGATATCAAATTGATGGGTCATCCACCGTATAGTCCTTATTTCTATACCTGAGGAAGAGGTTGATGCATTTTTTGAAGGTACCTCCATAGGAATGGGATATTTGTCCTAAGTAGCAACCCTTGTACTCAGTTATATCACCAGGCAGATAATTCAGCATTCATTTAACTAAACCTGAATATTTCCGACTTAATTCGTTGAAATATGAGTACAGGTCAAATTAAAGTCGATTGAGAATCAAATTAGAAAGTGGAGTCATCGTAAAATCTCTCTAAAAACATGTTGAATAACTTCCCTCAAAGTTAAGAAGTTTGAATACAAAAATCAAACTCTCGATGAACGAAATACTAGAAAGAGTCGACGGATATCACTACCTGTGTACACGTGGATTGAGAATAAAATAAGAAAGTGCAGTCAACGTAAAATATCTCTAAAACATGTTGAATAACTTCCCTCAAAGTTAAGAAGTTTGAATACAAAAATCAAACTCTCGATGAACGAAATACTAGAAAGAGTCGACGGATATCACTACCTGTGTACACGTGGATTGAGAATAAAATAAGAAAGTGCAGTCAACGTAAAATATCTCTAAAAACATGTTGAATAACTTCCCTCAAAGTTAAGAAGTTTGAATACAAAAATCAAACTCTCGATGAACGAAATACTAGAAAGAGTCGACGGATATCACTACCTGTGTACACGTGGATTGAGAATAAAATAAGAAAGTGCAGTCAACGTAAAATATCTCTAAAACATGTTGAATAACTTCCCTCAAAGTTAAGAAGTTTGAATACAAAAATCAAACTCTCGATGAACGAAATACTAGAAAGAGTCGACGGATATCACTACCTGTGTACACGTGGATTGAGAATAAAATAAGAAAGTGCAGTCAACGTAAAATATCTCTAAAAACATGTTGAATAACTTCCCTCAAAGTTAAGAAGTTTGAATACAAAAATCAAACTCTCGATGAACGAAATACTAGAAAGAGTCGACGGATATCACTACCTGTGTACACGTGGATTGAGAATCAAATAAGTAAGTGGAGTCATCGTAAAATCTCTCTAAAAACATGTTGAATAACGTCCCTCAAAGTTAAGAAGTTTGAATACAAAAATAACGTAAGTCTGGAAAAAGTCGACAGATATCACCACCTGTGTACACGTGGACTTTTTATAAAGATTGAGAAGCTTCTTTGTAGTATATTACAAGACTAGAAGCTTCTATGATGTGGTCCTACTGCAGAATGCTGAAAATAACACGAACAGCTGTAGATGTACTGAAGAATTTTTTAGTTTAAGAACCTGCGTACCATGGAATGTAAATTGTTTTCGAATTGATCTTTTCCAAACATTTGGATGAGTATTAGAAGATTGATGTTTTAGGACCCCTTGAAAAAATTTAAATTCATATTTGATGATATTAGGAGTGGAAGCGATATAAATAAATCACGTTAGTAGTCAAAAGTTCGTTAGACGAAAGCGAAAAGAAAAAAGTAATAAGTAGTTTGGTCTCCCCCTTCGAATACATTTTATAAATATATATCGGGAGAGGCAGCATTGTAGCTTATGCCGCAACGATCTGACTTGATCTTGATCGTATTGAATTCCGCTTTCTTTACGTCGAATAAAGAACTTCCGCGCACCTTTTGTGTCACATATTCATCATACGAGGGACTTCACTAATTATATATGTTAGACTCTGACTCGTTGATCTTTAAAAATCTGAAGTGCGCCCATAGTGTTTTCGTTTTTGTATGCACAGTTTGATTTTTTCTTTTTCTTCGGGCGAATCATTAATTGGGGAATACTTTTTCGGGGTGGGGCGCTTATTCTTATTCTTAGATATATCGGTTGAACTTCACGAAACGGTTATTATATACAGAGCGTTTTTTAAATTAGTACCTTAGTATCTTCTGATAACGATATTAAAAAGAAAATTAGAAAGCGACTATGAATTTAGTCAGAAACTCCTGCAGATTACATAATAACTAATATATTAAAAATATTTGAAGTATATGTATTTTCCAAAAACTTTTCTTCACTGGTTTAGGTCTCTTTGATGTTAATTAGTCAGTATCCATTTCTTTTATCGTCTGTTTTATCAATTTTCGTGATGTTCCCGCACTTTTTAGAGATGAGGGAATGTGAAGATATCACCCATTCACATCACAACACTCTAGTGCCTCAAATAAAGGTAATAACCTAACTAATTTACAAGTTTCACCATACATTATATTTTATAGTTGACAATACTTTTGATTCTCGATGTTTCTATAAAAAACCAGATGATCGAATCGAGTTTAAGAGCAATCAGTAGCTTATTGGAAGATCAGTCTACTAGTTATTTATTTTTCAGGTTTAAAGGATCAAGAATAAACTTGGAGCCCCAAAAAATACTATTCCACTTGCTCTAGTACTTTAGTAAGATGGCTATAAAGTTTGGAGTGTTAAAAGTCATGTTGATGATTGTTATTTTTGCTTACAAATATTTTGAGATTTCAAAAGCAAACATAAAACAATGTAGTCTAATATTTAGCACTTCATTACGTTTTTAGTACTCCTGATGTTCTTAAGGCTCCGGAGAAATAAGATAAACCAGATAATATTGACTCAGAGGAGGCGGAATTTAGTTTTACTAAATTTTTTATGAAATTAGATAGCTACAAACTGAATTACTTTGAAGGAATCCCGAAGAACGTAGAAGACGATGTCCCCATAATTTACCTACCAATTCATTAAAAAAATGTTTTTGTTCAATATTTTACTAAATTTGTTTATCAAATGCCTTTATTAGATCAATAGATGTTCATAGCAACAAAATTTGATACTTTTAAGGGACCCCAAAGAACCTAGATGACCATGTCCCCATAATTTAACTACTAATCTATTAAAAAAATGTTTTTGTTCGAGGTTATTGAATATTTTACTGAACTTTTTGATCAAATGCCTCTATAAGATCAATAGATGTTTACATCAACAAAATTTGATACTTTCAAGAGACCCCATAGAACCTAGAAGACCATGTCCCCATCATTTACCTACTAATTTATTAAGAAAATGTTCTCATTCGAAGTTATTGACTATTTTACTAAATTTTCTGAGCAAATGCCTTTATTAGATCAATAGATGTTCATAGCGACAAAATTTGCTACTTTGAAGAGACCACATAGAATTCAGAAGACCATGTCCCCATCATTTACCCACTAATTTATTAAGAAAATGTTCTCGTTCAAAGTTATTGAATATTTTACTAACCTTTTTGATCAAATGCCTCTATTAGATCAATAGATGTTAACAGCAACAAAATTTGATCCTTTTAAGAGATCCCAGAGAACCTAGAAGACCATGTCCCCATAATTTACCTACTAATTTATTAAAAGAATGTTTTTGTTCAAAGTTATTGAATATTTGACTAAATTTTCTGAGCAAATGCCTTTATTAGATCAATAGATGTTCATAGCGACAAAATTTGATACTTTGAATAGACCCCATAGAATTTAGAAGACCATGTCCGCATATTTTACCTACAAATTTATCAAGAAAATGTTCTTGTTCAAAGTTATTGACTATTTCACTAAATTTTTTGATCAAATGACTTTATTAGATCAATAGATGTTCATAGCGACAAAATTTGATACTTTCAAGAGACCTTATAGAACCTAGAAGACCATGTCCCCATCATTTACCTACTAATTTATTAAGAAAATGTTCTCATTCAAAGTTATTGACTATTTTACTAAATTTTCTGAGCAAATGCCTTTATTAGATCAATAGATGTTCATAGCGACAAAATTTGATACTTTCAAGAGACCTTATAGAACCTAGAAGACCATGTCCCCATCATTTACCTACTAATTTATTAAGAAAATGTTCTCATTCAAAGTTATTGACTATTTTACTAAATTTCCTGAGCAAATGCCTTTATTAGATCAATATATGTTCATAGCGACAAAATTTGATACTTTGAAGAGACCACATAGAATTCAGAAGACCATGTCCCCATCATTTACCCACTAATTTATTAAGAAAATGTTCTCGTTCAAAGTTATTGAATATTTTACTAACCTTTTTGATCAAATGCCTCTATTAGATCAATAGATGTTAACAGCAACAAAATTTGATCCTTTTAAGAGATCCCAGAGAACCTAGAAGACCATGTCCCCATAATTTACCTACTAATTTATTAAAAGAATGTTTTTGTTCAAAGTTATTGAATATTTGACTAAATTGTCTGAGCAAATGCCTTTATTAGATCAATAGATGTTCATAGCGACAAAATTTGATACTTTGAATAGACCCCATAGAATTTAGAAGACCATGTCCGCATAATTTACCTACAAATTTATTAAGAAAATGTTCTTGTTCAAAGTTATTGACTATTTCACTAAATTTTTTGATCAAATGACTTTATTAGATCAATAGATGTTCATAGCGACAAAATTTGATACTTTCAAGAGACCTTATAGAACCTAGAAGACCATGTCCCCATCATTTACCTACTAATTTATTAAGAAAATGTTCTCATTCAAAGTTATTGACTATTTTACTAAATTTTCTGAGCAAATGCCTTTATTAGATCAATAGATGTTCATAGCGACAAAATTTGATACTTTCAAGAGACCTTATAGAACCTAGAAGACCATGTCCCCATCATTTACCTACTAATTTATTAAGAAAATGTTCTCATTCAAAGTTATTGACTATTTTACTAAATTTCCTGAGCAAATGCCTTTATTAGATCAATATATGTTCATAGCGACAAAATTTGATACTTTGAAGAGACCACATAGAATTCAGAAGACCATGTCCCCATCATTTACCCACTAATTTATTAAGAAAATGTTCTCGTTCAAAGTTATTGAATATTTTACTAACCTTTTTGATCAAATGCCTCTATTAGATCAATAGATGTTAACAGCAACAAAATTTGATCCTTTTAAGAGATCCCAGAGAACCTAGAAGACCATGTCCCCATAATTTACCTACTAATTTATTAAAAGAATGTTTTTGTTCAAAGTTATTGAATATTTGACTAAATTGTCTGAGCAAATGCCTTTATTAGATCAATAGATGTTCATAGCGACAAAATTTGATACTTTGAAGAGACCACATAGAATTTAGAAGACCATGTCCCCATCATTTACCTACTAATTTATTAAGAAAATGTTCTCGTTCAAAGTTATTGAATATTTTACTAAACTTCTTGATCAAATGCCTCTATTAGATCAATAGATGTTAACAGCAACAAAATTTGATCGTTTTAAGAGATCCCATAGAACCTAGAAGACCATGTCCCCATAATTTACCTAGTAATTTATTAAGAAAATGTTCTCGTTCAAAGTTATTGAATATTTTACTAAATTTTCTGAGCAAATGCTTTTATTAGATCAATAGATGTTCATAGCGATAAAATTTGATATTTTGAAGAGACCCCATAGAATTTAGAAGACCATTTCCGCATAATTTACCTACAAATTCATTAAGAAAATGCTCTTGTTGAAAGTTATTGACTATGTCACTAAATTTTTTGATCAAATGCTTGTATTAGATCAATAGATGTTCATAGCGACAAAATTTGATACTTTGAAGAGACCACATAGAATTCAGAAGACCATGTCCCCATCATTTACCTACTAATTTATTAAGAAAATGTTCTCGTTGAAAGTTATTGAATATTTTACTAAACTTCTTGATCAAATGCCTCTATTAGATCAATAGATGTTAACAGCAACAAAATTTCATCGTTTTAAGAGATCCCATAGAACCTAGAAGACCATGTCCCCATAATTTACCTAGTAATTTATTAAGAAAATGTTCTCGTTCAAAGTTATTGAATATTTCACTAAATTTCTCGATCAAATGTTTCTACTAGTTCGTAATTTAATTTTTTCATATTTCATTCATAACATGGACAAAGGACTGTATCCCATTATTGACACCAAAAATTTCCGCGAATCATTCTTATCTACGTATACACATCAAATATTTGATTCAAATAGAAATTTTTTGGAATTTTGAAACCGGTGGTGCCGATCTGTCGCACTTCAATAGAGGAGTTTATTGACGAAGATATTTTACACCATATCATTTGACGCTACTATCTGTTGTTTATTTAATTTTTATTTTTTACATATTTATAGACAGATAAAAGTTCCATGTACTTACCTGGTAACCATTTATTATTATTTAACGATATTGGGGTGCCCGGCACTTATATATTTATTTATATTATTATAAATTTCCTCTCCATTCAGTTAATCCAACTCATCTCGAATCTGATCTTACCTCTTTTATCCATTTCCTTCCCTTCTTTCCATTCCCTCTTCTTCTCAATGAAACGTCGTTCATTCATCTGGTTTAACATCTAGGATTCATCGAATTGTACAAAAAGTATTTTTGCTGATCCTGGATCTTCATTATGATCAGGGATCTCATTGATCCACGACACTTAGCTGTCCAATTTTCTAGCTCTTCCGTCTTATCAATCGTATTCTTCGTAGATAAAACATCGTTGAGCTCCAGTAGGGTCCATAGACCAGCAACTGCACTTTACCAAGCAACCATATTTAAATGTATTTTACAGTTTGGTTGAGGTCCTGGATGCTTGAAACATAACCTCCTTTTGTTTTTCTCATGATTTTTTTACTATACTGCACCAACAGCCGTATTACTATTTAAAAAACCACTTACAAATCATTTCTTGTGAAGGATAATATTTACGTAACTTTTTTTGTTTTCTTTAATTGATTTGTTTTTCGTAAAATAGGGTAGAAATTAACAATATATATTCAAATATCCCTCGTATGTGTTAAATTCTTTGAGTAATTGTTTTTTATGACGAATAGAGTAAGCAGGATATGAAAAGTGACATCAATAAACAGATTTTTTCATATATACAACTCTAATATAGATATATGCTAACAAGATGTCGACCCTAATATTTTAAACGTAAGTTGGGGTTGAAAATATGGTACACATTAATAATTTTCATATTCCACTGACTTTCTTCGTTATTTATTGTTCTTTTTTTTTATAAGATAGATCCGTCTATGAATCATAGATATACGCGAATTATTTCTATTGAGAAATAAAAAAAAATCGTCTTGATTCATGATCCTTCGTTCTTTATAAAAAAATTTTTCTCGAATTTTGTCCCATATTGCTCGTGATCTTCATTTTTCGTCGCTTTTTTGCCCAAAATTTCTCAACTTTACTATTTACTATTTCCAAGACGCAACCTCACATAATAATCAAACTTCAGTCCCTTTTTTAAAGTAATTTATTCCTACTAAAGATTGATTATAATAATTGATCTGTAAATAGCTTTTAACATTGTCATAGTTGTTTATTAGAATTATTCAACCCCTTGTTTAATATACTTCATTTCATTTCTTGTCAGTATTCGATCCCAGTTTTCTTGTATGATCATTACATCATCTGCAAAAGTACATCCCCATACGAATTACACCCCCAATCAAATCTTGAGCATATTTATGCCTCTGCTTTCCCTTATATCAGACACCCTATATACATATAATTCAATGATGTCTTCATGATTATTCATTTTTTTTATTTTTTTATCAATTTTGTGTACCAAATCTTTTGTTTTCTTTTTTTTAATTTATTGATTCAGTTTATCTGAATCGCGACGTTAATTAACTGAAAAATATATTTTCAATATTTAATTTTATTTTACGTATAAAAAAAACAACTTGAGAATAAAATATTTATGAGAATAAAAACCGTATTGAATTCAATTTCACACGATATCATGTAAAACTGTCAAATCAGGGTAGGAATTCTTCAAAAAAAAACCATTTTTAATAAAATAACCACCGTACAACCACCCTATTTCATATGGCTTTGTCATTTTTTTCGTTTATCTATTCTTCATCGAATCAGGTATATATATATAAGGTCAGGTAAAGTCCGTTTTCACCCTTTACGTCTAAAAAAGTCAACTCGAAAACTTCCATAATGAACTTTATTGTTAATTCAACTCCAAGTTTTACTTTAAATGCGAAAAGCAGTTTGATAAGGGATAGGGTTGTTCGTAGATATCTACATTCTTCGATTATTTAAAACGTGTAAGAGATTATGAGAAGAAACCACCCGAAATAACGGTAACAATCAATATTTTATTCACGAAAAAAAGGTCGTAATGAAATTATTAGAGGGTTGCAGCAAATACCTCCCTTGTTATTGTGATTTCCAACCGATTTGTCATAGAAAAATGGAAATATTCCAGATGATAACTAACTTTTGCATGAAATCATGTTATTGTACTCTGAAGATGGTCATAGACTGAAGAAATCAGACCAAATGGACAAAATAAACGCATTAACGAGATAGCTCAATAAAAATCACCTCGATCCATTTGTAATATCCACCCAAACCATTCAGGAACATCCTCCGAAATCCACGTTCTTTTTTATACAACCCTGCGCGAATCTTTCTCTTGCTCTTCTATCAAAACGAAGCCCAATTAATCGTAAGTCTAATTAACTTCTCTCTTTGTCTCAAGTTTAGCTGCGTCAAATCATCTTCTGACCGTTTATCCACGCCCAGCAACTCTTCCAGCTTCTCTAAGCTCTTGTTAGGCTTGAACACCTGCAGATCATCGGGCATCTCCAAGCCCAGCAACTCTTCTAGTTTCTCTGAGCTATTGTTAGACCTGAACACCTAAACTTAAGCACCAGCAGGTCATCGGGCATCTCCACGCCCAGCAAGTCTTCTAGTTTCTCTGATCTATTGTTAGACCTGAACACCTAGACTTAAACACCAGCATGTCATCGGGCATCTCCACGTCCAGCAACTCTTTTAGCTTCTCTAAACTCTTGTTAGGCTTGAACACCTGAAGGTCATCCGGCATCTCCACGCCCAGCAAATCTTCTAGCTTCTCTAAACTCTTGTTAGGCTTGAACACCTGCAGGTCATCCGGTATCTCCACGCCCAACAACTCTTCTAGCTTTTCTGAGCTCTTGTTAGGCTTGAACACCTGCAGGTCATCCGGCATCTCCACGTCCAGCAACTCTTCTAACTTCTCTAAGCTCTTGTTAGGCTTGAACACCTGCAGGTCATCCGGCATCTCCACGCCCAGCAACTCTTCTAGTTTCTCTGAGCTCTTGTTAGGCTTGAACACCTGCAGGTCATCCGGTATCTCCACGCCCAACAACTCTTCTAGCTTCTCTGAGCTTTTGTTAGACTTGAACACCAGTGGGTCCTCGGGTATCTTTCTCGGAAGTGCAGCTTTTTCTTTCGGAATCGCGTCTTCTATTAAAGTTACCTGTCCTTTGGAAACGACAGTAAACTCTGGAAACATCAGATCGACTCATGTTCAGCGCGCTGGTCACTTTTTGTTGACACTGATCTTATCGCAATAGGGTGGTCAATGTTGCAAAGAAATTAATTTTTTGCCAAATACGCCAGTTCTTTTGAGGAGCACCCTGTATAAATCTCTCCAAAACTCCTAATTCGTACGCCTCTGATTCGAAGAGAACGAATTTCATATAAAAGGGACCAACTACGATGCGACATCAAAACCCTATTTTAATTTCAAATTGAATTTGCGACGGTGTATTTTCTAACACTTTGAAGATACGACTTCCTGCAGATCTGATAATTACGAGTTTTAAACTAAAATCTGTTTCTGAATCGACGTATCTGGAAGTGTCAGAAATATTTGTGAAAAGAAGATTTTATGATTCATTCGTAATAAAAAATTACGTTATAGATATACAGAGCTAGTTACAGTTAAAGCTGAGACATCTTATTCTGTTTTAATTGCATTTACAACAATATCCAAGTGAAATGGCTACATTGGAATCTTCAAATTCGGCGAATTCACGCGGCGCCTTTCATCTACTTTTTATAAATAACGAACGCACTTTTAAAGTTTCTTTTTTTATCATATCAGGCGGTTTTTGTACAGTATTTCTTATAATTTCTAGGAAAGTCTATTCATTTATTTATTTTTTTATGGAAATCTTTTGGATATATGAGGAATTTTTGTAGCGCAGTTTAGTCAGTTTATAATAAATAGTCGTAGTGAAAAGTAATCGAAAAATTTAAATGAATTATTTAATTTAGTTAAGTGATAGTAATAAGTGAATTATTATGAGTTAGTTAAGTGTTTAAATGAATTAGAAAGTGTGTAAATAAATACGAAAAACATTACAATACTAAATTACCGAGTGTCTCGGAAAATTTTTATTCATGAGATTAAAAGAAAAACGTTGTTTAAGACAATTTGAAACAATGTTTGATGAACCAAGTCTTCTGAACATAACCTCACGAAAATTAGTCCAATGCTGTTAGACCTACCGAGAGGGAAGGCTTATTTATAATTAGATATGGCTTCTTCTCCATTAAGATCAATTTTTGGGTCAGTCATAATCGCTCAAATGGATCCAGACGTTTGCAAACAGAAATCAAAATCTCCAAGTCAAATAGTATTCATGGAATGTTAGGTGTGGTCAATACGGATCTTGATAGCTCAAATGATCAAAAAATTTGAGGAATTTGAGATTTGGCTCTATAGAAGCATCCTGAAGATATCCTGAACTGACAGCATCGATTTTTTCTTGTATAAATTCATCCTGTATCGAAGTGCGATTACGATTGATCAAGATAAGTCATTAAAAATGTCAAACTTCACGATTACAATCTTTCAGATTTGACATATTCAAATCAGTGTTGCCATATCTCAAAACTTAATTCTATATTATTAAAATTAGTATACAAATTACGTGCTTTCCATCATTGAAGTGTATTTTATAATTATCAGTTATTCCCTTAGGATTTGCCCTTTCACATTTTATGATCATTTGTTGTATTACCAACTTAAAATAAAAAGTAAAGCTTAGATACCACATGAAACTAAAAACTTTACTATTTACTATTTCCAAGACGCAACCTCACATAATAATCAAACTTTATTGAGAAAATAAAAAAAATTTAATCATTTAATACGCGATCGTCTTAATTAGATATTTTTTGTTGCCTTTAAAAGACAGTAACCCCGTTATAAAGAAGACAGTGACAATCACTCAAAAAACAATTAATGTTTGAACACACTTAGGGATAATTATATTTCAAGTTTACACCACTTCAGGCGTTTATCATCCTTGTTCGGCTGTTTCATATTCTCGATGAGATATATGAAACAGCGCGCCTGTCAAAAACAAGTGACAGTATAGAAAAGCAGTCGCTTTGTATTAAAATCCCCGCTTTAAAATTGATATTTGATCTGAGAAAACAGAGCCGCTCGGAAATTATTTACGAGAACCGATATTAAAAATATCATTTAATACATAAGAAAATATAAATAATTTATTCTCTATTAAATCACATCTTTCCAGCTCTTAATTGATAATGAATTGTTTTATTTTGGTTTCGTCTTTCCTCTTCGAAAAAACTAATGGAACCAATCGCATTTTCCATCATATCAGTTCAAACAAAAACGTTTTTGAACAGTAAAAACATCGAATCGATGAGTGATCCTCCAAACAGTCCTTATTTGGAGAGGTCAACGTTTTTCTACACATCTCGATGCTTCAAATCACATGTTTTAGAGGTACCTCGATCGGAATTGAGAAAATACTTTCTCAATTGGTTCAAACTCATGCAAGAATGTATTGTTATTAATGGAGAAGATTTTGAAAAATGATAAAGCCTCGTGGTAATTAACTAACTCCAATTATATGTTAATAAAGATCTTCCTCAAGTCTAAATGGTATATAGATGGTTCGAAGCTAGCATTAGAGTTGAGCTGGAAATTTCTGAACTCAATTGCATGCTCTCCATGAGAAAACGACTCATTATTCTTCATGTAGAGTTGATATCAATAAACATAAGCTCAAGTTTGTATAGAAACCTCTCCAGAAAACATATTAACGTTCTATTCGATAACCAAGTGGTCTTTAAGGCACTGAAGATTATTTATTGTACGTTATTTAAACAATTTTTGGCCCCAAGAAGATATAAGACGCAAGAATCTAATTAATAGTTTACCAGGTGAAATTAAGAGTCCTACTTTAAATATTGTAGCTAAACGAGCGGCAGTTGCAGAGCTGATGGTACATAAATCAAAAAGTAAAAAGTTCTGCTTGTACCTGACAGATTCAGATCGTTTGCAGAAGGTGCGCATCTATATATCACGGATATATATATTAAAGTTAGTACACTTTGGTGTTTAATTTTGCCACAATCCCAACACTAAAAACTAATTTCCAATTTATAGTGGAAACTTTAAATAAAATTATTGTAACAATGAAGCAAATTATTCATGACCTCTGGAGATGTGCAGTTAAATTCTTCGTCTCGTTCTCCATCCATTTTCTTGTTATTTTCATATTTGACGTATTAACAAATAAAAATTTTAATATCACAAGAAACGAAAGGAAAAAACATAGTTAAGAAGGATAATCTAAGTTAAAAGGATGTGTTAAGGTTTACCAAGGTCGAGTACCAATAAAAACTGCAAAGAGGAAAGATATTGAAAAACTGAGAGCCTAAATTCCAGACGAGTATCGAGGATTTGGCGAAAAAATTTCTGACTGACCAATTGATGACAGATTTCAAGAGATTATCAACGATTTCGATGTTGAAGAAACCAACGACGATCCATAAACCAGAAATATAACCTCAAATTTACATCTTTGATTCGTTTTTTCCTCTTTTAAACTCATTTAAGTAGATTTTACTATGTTTCTAGTAAATTGTAAACATTACAAAAAAAATAACAGCTTTTACTTGAAATTTAATGGTTTTTTATCCTCTTGCAACATGATTCCTGTGAAATATTTTGATTTGAACAGTTTTTTTGTCTTATTTCTCACAAGTTGAATCATCATGACGTCGAAATTAAAAATTAATCACAAATATTTTGTTTAGAACTAGATAATCAGCTAATTGACCATTGTTTGCAATTACTAATAATCTAATAGTTAGTCAGGTGTATTGCGAAACGAAACTACTAATTTTCTGAATGAAAAATTTCTTTTTCTTGTCTATATAACGTTAAAAATACGTGGTACAAATGACGTGTCTACAAAAAAGATATTAAAAAAGTAGATGATAAAATCGAAAGCGAAAACAGCTTAACTTTCACAAAAGCCAAAATATTATGTTGGAAGAAGCGTTGCCAACGTTATAAAGAGACTGGATCCTTTTATAATCGACCTGGAACAGCATCTGCATGAACTATTAACTTTAATCCTCCCTAGCAGATTTTTTTAACGTTCTATATCAAATGGTGGATTCATGGAACTAATATTTATACTTTAAACTTCGAGCGCTGCATTTGATTGACGCTTGTACGTATTATCTGTCGTCTAAAGCCCTTACGTGTACAAGGGGATATTTAGAAACGCGGTACTAAATCTTTTATAACATATAACAACGTCAGAAAATTTTATATTTCATAATTTTTTGTAATTGTTGGTTATTAGTAATGTAGAAGAGAAAAACTAAGAACACGTGTATAAGAAGCACCCCAAAGCTCGAAAAGTTATCCTAAAAAACATGATAGGGGCGCTGGTAACAAAGCCGCTCCCTCAATTATTAACAATTTGCGCTCCTCTTCTGTAATAGCTCGCTTAGATGAAAGTGCACTCATCGAGTGTTCTCCGAACGGCAGACAAATGAACGCTGGCTGCTTCGCAGATTGCGTTTAAACGTTTAAATGCATATGGCAGTGAAGAGGTTTCATTTTCGGTTTGTTAATTTTGATCATTTTGTTTTCCCCCGTTCGAAGAGATTTCCCTATTGCATCTAAGTACACCCCATACGTTACCCATATTAGCACGCTTTAACCGATGTTTGAAAATCTCGTATTATTTGGTTGGATGGCTCGAGTTATGGAAACATTCAATATTATAAAGAATGCCCAGGTTTTATTAATTAAAAATATTGTAATTGAAATTGCCTCAATCGTAATGAATTTTTTCAATCTTACTATCCATATAGAATTTTACGATGGGTCCAGTAAAGGTCCAGACTTGACTCAACCACGGACAACTCTAACCCTAGCTTGGAATCCGTTATTTTCCAGACCTGGTGGAAATCTGGGATGACTATAAGATGGTTACCCAGAGCTCAGCCAGGCTTGGGTAGCTATAGAATGCCCGGGTCTAAGTTACCCAGACTTCAAAGAGGCTTAAGCCATTATTGGTTTGCCATGGCCGGGTTTCCCCAAGCTAAGCCCCGTCGTTCAAGTCTTGCGCCTCTTACATGGGTATATATTCCTGTTCAACACGCCGGGTTTCCCAACGTTGGTCTAAGATAAGCCCCGTCGTCGTTTTCCTTAGATTAAGCTAATTTTTTAGGTTAGACGATAGAAAACCATAAATGGTACATTTTCTACTTTTCAGTTTTCATTATTTTCCTATTTCGTGATCGTTTCTTTCGGGATATTAAACCACTCTTCCTCTATTGCAACGGGATTAAGTTTTGGGTAAAAAGTCCAACTCGAATTCTCCTTTTTAGCAAATCCCATCGGATTTAGGTCAGGACTGTATACTGGCCACTCCATAACCCGAAAACCGACTTATGCAATGTAATTTTGCACGAATTTGGCATTATCATGCATGCATCAGCCGTTAAACCACTTCGTCGGTGAACACGGTCGCCTCTACGAATGAACACATGCTCGGTTCGTGTTTCTATAGAAATTGCAACTCAGATAATGCAGGAACCACCTTCGCTCTTTACAGTAAATTGCTCTCTTGGTCTTCGGTATCTTCCTTCTTCAGTTGATACCATGGAGGCATATTCTGGTTTCATCGGTCTCGTTTGAGCTAGAGTCATGATTTGATTGAATTATGAAGGGTGATGAAGAGGTTAATCTGTCATTTATTAAACGTTTTTTTCCACTACTTGCTCAAACAAAATTCAACACATATTTGAAAATAAAAATCAATGCTGTTTCATATTCTATTATTAATGACCTCTGGAAATGTGCAGTTAAATTCTTCGCCTCGATTTTCATCCATTTTCTTGTATTTTCAAGGAAAACTTTGAATTATTTGATATTTGACGTATTAACAAATAAAAATTTAAATGTTTCAATGAATCTAATTAATTCCCAGTCGATGAATACGTAGGTATTCGAAAGATCGAAAATCTATTAAAGTTAGTACATTTTGGTGTTTAATTTTGCCACAATCCCACCACTAAAAACTAATTTCCAATTTATAGTGGAAAATTATGGTAACAATCAATGAACGTCCTCTCTATTTGCCTGATTTAGTAATTTCAGGATGTCTAATTAAATATTAACCTGAAAAAACATTTACGTGGATGAATAGTCCATTGTTTTTTCTCAAAATATATAGTTTCATCTGAATATATATTTTGATTTATATTAACAATTTATAGCTTAATCAAAGTACCACAAATATACTGTTTTGTATTAAGGCGATTTCTCAGGCGTTTTATACAGGAAATAATTCAGCAATGGAATCATTGCATGCGGAAATTCGCCACGGGAACTGTATATATAAGTCAAAAATATCTATGTAAACGCGAATCTAGTTTACATACGTTTGCTCCCTTTGAAACAATAAAGTCTCGTGTCATAAATATCTGCAGGCCATCGTACGAGATATTCTCGCTAGCAATATGGTTTCTAGCTTCTGTATTATTCAGAAAGAGGGGCGGAATATACCAAAGAATTGTTGAATTAATACAAAAGACAATATTTTATGAAACATTTATAATTAATAAACTAGATGATGCGAAGTTTGTAATGTTTACCGGGTAAACAAGGATTCACAAAGTGGTCAATTTATACGAGAACGAGTACCTGGTCCAACAAAGAAAACACAAATTTGTTTTTGTTTTTCAATTTGATCCCCATTTCGCTCAATGATGTTCAATTAGTTCGATATATCCTGTTTGTTGGAAAATCTTTGCACACCAAGCTATTTTTTCAAGTCTAGAAACGGAAAATAATCCAAGGGGGATAAATCTGGCGATTTCGATGCATGCAAACTTCAATTTATCAATTTTGGATATTGCAATAACGGATCTGATAGCTGGTGCAGTATCTTGATGAAACAACTTTTTTTTAGCCAAATACGGCCGTTTTTGCTTGATAATGATAGTTTCTCCTTTTTAAAAATTGTACCACGCGCATCCCACAAAACCTTGCCTACAGGTGGAACAGTTTTTGTGGATTTTCTTTAACATTTCTTCTAACAAGTCTTCACTTCATTTGGTCGACCACTGTGCTGCTGATCTTCACAGAACGTACAGTCTCGTCTAAACTATGCTACACAATATTTTACTGTTGATAACAAAGGATCAGTCTCACTTAGAGTGGAATCTAGTTCAGCTTCTATATTGGTTGATGCTAATGATGACCAAAGAAGTGTTCACTATTGATGGCTGCCAACCAAATATTAAACAACGTGGCGTCTTTTTCAAGCAGCAACCGCCATCTTTAGGTCAGGCAAGGTACTTCTAGGACTATTTTCGTAAATTAGTTCTTCAGCAGAGGATATGAACTAACCCTTAAATTTATCTAGAGTCACTGTGGTTGTGATTGGTTATTTATAGAGTCATGTGACTAAATTGTGATATTTTTTGCAATTTTTGTTTCAAAAATAGTTTTTTCTACATTATAAATAATAAAATATCCAAAATTGTACACTGGAAACTATTTAAATGATATTAATTTTTAAATTTATTCAAAATTTTATAAATTTTCATAAGTTATGCTAAATAAAAATCATTTGATGACTAGATTTTGTTATTTACTTAAATTATAGTCAAAAAATTAAGTTTTTATCGCATATTTTGTGAAATTTTTCAAATTTATTCAGAAATTATTTTAAAAAACTATATCTAGAATATAATTCTCATAATTTTTGTAAATAATCTGACTTAAAAAAAATAGAGATGTCGGATTTTTGATTTTATATCTGGAAAAACATGATTATGAAAAAAGTTTTCTAATTTTGGAAATTCTCATTTAAAAATTGCCAGTTTTCACAATGACCTGAGATTTCTGAATTTTAAGATTTCTTAAACTTTTTAACAAACAAAGGAAGTTGTATAATTAGGAATCAAACTAAACCAAAAAGGAATATGAAAGAAATAAACGTTTTTATCACCTTGAAAAAGATAATTGATGATGTAGGATTCAGTAAACATTATAAAAACATACGAAAAAAGCAACAAACAAAAATAATTTCGGTAAAGTGCAAAAGGTAACATCTGTACAAGCAAACTTAGAAGCAATTCTAAACCAGCAACTTATAAAATTGTCCTGTGAAGATAGATGTGAAATGAATAAAGATATTCAATTATCCTGCAGAGATTCAGTTTATCTTTCTAAATGTTCTTGATTTTGGGTCTCTTCTGTTTGAAAATCAGTTTTATTTTAATAATTTTTGAAAGATGAAGATGTAAAGAGAAGTCGAAATGTCTAATTTTGTCTTTCAAAAATTATTATAAAAAACTAACAGAAGAAACCCAAAATCAAGAACATTAATATATTAAAAGGTCTAAGAAATAAGAAATTGAAGAAAATAAAAATGTATGTAATGTGAAACTAAGTGAAATGCTGGGAAACGTCACAGAAAAAGTTAAAAAACTTGATTCTCAGCTCAAAATGAATTTGATTTATCCATTCGCTGCCCATTATTCCATTTTTTTTTTATAAAATATTCTTGCGCAAATGTGTTTTCTACTTCAGTTGTGTTCGTTGTTGTTTTATGGTTTTCTTCACTTGGTCTTCCATGAATATCTATCTTTGAAACCGTAGAGTGTTATTCACAATGTTATAGGTACATACACAGCTAGTACGAGGAAGGTCCCAAAAGTACCTGGCTTGACCTAGACCTAGACCACAATCTATACAGTTTCAAGTTTGAAGACTGTACGTTGTTTATTCTTCGTTTGGTAGAAAGTTTTCAGTGAATTTGTAAACATCTAAAAAATTGGTTATCGTTTTGTGATACAATATTTTCATTTGAAAGGCTTTAGTCAAACCAATGTAGAAGCTGAAGAATATTGGATAGCAAAGTTTAAATGAGACCGTACAGAACGTACGTGAAGACCAACAGTGCAGTGGTCGACCAAATGAAGTGAATATTCCAAAAATGTTGAAGAAAATCCACTGGATGGATACTGGATGATCGTCCACTGAACATGGCATTCCAAAAAGTGTGGTACATCGCAAATCAACTGAAAATTTGGACATGAGAAAGCTGTGCGCCGCGTTTGTTTACAGCGTCTTGAAGATGTTTCCATCGAATCTTTGGAGATGTTTTACAGTGTTTTATAATCGTGGATGAAACTAGGATCTATCACTGTACTCCCCAAATCAAAGAACAATCAAAACAATGAACTGAAAAGGGAGATTCGACTCCAAAGAAGGTATAGACTGTTCCATCTGCTTGGTGTATTTTTTAAAGCGCGTGTGATAATTTTCATCGACTATTTTAGAAAAGCAAAAAACTATCAACAGCGATAATTACAGCAATGTTTGAGCGCAAAAATCAAGTAAAAACGTCCGCTTTCAGCTAAGAAAAAAATTTTGATTCATCAAAAAAATTCACCAGCTACATATTCCGCATTTTTTTGAAAATTTGTATCGAATTGACTAAATTTCTTGATCGTGGTTGTCTTAATGCAACTCGTAGCGATCTAATTTTGATTTAACCGGGTAAATTTTCAATTATTTCTACAATTAATGACGTGAAAGTTGATTTTTACTATTTTTTTATCATTAATCCATCACTCCACCATTTTATCAATGGACGTTTCTAACACACAAATCAAAATGCAAGATGATGAATGATTCGGTAAATCATCGTACATGATATCATCTAATGAATAATAAGAATTTTTGCAAGGTGACAAATTTTCTGATGGAAGTTTATTAAAAAAGAAAACTTAATATCATATGTCATCAAATTTATTTTCAAATAAATCGGTTTTCATTGATATTTATAACATAAATTAATACGTATCGGGAGACATCCTATATAAATAGTGTAATAGTTGAAAAAAATACATTTTTAATATACAGATTGATTTAAGTTTAAAAGATGGAAAAAGCCGAAATCTATAAAAAAAGAAGTAACTTATGCCGAACGCGTATATCCCTGATAATCCTCTTTTTATTACAAGGAAAACAAAAAAATCGTATCCTCAAAGGCGATAAAAGCGAGAGCAGCCGTTTTTGAACGTATCAAATAACGAAAAGTTCACGCCCATATACCGGCAATTCGAAAAAGTCGATATATACATATAATTTAACTCCTATTTTAATGTTTGTTTAAATTGAAATGGTAGAAAAAAAGACGATAAATCTCGTTAAATAAAAATTTCATGGGTGAGTGTTACGAATTTTCGTGGTCTTGATGTTCCTGCCGACTGTAAAGGGTGTCCGCCGTATAAGATATCGAAATATCTAACAGAGAAACTATGTTAGAGAAATGAAATACGATGCAGTTTGTAAAATCGAACACATTGCGTTTTATAGCAGTGATATTTATATGATAAATGGGCCATTTAACACGGGATTTCTTTCAGTTTCCAACTTACAAACTGGTACTTAAAAACGGGGGAATAACTTTCGAAAAAATCGTCTCATGATACAAATTGATTGGAAAATTGTACGAGTATGTTTAGCTCAATATTTTTTTGTATAATTAAAAAATTGTTTCAACATTTATCTCTCCATTCATCCACCTACCAAAAACCTTGGAGAAAAGAGTTTTAAACAAAAATTGAGGCTCATAAAAAGCTCTACAAAAAAAGGTTATATACATTTTTTATGTAAATATATTTTCTTGGATGTTATAATTCAAAATATTCGTTAATTTTTTCGTGGTTCCTTAATCAATTTGAATCCTGTCGAGATCTTTTGAATCATAAAAGTCAAAAGAACAGATTTAAATATCGATCGAGAATTGGAGCCCCCAGATTTTACCTTAATTAGAGAAGATATTCCCTAAAAGGATTTTTGTCTACGAAGTTTAATTTGCCCTCAGTCTCCTCCAAATTTTCATTAAATATCTTCAAAAATATTGATTTTAGAAAAAAAAGTTTTAAACAAAAATTGAGACACATAAAAAGCTCTACAAAAAAATTATATACATTTTTTATGTAAATCTATTCTTTTGGCTGTTATGGATCAAAATATCATAGTATTTGAACCGATAGATCACCTACCATCAGTTTAAAGTCAATTCTGGACATTTCGAGAAGTTTTTCAAATTTCATAGCTGAGTTTTCGGCTTGGAATGTCCTTTTAATAAGATCCCGTTTCATCCCTTAGACATTCAATGAGTTTGTGTTGATGTGACATCTCTATGACCCACAGAAAGGCTCTGATCCAAAATACGGTCTCACTTCAGCTTCCTCACTAAATTATCACTTCTTTAGGTTAAATAGCGCCTCTAAGGCTGAATTTTGAGGTTAGGTGAAGCAATAATTGGAAATTTCTCAACGTAGACTTCAAATTTTGTCATCGTTTTAGTTAAAAACCGATTTTTTCACCATTCCAATAACCGTATGAAACTTTTTTCAAAATCCTCAATTGAATTTGTCGATATTATCGATATTGAAACAAATATTTTAGTTGTCGAATGGGTACGAAAGTTTTACTAATAATTTTAGGATAATTACAAATTATTCCAAGTAGGGAAACCGAAAAAATTGAAAAGAAAAGTGAAATTATCGGCGATGAGTATACCACAAAAAAGGAATTAAAAACGGAAAAGATCTAGCGCGAAATCCGAAAATCTCAACATATCTAGTAACACGTTGATAGAAACATCTGCCAAAACGTCCAATTCAGGTAAACTACCAATAATTTTGGTATTTTTGTTAAATCTGTTTTCTATTGGTTTGAAATGTGAATTTTCTACCCCAAAACTTATATATAATTTTTAAATCACCCTGTATTTTATTGGAAACAATCTATTTCACCTTATTTTGATTTCCCCCGTATCAACTTCAACATTTTTCGTTTTCGTAATTATAACAAGCGAAAGAAATTTTATATCGGAAATGAACTACAGGGTGTTTTGATTAAAATAAAAAGCAGATTTTGTCGTCTTGTATATTTGATAGCGTTTTTTTCGGTTTTAATTTTTTCGTTGTTAATTTTTTATTCCTGACGATTTAACGGAAGCGGATTCTTCGACTTCATCGTATAAAATGCACAATATTTTGAAGTATTGTCAACAAAAATCATAATATACAGAAGGTTTAGGGAAAAAAGTGTTCCAGTCTCAGAAACAGGTGGAAAATCGGAAAATATTACGGTTTTTTTAATGAAAAATGTTCGTAACCCAACTGTATTCAATATAAATACACACACATGGATTTTGCTTAATATACTGGTCATATTACAATGAAATTTCATACGAATATGCTTCAAAACTTGATACATTTCATACAAAGTTCTATCTTTCACTGCCAAGATAAAAAGGTACTTGTAGATAGCTCGTCATAGCGTAAACCGCTAGAAAAGAAGCCAAACTACAAGTTTATCTCACCAAATATTGCCTAACAGCATTCTCAACATTCGCAGCACCTTAATAATCTTATTTTATGCACAACCCTCGTACCTACTATAAAAAATCATTTTCCATAAAGAAGCCCATCGTAAAATGTCTTATAAGTCCCTAATTAGCTCCCTCGCAAAATCAATTCACCTCAACAGATGTTGTCCTATTCAAACGTTTTAATTTACGCCCTTTAGAGGAAATTTTCACTTTATCCTTCCACAAAACTTAAACATTCCACTTGTCCTACCAAGAATCAACGTATTGAATTCAACTTAAAGTGTCTGTTTTATCACCACAACTCACTTTTCCTTATCAATCTTTTTCTGTGATTTTCCCTTGTCAAGTTGTTGTTAATTCTTCTTCTTCCTTGTCTTCAATACATATCTTCCATGATCTCTTATTCTTTTCAATTCCTTTCTTTTTATCTGTCCAATATTTGATGTTGGGTGTCTTTTATTTCGCTGAATTATCCAATTTATCGAAATTATAAAAAATTTTATCAATTTCTTCAACGAATTACATAAATTTTTTTCTTTAATGATACAAGAAACTATAAGTTAATTTTCTTATTAGTTACGAGTCAAGTTATGGGTCGTATCTTTAGCGGAATTTAATTAGAGTTAATTAAGTGAGTGAAGTCTCGTATTTGCTACGAATTATTATTAAAGTCGTTCAGGATATCCCAAGTTGGCACCACTTGTCTCCTCAATCTTTAGGGGTCGTTCTTTATTTTAACTACACCCCGTCATCACTAAAGTCGGTCTTAAATTCGTAAAATTTTAATTTTAACTTTCATCATCGCTATCCTAATATCTCGGGCGCATTTAATTGAAATTTGTTTGTTTATTATAACAAGTTTTAATGTTAATCAACAAATTTTATTGTTTCATCCTGTACGCAACGTATCGATGTAAATTTCCTCGTTCCGTACATGTCAAATTGATAGTCTTCGGTCTAGTTATAATGTCTATAATATAGAAATGTAATTTGGGATGTGTAAGACGAATAGGTCACGTGATCGCGTGTCTAAGTTTCATTTTCAAGTGGAAATCAACTATCTAATTGGAATTTGTTTATTTCGAAGTGAATCGCGCGCCATTCTAATTTAAAACTTAATTTCTAGCTTATTTTATAGTTCGTTAAGTATACAGACAAGAACCTGATGTAATAATTAACGAATATCACATGTCCGTTACCTATAAAAGGGACATGTCGCTCTAAAATATCAATTATTGATCCTTCTAACAGTACCAAATCTGTATAAGATGTTCCACCCTACAACGGGATGGATCCTTCTCCATAAATTGATGTTGCAGCCTCTATTTCATAAATATTTTGATGTATCTTGAATAATCTAGTCTCAATCTAGCTCTAGCTGCAGGGTGTTCTTTGGGAAGCACTTCGGCACTAATTCCAGCAGTTCTTGAAACTTTTATCATAGTTTGTAAAGTTATGAGCTTCGTAAAGCTTGTAGTCTCAAAAATCTATTATTTTTGAGCTCTATCATATCTTTCGGTCTTTCTATATCTTTTTCTTTGTATATTATATATGAAATCTAGTCTCTATTGAGCTGTAGCTGCAGGGTGTTCTTTGGAAAGCTACTTCGGTTCCAATTCCAGCAGTTCTTGAACCTTCTATCATAGTTTGTAGAATTAGGAGCTTCGTAAAGCTTGCAGTCTCAAAAATCTATTATCTTTGAGCTCTATCATATCTTTCGGTTTCTCTATATCTTTTTCTCAGTATATTATATATGAAATCTAGTCTCGATCTAGCTCTAGCTGCTGGGTGTTCTTTGGAAAGCTAATTCGGTTCTGATTCCAGCAGTTCTTGAACCTTCTATCATAGTTTGTAGAATTAGGAGCTTCGTAAAGCTTGCAGTCTCAAAAATCTATTATCTTTGAGCTCTATCATATCTTTCGGTTTCTCTATATCTTTTTCTCAGTATATTATATATGAAATCTAGTCTCGATCTAGCTCTAGCAGCTGGGTGTTCTTTGGAAAGCTACTTCGGTTCTAATTCCAGCAGTTCTTGAAACTTTTATCATAGTTTGTAAAATTAGGAGCTTCGTAAAGCTTGTAGTCTCAAAAATCTATTATCTTTGAGCTATATCATATCTTTCGGTTTCTCTATATCTTTTTCTTAGTATATTATATATTAAATCTAGTCTCGATCTAGCTCTAGCTGCTGGGTGTTCTTTGGAAAGCTAATTCGGTTCTGATTCCAGCAGTTCTTGAACCTTCTATCATAGTTTGTAGAATTAGGAGCTTCGTAAAGCTTGCAGTCTCAAAAATCTATTATCTTTGAGCTCTATCATATCTTTCGGTTTCTCTATATCTTTTTCTCAGTATATTATATATGAAATCTAGTCTCGATCTAGCTCTAGCAGCTGGGTGTTCTTTGGAAAGCTACTTCGGTTCTAATTCCAGCAGTTCTTGAAACTTTTATCATAGTTTGTAAAATTAGGAGCTTCGTAAAGCTTGCAGTCTCAAAAATCTATTATCTTTGAGCTCTATCATATCTTTCGGTTTCTCTATATCTTTTTCTCAGTATATTATATATGAAATCTAGTCTCGATCTAGCTCTAGCAGCTGGGTGTTCTTTGGAAAGCTACTTCGGTTCTAATTCCAGCAGTTCTTGAAACTTTTATCATAGTTTGTAAAATTAGGAGCTTCGTAAAGCTTGTAGTCTCAAAAATCTATTATCTTTGAGCTATATCATATCTTTCGGTTTCTCTATATCTTTTTCTCAGTATATTATATATGAAATCTAGTCTCGATCTAGCTCTAGCAGCTGGGTGTTCTTTGGAAAGCTAATTCGGTTCTGATTCCAGCAGTTCTTGAAACTTTTATCATAGTTTGTAAAATTAGGAGCTTCGTAAAGCTTGTAGTCTCAAAAATCTATTATATTTGAGCTCTATCATATCTTTCGGTCTCTCTATATCTTTTTCTTAGTATATTATATATGAAATCTAGTCTCGATCTAGCTCTAGCTGCTGGGTGTTCTTTGGAAAGCTACTTCGGCTCTAATTCCAGCAGTTCTTGAAACTTTTATCATAGTTTGTAAAGTTATGAGCTTCGTAAAGTTTGTAGTCTCAAAAATCTATTATTTTTGAGCTCTATCATATCTTTCGGTCTCTCTATATCTTTTTCTTTGTATATTATATATGAAATCTAGTCTCTATTAAGCTGTAGCTGCAGGGTGTTCTTTGGAAAGCTACTTCGGTTCTAATTCCAGCAGTTCTTGAAACTTTTATCATAGTTTGTAAAATTAGGAGCTTCGTAAAGCTTGTAGTCTCAAAAATCTATTATCTTTGAGCTATATCATATCTTTCGGTTTCTCTATATCTTTTTCTTAGTATATTATATATTAAATCTAGTCTCGATCTAGCTCTAGCTGCTGGGTGTTCTTTGGAAAGCTAATTCGGTTCTGATTCCAGCAGTTCTTGAAACTTTTATCATAGTTTGTAAAGTTAGAAGCTTCGTAAAGCTTGCAGTCTCAAAAATCTATTATTTTTGAGGTCTATCATATCTTTCGGTTTCTCTATATCTTTTTCTTTGTAAATTATATATGAAATCTAGTCTGGATCTAGCTCTAGCTGCAGGGTGTTCTTTGGGAAGCTACTTTGGCTCTAATTCCAGCAGTTCTTGAAACTTTTATCATAGTTTGTAAAGTTATGAGCTTCGTAAAGCTTGTAGTCTCAAAAATCTATTATTTTTGAGCTCTATCATATCTTTCGGTCTTTCTATATCTTTTTCTTTGTATATTATATATGAAATCTAGTCTCTATTGAGCTGTAGCTGCAGGGTGTTCTTTGGAAAGCTACTTCGGTTCCAATTCCAGCAGTTCTTGAACCTTCTATCATAGTTTGTAGAATTAGGAGCTTCGTAAAGCTTGCAGTCTCAAAAATCTATTATCTTTGAGCTCTATCATATCTTTCGGTTTCTCTATATCTTTTTCTCAGTATATTATATATGAAATCTAGTCTCGATCTAGCTCTAGCTGCAGGGTGTTCTTTGGAAAGCTACTTCGGTTCTAATTCCAGCAGTTTTTGAAACTTTTATCATAGTTTGTAAAGTTAGAAGCTTCGTAAAGCTTGCAGTCTCAAAAATCTATTATTCTTTGTATATTATATATGAAATCTAGTCTCGATCTAGCTCAAGCTGCAGGGTGTTCTTTGGGAAGCACTTCGGCTCTAATTCCAGCAGTCTTGAAACTTTTATCGCAGTTTGTAAAGTTACGAGCTTCGTAAAGCTTGCAGTCTCAAAAATCTATTATCTTTGAGCTCTATCATATCTTTCGGTTTCTCTATATCTTTTTCTTTGTATATTATATATGAAATCTAGTCTCGATCTAGCTCAAGCTGCAGGGTGTTCTTTGGGAAGCTACTTCGATTCTAATTCCAGCAGTTCTTGAAACTTTTATAATAGTTTGTAAAGTTAGGAGCTTCGTAAAGCTTGCAGTCTCAAAAATCTATTATCTTTGAGCTCTATTATATCTTTCGGTCTCTCTATATCTTTTTCTTTGTAGATTATATATGAAATCTAGTCTCGATCTAGCTCTAGCTGCTGGGTGTTCTTTGGAAAGCTACTTCGGTTCTAATTCCAGCAGTTCTTGAAACTTTTATCATAGTTTGTAAAGTTAGGAGCTTCGCAAAGCTTGCAGTCTCAAAAATCTATTATCTTTGAGCTCTATTATATCTTTCAGTCTCTCTATATCTTTTTCTTTGTAGATTATATATGAAATCTAGTCTCGATCTAGCTCTAGCTGCAGGGTGTTCTTTGGGAAGCTACTTCGGCTCTAATTCCAGCAGTTCTTGAAACTTCACATCTTGCAGTCTAAGCATTGAGAATCGACTTTATATTTCATATCTCATGGTTTTTTAGATTTTTTGAGATCTCGCCTTTCCATAAAAAGTCGTTTTTATCCTGGATTATAGAATTTTACAACGTGTTCTCTATTTTTTTTTGGTCATCATGTATATCTAGAACTATTGGACTCCGAAGTGTGTTTTAGTATCACTTATGGGAGATTATCTTTTATCAGCGATCTTTCAATCTCTGCGGGAAATAGAGTAACGTCGCTTATAGGGGGTGACAAAACGATGGATCCGACTAACCGATACATAGAAAACAGCTTAATCTTAACGATTATCACGTAATTTAGTATTGTCATAAAGTAGTAGATGATCTTTGTATTAAAATCAGATATCATTAAATTAATTTAAACTTCAACTCATATTTGATCTAAATTAGAATTAAATTCCAATTGTCCTTTGTATAATAATGTACGTTCGACGACTATGATTGAGTAGACTGTTTACGTGACTACATCGAAGAGCTAATGACTTCGAGCACTGTCTCCCCGTGGTTTTGTTAAAGGACACTATGTCCCTAATGTCCTTACGTATCGTGCTGATTTCAGGAAACGATACCAATTTTTTTATGGTTTATATTCCATGCACTTCTTTAATAACTTTTATGTTATTCTTTACGAACTTATTTTTCTTTGCGCACTATGTTTTGATGATGATTTATTCAAGGTGGTTTTACGATCGTCAACAGAGGCGTACGGAAAAAATTAATAATCCAAAAACATCAAGATAACCAAGATCTTTCTTAGTACTTCTACAGCGAGAAAAGGAAATTTGGAATGAAAAAAAAACCCTGAAGACGACAAATTAACATTTAGGGGTTGCAGTGGGCAAAAAAACATAAAAATTTGATGTATGAAGAGTGGGAGAAAGTTTAGGAGAAAAATCAAAACGACATCGATCTCAAATATTCCTCGAAGCTGTAAAAAAATTTTTAAATGTTTAGAGATTAATAGTTACATGAAATATTGAAAAAAAAACGTAAATAAACTCAATATATTTCGAATAACAAAGAAGTGGCTTAGATTTTTTTATTTGAAACCGGTAATCAATTCGAATTAAAGATTTTTATAACTTTAACTTAAACCTTGATTAGTTTATGGTTTTTTCACATATTGCTTTTCGAATAACCCCTTAAAAGTTATTTGGACATAAATGGCGGGGTCATTTTTTGTTGACGTTTTTTTATAGAGAAATTTCATGTTACTCAAACTGAATCTTGACGTTTGAGAGACTCTAATAAAAGAATTTGTCCATTATTCACAATCTATAGCGACTCATACTGATACGTTTCTAGAAATTCTAATTATATGCTTAATTCAAATTTTTTCTGTTGATTTTTTCTATTTATATCTTGAATGAGTGCCTGCGTATATTACGTCTCGTAGGGGTAATTTGAGACTTCAATATTAAATCCAACACACCACCGAAACGAATTGATTTTTCTAAAAGTACATCTGTCAATTTTAAATGAGAAACTTATCGGTTTCCGTTAGAAAGAATTTTTCGTAAAATACGTCACTCATTAAAATTTGAAAGATTTTCAGTACATGACTTTTTACTTAGCGATGGGCCGCTATCAGAATGTGTTCACACACTGTAAACCTCCTCCTCTATACGCTATAAGTAATTTTTCATGGAGGATATGATTCTGGCAGCACCCAATTTAGACACGATCCCCGTCGGTAATTTCGGGAACAGGACACGTGGCTAAAGTATTAAGAAACCGAGTTTAGTTCCTGTCATTTCACACACTACGGCGAAAATTGTTTGATGGCCACAGCAACGCGATCACCCCAACGATTATTACCGCACGGGCTCCTCTATCCAACAATTATAACATTGTCTCACTTCATTCTACGAGAAAACGAAGAATTTTCAATTAATAATTTTTCATTTTTATATAAAAACAAATTTATAAGAAAATATACTTAATAAAAACCATTTCCAAATCTCTCCTTACGGTCCTTTGGGGATGTTAATATTGACAAAAAGGTCCATTGACTTCACGGTCTTCAATATTCGTCTAGGCTTAGCCAGGAAGGTAGTTGTTTCCTCCTTCGAAAAACGACAGAATATATTATCGAAATATTATTTTTTTTTTGACATTGTTCTTGCGGATTTTCATACAGGTCATGACCTCAACACCCAACTGACGAATTTGTGATGATGTTTCATATTTTATATCCAGACAGGACCAAATCCGGAGCTATACCACCAGTTTTTCCAAATTTTCGTTGCTTCAAGGTCAAGCAGATCGCCTCTACTCCAATTGCATATCTAGAGAACATCATTTGATGTCAAACTTTTCTGAAGTGATGTCCATCGATGGTGACTCAATTTATTTAGAAAGTTGGTATGTTAGACTCTGTCAAAAGAGCGATTGGTGGGGATTCCCCATATTTTTATAGCTTCAGTCCAACGTTGATAATATAGATCAGTAAACCACCCAGTGATCTTTTTTTATATAGCCTTTAGTTTAAACAGACTAATAATAACTTTCTCTATGATCTCTATGGTTACAAATCCCTCCTTGCGAGCCTTTGGGGATGTTAATATTGACAAAAAGGTCGATTGACGTCACGCTCTTCAATATTCGTCGAGGCTTAGCCAGGAAGGTAGTTGTTTTCTCCTCTGAAGAACGACAGAATATATTTACGAAATATCAATTTTTAGGAATTGTTCGTATTCTATTGTAGTATATATATATATATATATATATATATATATATATATATATATATAAATATATATATATATATATATATATATATATATATATTGAATAATTTTCGAGACATGTAACATCTGGAGTGAAGACAATTGAAAGAAATTTAAACGGTTGAACTCGAAGTAAATATTTGCGTCGAAAGAAAGAAGACAACGTTAAATTTAACATGTCCGCGGCATACCTAATTTCTCGGAATAAATAAAACGGAAACAAGATATGATTCTAAATATGACAAAAGGTTCAGGTTCTCTTCTTTGGTTTTATTTTCAACACACAACACACTCGCCCTGCAACGAGCCACGAACGCAACGCAACATTGATCAAAAACAAAGGTCGTAAATCTACACAGCTATTAACTATTGATGAAAACGATTTTCGGACGTGACTTTGAAGGAATTCTCTTTCGAACGGCCTCCGTTTCCAGTCGAACTCAATGTTATAAGCGATCCTTCGACTACAAATATATTCATGCTTAATTACTTAAACAAATTATATGTGCACTAACTGCTATTCATTTTTTTTCTGTTTCTTCTTCTTGTTCTTCACCTTCCTATTTCAAGATTCGTTTTTGTCTAACTTGAGTGACAAAACAAACACGATTTTCAATAAAAGAGGTTCCGTTCATCGAAATATTATAATAAATATTAAAATGTTTTCATTTTGTTTTTATAATAAAAAAATTTGGAGTTGAAAGACCACGTACATCGAAAACCATAAATAAGTTTGAGGTTAGGTATAAAGATACAACAAACAATAAACAATATTTCAAATAAACATAGAAATTCCTGTTTTCACTCCAAAGACTCATTAATATAGATCTGGTGCATCGCGACATCTCTTTATAACTTTAGAACAAGGAAAATAGTGTAATGGTCCGCTAGATCACATGATCTAACCTCATTAGACTTTCTGTGCTTTAGAATAAAAGTGATAAATATGATTTGAAATGATAAAGAAAGCTTTTATCGAAAGGTATCAGCATAAAGCACTCACGAAGGTTTTTTTAAAAATCTAGGAAATAAAAACTGATGGATATGTGGATCTCCCATAGCATACCCACTAAACCGCCATCTTCCATCATCTCCATCCAACAAGGGGCTATCTTGATATTACTTCTGGTTGGTGGAACTGTCCGTAACACGTTTCTACTAAAACATCGTTAATTGTCTACATTCTTTTGCCCAAGAATTCTCTCTACCTCTAGTGGTTACAAACGAAAAACCTGTAATCGACAACATCTGAGTTCTTTCCACAATGAGTACACTCTGGTGTTTGTACTTCATTATCGTCTTCAGAGACTGAAGATAAACTTTACCATTGTGAAGCTGGATAAAAGTTCACCACTCCAAACTTCCTTTAGGTTTACTGTCTAAGAAATTCTCCACGTCCGCATTGGTCTAGTCCGAGCTGCTTCTGAGTATCCTCCTAAGAGGTCTACTAGAATTATACCCGCCACCACTAGGACAACCTGTAGGAGATGGCGATTCTCACAGGATCTAACCAGACCTCCATAAAGAAAAAATTGAGTGAGTTATCGCCGTTAGCAGTCACGTTTCTTCGTCGATATTTGCTGTACTCTTTGCAGTTTTTGGAGTTGTCTTCCATACCAAAGGTCACTTCCAAATAGTTTATTTCGTATCTAGACCTATTTCTTTATAAATACATTCGCGAACAACAATTTAAAAAGCATCTGCTTCGATTCGAGTATATTATTTCTTGTCTATAGACGAAACGAAATAAAAGAGATGAACCAAACATAAGACAGGATGTTCTTTGAGCGATGTTACGGAAAGACAAGTAAATGAGTTTTGAAAAATAATACGAACGCATGTACATACCTTAAATTAATCACGGGCGGAAATATCGTGGAAACTTAAGAATGATGAAGACGATCTCTTCGAATTGTTTGCTTGATAACAAACCGGCAGTAGCCTTTTATTCCAAATAGAATTATCGAAAATCAGGACCGGTTCAGTTTAAACATCAATATAAATATAATAAAACGAATTATAAAATAATTAATTTTTCTGCTATATTCAGAAATAAAAAGCGAAATAGAAATGTCGTAATACGATTAATAGAATTCGTTAATAATAGTGAATCGAAGAACTAAACCGGAAATAGGACTGTCATGATACCGGAAGATACGACGTATATTGTAGAGGAGCCTTCGAAGGTACGTAGGGAACCGTTTATTGAATAGGAAATTGTTAGATTGAAGTCTGATTTTCTTTTATAAAAGCTCTCGTGTCAATTATAGGGATTGCTAAATAAGAAAAGGCAGATGTGCCAGTCGAAAACAATGTTACGAGGTTTATCCACATAGTAGCTTCGTTTATATTTCTATCACTGGCAGTTCTGATCATTAATCATTGAATGTCGATCATCCTCCGTACAGTCTGGACCTTGTTTCTAGCGATTTTCATATTTTATAACACTTAGAACCTCTCGTAACTAACAAACAACTCCTATTTTCACGATAAAACTCAATCTCATGCTAAGAACTTGACAGGAATAGGGATAAAACGTGTTCGATCATCCTACGAACAGGCCGGACCTTGTTTCTAGCGATTATCATCTTTTATTACACCTAGAATCTCTCGTAACTAACAAACAACTTCTATTTCCACGATAAAACTCGATCTCATACTAGGAAGTTAACAGGAATAGGGTTAGAATGTGTTCGATCATCCTCCGTATAGTCCGGACCTTGTTTCTAGCGATTTTAATCTCTTATTACACCTAGAATCTTTCGTAACTAACAAACAACTTCCATTTCCATGATAAAACTCGATCTCATACTAGGAAGTTAACAGGAATAGGGTTAGAACGTGTTCGATCATCCTCCGTACTGTCCGGACCTGGTTTCTAGCGATTTTCATATTTTATAACACTTAGAGTCTCTCGTAATTGCAAACAACTTCTATTTTCACGATTAAACTAAATCTCACGCTAAGAACTTGACAGAGATAGGGTTAAAACGTGTTCGATCATCCTCCGTACAGTCCGGACCTTGTTTCTAGCGATTTTCATCTCTTATTACACCTAGAATCTCTCGTAACTAACAAACAACTTCTATTTTCACGATAAAACTCGATCTCATACTAAGGAGTTAACAGGAATTTGGTTAGAACGTGTTCGATCATCCTCCGTACAGTTCGGATCTTGCTTCTAGCGATTTTAATCTCTTATTACACCTAGAATCTCTCGTCACTAACAAACAACTTCCATTTTCACGATAAAACTCGATCACACGCTACGAACTTGACAGGAATTTGGTTAGAACGGGTTCGATTATCCTCCATACAATCCGGACCTTATTTCTAGTGATTTTCATTTTTTATAACACTTAGAATCTCTCGTAACTAACAAACAACTTCTATTATCACGATAAAATTCGATCTCATACTAAGAAGTTAACAGGAATTTGGTTAGAACGTGTTCGATCATCCTCCGTACAGTCCGGATCTTGCTTCTAGCGATTTTAATCTCTTATTACACCTAGAATCTCTCGTCACTAACAAACAACTTCCATTTTCACGATAAAACTCGATCACACGCTACGAACTTGACAGGAATTTGGTTAGAACGGGTTCGATAAGTCTTCGTACAGTCCGGACCTTGTTTCTAGCGATTTTTATCTCCTATTACACCTAGAATCTCTTGTAACTAACAAACAACTTCTATTTTCACGATAAAACTCGATCTCACACTAGGAAGTTGAAAGAAATTTGGTTAGAACGTGTTCGATCATCCTCCGTACAGTCCGGACCTTGTTTCTAGCGATTTTCATCTCTTATTACACCTAGAATCTCTCGTCACTAACAAACAACTTCCATTTTCACGATAAAACTCGATCACACGCTACGAACTTGACAGGAATTTGGTTAGAACGGGTTCGATTATCCTCCATACAATCCGGACCTTATTTCTAGTGATTTTCATTTTTTATAACACTTAGAATCTCTCGTAACTAACAAACAACTTCTATTATCACGATAAAATTCGATCTCATACTAAGAAGTTAACAGGAATTTGGTTAGAACGGGTTCGATAATTCTTCGTACAGTCCGGACCTTATTTCTAGCGATTTTCATCTCTAGTTACACCTATAATCTGTCATAACTAACAAACAACTTCTATTTCCACGATAAAACTCGATCTCATACTTGGAAGTTAACAGGAATTTGGTAAGAACGTGTTCGATAATTCTTCGTACAGTCCGGACCTTATTTCTAGCGATTGTCATCTCTCATTACAACTAAAATCTCTCGTAATTAACAAACAACTCCCATTTCCACGATAAAACTCGATCTCACACTACGAACTTGACAGGAATTTGGTAAGAACGTGTTCGATAAGTCTTCATACAGTCCGGACCTTGTTTCTAGCGATTTTCATCTCTAGTTACACCTAGAATCTCTTGTAACTAACAAACAACTTCTATTTTCACGATAAAACTCGATCTCACACTAGGAAGTTAACAGGAATTCGGTTAGAACGTGTTCGATCATCTTCCGTACAGTCCGGACCTTGTTTCTAGCGATTTTCATCTCCTATTACACCTAGTGTCTCTCGTAACTAACAAACAACTTCTATTTTCACGATAAAACTCGATCACACGCTACGAACATGACAGGAATTTGGTTAGAACGTGTTCGATAAGTCTTCGTACAGTCCGGACCTTATTTCTAGCAATTTTCATCTCCTATTACACCTAGAATCTCTCGTAACTAACAAACAACTTCTATTTTCACGATAAAACTCGATCTCACACTAGGAAGTTGAAAGGAATTTGGTTAGAACGTGTTCGATCATCCTCCGTACAGTCCGGACCTTGTTTCTAGCGATTTTCATCTCTTATTACACCTAGAATCTCTCGTCACTAACAAACAACTTCCATTTTCACGATAAAACTCGATCACACGCTACGAACTTGACAGGAATTTGGTTAGAACGGGTTCGATAATTCTTCGTACAGTCCGGACCTTATTTCTAGCGATTTTCATCTCTAGTTACACCTATAATCTGTCATAACTAACAAACAACTTCTATTTCCACGATAAAACTCGATCTCATACTTGGAAGTTAACAGGAATTTGGTAAGAACGTGTTCGATAATTCTTCGTACAGTCCGGACCTTATTTCTAGCGATTGTCATCTCTTATTACAACTAAAATCTCTCGTAATTAACAAACAACTCCCATTTCCACGATAAAACTCGATCTCACACTACGAACTTGACAGGAATTTGGTAAGAACGTGTTCGATAAGTCTTCGTACAGTCCGGACCTTGTTTCTAGCGATTTTTATCTCCTATTACACCTAGAATCTCTTGTAACTAACAAACAACTTCTATTTTCACGATAAAACTCGATCTCACACTAGGAAGTTAACAGGAATTCGGTTAGAACGTGTTCGATCATCTTCCGTACAGTCCGGACCTTGTTTCTAGCGATTTTCATCTCCTATTACACCTAGTGTCTCTCGTAACTAACAAACAACTTCTATTTTCACGATAAAACTCGATCTAACACGAGGAAGTTAACAGAAATTTGGTTAGAACGTGTTCGATAAGTCTTCGTACAGTCCGGACCTTATTTCTAGCAATTTTCATCTCCTATTACACCTAGAATCTCTCGTAACTAACAAACAACTTCTATTTTCACGATAAAACTCGATCTCACACTAGGAAGTTGAAAGGAATTTGGTTAGAACGTGTTCGATCATCCTCCGTACAGTCCGGACCTTGTTTCTAGCGATTTTCATCTCTTATTACACCTAGAATCTCTCGTCACTAACAAACAACTTCCATTTTCACGATAAAACTCGATCACACGCTACGAACTTGACAGGAATTTGGTTAGAACGGGTTCGATAATTCTTCGTACAGTCCGGACCTTATTTCTAGCGATTTTCATCTCTAGTTACACCTAGAATCTGTCATAACTAACAAACAACTTCTATTTCCACGATAAAACTCGATCTCATACTTGGAAGTTAACATGAATTTGGTAAGAACGTGTTCGATAATTCTTCGTACAGTCCGGACCTTATTTCTAGCGATTGTCATCTCTTATTACAACTAAAATCTCTCGTAACTAACAAACAACTTCCATTTCCACGATAAAACTCGATCTCACACTACGAACTTGACAGGAATTTGGTAAGAACGTGTTCGATAAGTCTTCGTACAGTCCGGACCTTGTTTCTAGCGATTTTCATCTCCTATTACACCTAGAATCTCTCGTAACTGACAAACAACTTCTATTTTCACGATAAAACTCGATCTCATACTAGGAAGTTGAAAGGAATTTGGTTAGAACGTGTTCGATCATCCTCCGTACAGTCCGGACCTTGTTTCTAGCGATTTTCATCTTTTATAATACGTAGAATCTCTCGTAACTAACAAACAACTTCCATTTCCACGATAAAACTCGATCTCACACTACGAACTTGACAGGAATTTGGTAAGAACGTGTTCGATAAGTCTTCGTACAGTCCGGAACTGATTTCTAGCGATTTTCATCCCTTATTACACCTAGAATCTCTCGTAACTAACAAACAACTTCCATTTCCACGATAAAACTCGATCGCATACTAGGAAGTTAACAGGAATAGGGTTAGAACGTGTTCGATCATCCTCCGTACAGTCCGGACCTTGTTTTAGGCGATTTTCATCTCTTATTACACCTAGAATCTCTCGTAACTAACAAACAACTTCCATTTCCACGATAAAACTCGATCTCACACTACGAACTTGACAGGAATTTGGTAAGAACGTGTTCGATAAGTCTTCGTACAGTCCGGAACTGATTTCTAGCGATTTTCATCCCATATTACTCCTAGAATCTCTCGTAACTAACAAACAACTTCCATTTCCACGATAAAACTTGATCGCATACTAGGAAGTTAACAGGAAAAGGGTTAGAACGTGTTCGATCATCCTCCGTACAGTCCGGACCTTGTTTCTAGCGATTTTCATCTCTTACTACACCTAGAATCTCTCGTAACTAACAAACAACTTCTATTTTCACGATAAAACTCGATCTCACCCTAGTAAGTAAACAGGAATAGGGTTAGAACGTGTTCGATCATCCTCCGTACAGTCCGGACCTACCTTATTTCTAGTGATCTTCATCTCTTATTACACCTAGAATCTCTCGTAATTAACAAACAACTTGCATTTCCACGATAAAACTTGATCTCATACTAGGAAGTTAACAGGAATAGGGTTAGAACGTGTTCGATCATCTTCCGTACAGTCCGGACCTTGTTTCTAGCGATTTTCATCTCTTATTCCACCTAGAATCTCTCGTAACTAACAAACAACTTCCATTTCCACGATAAAACTCGATCTCACGCTACGAACTTGACAGGAATTTGGTAAGAACGTGTTCGATCATCCTCCGTACAGTCCGAACCTTATTTCTAGCGATTTTCATCTCCTATTACACTACGAACTTAACTATATATACGAGGGTGGTGCAAATATAAATCGGAATTTTTGAATACTCTTCGTAAATGTTCGACTGGTCTGTTATTAAGCGTAGTTTTAGTGTACGTTCAACTTATCATTATTCGTTTTTTTGCTCAAGCATAATGTAAAAGCCTCGAAAATTTATCGATAACTACTCATAAGTGCCTTTCGAGGACTCGAAGTTACTCAATGTCCGATTTTAGCTTGCGCCTCTGGTATACATTGCCGTTGAAAAGCAGCTGGATTTTGATATCTCAAAAAAGTATTCCGAATCAATTTCGTCGCTTTAGATAAGTTGGAATGTATACGAAATCGATTATTTCGACTTTACCACATTATAATTTGTCAACGATGCCGTGATTTTTTCATTCGAACAAGTAAACCCCGAACTAAGAAATTGAATACTGGAAAGGACGAACTGTCATAAAACGCACATTAGAATCCGTGCCGCTTGTGTTCTTTTCATGCGACGCGGCATGAAAAGCATTAACGGTCGAGCTTTTCGCGAAACGTTTTCGGAGGAAAATCCAAGACGACACGCAATCTAAGTACGACACGCGAGTTACGCCATATTGTCCTTTATGTCACCGATAAGACTGTCCACTTGCATGTCCGGTGATTTAGAGCTTACCCCTGTTTTCTGTTAGGATCTCGCCTGCGAAGGGAGGAAACGAAAAAAAAATTTTCCTCGAGCTTGAGATACTTTACTAGATAAGACCAAGACAAAGAACGACGAATACGTCACGGAATCTATTCTATAATATTTGTCGTTGGTATTTTAGGCTTAATTGAATTCGCTATCGATGTATCGAAAGATTCGTTGGAAGAAAATACGATGTGCGGTTTAAAAATATCAAGAATCGATGCACAAATACACTTTAACTTCTACTATAACAAATTGATCTAAAGAACCAGTCCCTAGGACATAATCGTTATTGCACTCGGTCGTTAAATCATTTCCAATTCTCTATTAAAAGATTTTTGTAATTTTTTGAATATATGCGTCCAATTTATGAAACTATGAAAAGGTCTCATTGATACCACTACGCAAATTCAAAACGTCAAAAAGTTTTTGAAGAATTTACGAAAGTCGTCGAATACGATCCCCTATAAGATGGGTGCGGTTTATTAAGAGCTTGTTTGTGGAAAAGGGGGATGATTCCGGTAAGTAATTTTTCGATCGATATCACGAATAAATGATGTTCCTACGAAGAGGAATATTTGCTGTCAATCAAATAAAAACTAAACTTTTTATGAGCACAATTTTTTTTACAAAAAACAGCTCTATGCTTTCACTTGAAGCTCATCTCTAAATGTTTTCCTTGGAGATCCAAATATGTGAAAATCATATGGTGATAAATCTGTACTGTAAAATGGATGATCGAGTTTCTTCTGGGCCTCTTCTACGAGATCTACGCATTTGAAAAACACATGGCGATCAGTTTAGACTGTAAAATGGATGATGGATTGTTTTCCGTTCTATTTCCACTTGACGCATGTCTCCAAATCCATTTCTTCGAGGTCCACACACAGCGCGATAAGTCTGGACTTTAAAATAGATAAACGGCTGTTTTCAGGTACGTTTCTACATGACGTTCGTCTCAAACACTTTTGTACGAGATCAAAACATTTGAAAATCGCATGGTGAGAAATCAGAACCATAAAATGCAAGATCAAGTTATGTTTCCACCAGTTTTGGTTACGTTAAAGTCGTTGTGTAAAGCCCAGAGTTATCGTGAAGAAGCAGTACCTCTCGGAGAGTACAAAGTCGTTTTTCACCTCGATACTGCGATTTCTATGAGATCAAAACATTAGAAAATCGCATGATGAGAAATCCGTACGATAAAATTGATGATCATGTTCCGTTTCCACCAGTTTTGGTGGTGTTAAAGTCACTGTGTGAAGCCCAGAGCTGTCGTGAAGAAGCATCACCTCTCGGAGGATACAAGGTCGTTTTTCATCTCGATACTGCGCTATCTATGAGATCAAAACATTTGAAAATCACATGGTGAGAAGTCAGTACGATAAAATGGATGATCAAGTTTCGTCTCCACCAGTATTGGCTGCGTTAAAGTCGCTGTGTGATGCCCAAATTTATCGTGAAGACGCAACACCTCGAGGAGGGTTTAATGTCATCTTTTACCTCGATATTGCAGTTTAATTCCATCCAAGAGATGGCAGTAATATATTAAGTGTTGCTGGTGGAAATGGAAAATGAAGAAACGGCAGACTTTTCCATCGGCGAGTACCCAAAACTCCACGAGCGAGATTCAAGTACCCGAAAAAGCCCAGTGGAGTTATAAAGTTCAAGCCTTGGTGTCTGATTCGTTTGGGCGTTAGTTAATTTGTAGTTAACCATAACCATGACCGCCCTCTGTCACAACTTTTAGTCCACGAAGATTTCTTTGTCAATTTAATTTCTAATTACTTCTTCTTATTCATCTACAAATTCCGAGGTTAGGGTAAACGAAGATACTGAATATTCTTGATTCAACCCTTTCGTTTATAATAAACCGATTATTAAAAGCAACCTCTTATCAGAATCATGATTTCCTAAACGTCATTCGTATTTCTTAAATTGTTTCGAATAACAAAAAAAAGGCCAAAGAACACGAAACTACTTCGGAGGGGTTAACTAATAACCACCCTCCTAATCCTCCCTTATCGCGGTCGGACTAGCAAGTGACATTATAGGTTAGTTGCTACTTTTCCATGCAAGAAATGTCATGTTAAGTTGCGTGAATCAAATTGACCCATATATAGTTCCGATAAAAGCGATTCGTTTGCTAATTAGTCGTATAACTTTGATACGATTAACAATCAGCACAAGAATCATTTTTTATTATTAAAAAAAAACATAGAAAAATATTCCATAAACGATTGGTAGGAATCGTGGTTAAGTATAGATCCAATTGACACGAATTACCTGGATTACCACTTGAAATCTCCCCTATTCCATGTCTGGAATCAGTTAGAGGTGACTATGGAAGCGTGATGCATATAGACGTTCATCCCCTTAACACATCATAATGCACTCTAAACCAGAATAACCAATAATTTTCCAAAAAAAAAACATAAATACTCTCAGTGGTTCTCGTACAATATTTTCAAAAATTATTGACTCGATTTAAAAAACAATGTATCTAAAAAATTGTACATAATCATTAATAAAAAATTTGTGGACGGTGTATTACATTTAATAAAAAAGTTATGAATTATATTACATCACTCAATAAATCGTAACTGTCAAATTTATATGACGTTTATGAAGTACGAACTGTCAATGTGTCAAATTTCACGACATTTCGATCTGTCAGAATAAAGTGACAGCCATTTAAGTGAATCTACTTTCGTTATTTTCAAAACAATGTACTCAAACAACTTCGTGTGTTGATTTATCATTTTTGATGAGAAAAAATACGGTGCAAGCTCAGCGATGGCTTTAAAAGTGTTAACTGGATACTGCTTTGTCCAATTGAGGTGGTTACTCCAAAAAACATCAAAAAAATCCACAAGAAAGAAATTATACATGAGCATTTGACCATTGGAAAGCTTTTGATTCAGCGTTTACTCATAGCCGATCAAAAACAAACATGTTGATGATTCAGAGCAATGTTTACACGTAATAAATCAGATTTTTTCCATCGATGGATCCATCACTTCACTCCGGATCATTATCACCATCATCTGAGTGGACTGCAGTTGGTGAACCAGGTTCGAAGCGTCCATAGATATAACAGTCAGTTGTGAAGGTTATGGTTTCAGTATTTTGGTGTGCGCATGCTCTACTATTTGCAATTAATATTACATAGAGTTTTAAGAGCGTTTTAGAGCAAAAATAAAAAAAAGACCTCATACATCGAAAAAAAAAACAAAGATAATCACAAGTTGATAGCAACAATGATTAAATTGAAGAAATTGCTGCCTCATCCACCGTCTAGTCCAGATCTGGCCTCCAGTGACTACTTGCTATTCGTTGATCGCAAAAAAATGTTCGCTGACTAAAATCAAGGAGTAATTGAAGGAATTGAAGCCTATTTTGAGACAAACTATCATATAAAAATCGACTGTTATAAAAAAAAAATGAAACCGGCGCTACTGATCCATTTGACCCCAAATAAATCGTCAAACAAGTAACCCAAGTTGATTTACCGAACTCACACGGACAGTAATTATATTCTCCTTTGACTTGCGAAAGCCCTTTTCGCATCACTCACACTATTTCACCCCCAAAACACAAAAGCACTCGCATGTTATGTTTTAATGGACAATTCAAGCAACTTTTAATGGGTTCGATCTAACGTTAGCAAAAAATATTTAGAACTCGCGTTTTTTTTAACTAAATCAAATCTTGTTTATGTATATACAGGGTGTGAATTTAAAATTCACTTTTACATAGAGTGTGTTTATTTTTTCAGGGTCGTTTCTAATGCGAATCCACTAATTATGCAAAATGAAACGTAGCGAGTTTTGAACGGATTTTTAATATTTTATCAGACAATAAATTGGTACTGCGGCGATACGACACGTTCTATCACTTAATTGGTGCAACCCGACCGCAATTTTTTACTTTTACTATTGTCATCTTAACATTAAAAAAAATTCGTTTACATATTCACATTCTATAAAATGAAAACATGCGTGATTATAATTAAGTGAAATACAAACACTTTAATAATCTATTGTTCATTATCTTTCCATTATTTTTAGCAATGACACACGTAGAAAAGAGAATGAGAGAAATTGTTGTTTTATCAGTTCATATGATTTACGTAAATCGCAATAAATTGATCATAGTTTAACCAAAATCATAATACAAATGGATTTAACACGTTAACTGCCAACGCAATTTCATTTAATCGTATTAAACATTAAATCAAATACAAATTCGTCTCCAAAAGGCAGGAAAATGTAGGGAATTTGTAAAAAAAGTTCACCATGTGAAAAGAAATCTTCTCCAGGATGTTAATTGATGTTTACAGCGAATATATCTTGAAGAAATCTATTCAAATATTGATGCTGATTATCATTAACATCCTAATGTTTATTATTATTTTTCTTCATCACCATTTGGCTGTGCTAAAGTTGTTTTGGTCTGGAGAAGATTGTTTTTTCCTTACATAGCGACATCTATCAATAGACATTGTTTTCTTTTCTTTGCCTCCACAAGATTGGATCCCCTGTCATCAATTTGGATTCCTACAGTGCAATAAGTCCACCGACTCACGCAGAAAATGAATAAAGCCCTGGAAAATAAAGAATACTGCTCTGCTGTTTTCCTCGATATCGGAGGAGCTTTTGGCACAGTCTGACACCTAGTACTGCCATACAAAATGAAAAGAACTCTTCCTCTATTCTAATATCTACTTCTGAAATATTATTTAACCAACAGAACCTTTCAAATAAAAGTTAATGAGGAGAAATCTGAACTTTTCACTATTGCACGCTGCTCTGCTGTTTTCCTCGATATCGGAGGAGCTTTTGACACAATCTGGCACCTAGTACTGCTTTACAAAATTAAAAGAACTTTTCTCCTAAACTAAAGTTAATGAGAAAGATTTTACTATAGCAACAGGGGTGCCACAAGGTAGCTTACTAGGCCCCCTATTTTAAATATTGTATAACAAAAATACAGTATATAACAACAGGAACTATTGCTGAAGACAAACATCAGCAAACAATGTCCAGGCTCATCTTGATCAATTACAAGGCTACAAATAAGAGGATCAAAGTTAATGAGACCAAATCAATAAATGTCCTTAAGTTAAAAATACGGAAGCACAAGCAGATCACGAAAAAAAAGAAAACAACTTGTTATAAAAGCAATAAAACTACATACGTTGATAGGGAGAAAATCCAAAGTCCTTATCTACAAACCTAGATATATCGAGATATAGAATGGAGCTATGGGGCTGCGTTTTCATATCTAATACCAATATCACTCAAAGATCCTAATCGTTAACTTGAAGATGCTCCATGGTATGTAGCAAATCACAAAATTGACGTGGATCTGGAAGTGACTACTGTACAAGAGAGGATCATCAAACACCAAAAAACTATAGAAACCAACTACTAGAGGAGTTGTTAACGCGAGAAGACTGAAAAAAAGTTGACCAATACAGGTATAAGAGGTTGCATCACTGGATTTAATCCTCACCAAGACATTACAGATGTTAAATTGTCTAACAATCGCGAGTAAATTAACCCATAGAATTTCTAAAATATTCTGATTGTTTAATAAAAAATTCAGAACGTGTTTTAATACGAGTGGTATTTTTGATGTTTACAGATATTAGAAACATTCGTTTTGGCGAAAAAATCTATCCCAAAACTTGAGTAGCAATCATCATTTTATGAGGTCTGTGTCTACGTGTTTAGTGCGTCTACTTTAAGCTTTATTCTTCAAATATAATTTCTCTAAATATGCATTATTATGTTTATACACTGCTCAATTTAGAACTGGTATCATTTACTCATCCAGAATACAAAGTATCAAAAGAATAAACCTTATAGATTACAGCCTTCTGCGTACCAGTGAATTTGTTTCAATTTTTAATTTTTAGCTGTATCAGATCTGGTCAATCTCAATTGCGAGATCCACTTATTTGGCCAGTTTCTCCTGGTGTTTGTTGAGAATGTTGTGAAGAGCTCGGTCTAGAAGATCTGAACTCAATCTTCAGTCAACCACTACGATTATTATGATGCACCTTCCTAGATATGTATTTCAGTGAAGAATCGATGTTTTACATCTTATAACTTGATGTCCAAGTATGTTGTTTTACAAGACATCCAGTTTAGGATACTGAGCAAACGACTTAAATCTAAATCACCCCCCGTATATTCAACTAAATACTTAATAACATGATTATCGAAATATTTTCGTGATGAGATAGAAAAAATGAAAAAAAAAACAATTAATAATACAGATTGTCCCCTACCTTTATTCCACTTTCGCGCTACCGATTTAAATCTCATTTTAGACACACAGTATATATAGAAACGAAACCACTGAAAATTCCAACGTCTTCATATCATAAAACTGAAACACACCATAACGAAAAACGAACCAAGACAGTAAGAAAACAGATCGAATCAAGGAGAATCCGAGTAGTCTTTTTTGTGTGTGTGTATGTGTGTTTTGTTCTAATAAAAAGTAGACCAATCAGAACCCGTGGTCGGTTGTCATGTTTTATCACTTCACCGTGGCGACTGTGCTGTAATTTTTATTTCGGATGAAACGTAACCGCCGGTAAAATAATGGAAAAGGATATTTTTTTTGTCTCTCTCGTTTATTTTCACCTGACAGGACAGATATCGATACGGCGTAAGTCGTAAGTTTTTATTATTTAGCCGCGCAACTATTAGCGCATGGTCACGCCTACAAAGATGCCACGCCAGTAGTAGGTAGATAAGAGCATCTCGGTCGATACTCCGGGACAATCCGGGTATTCTCTCCCGGATTCCTATCACCAGCATAACCGTACAAACGCCCTAGGGCTGTTTGTACGAATGTTCTATTAGATTGATGCATATGTAATTTGTTTATTTTGGTTACGCCGCCTCCCCGGTACACATTACAAAATTAAACAAACCGGAATCCTTTTTATTCTGATCATAGATGAAATTTTTATTTAAACAGAAAACGTCGATTTGTTTTTATTTCAAATTTTTTTAACCTCTATATATCAAATTAAAACCGGATCGAAATACGATGGATTTTGAACTCGGAATTAATAATCTGGAAGATTTTTTTCTCATCAAAATACACATTCATTCATTGAAAATACGTGAAATATAAAATCTTCTTCAACCAGTTTCCTTTGAATTGCCACAATCCCACAACGATCATTTGTATTACGAAATTGGCAAATATTCGTTTTGAATTTATATTAATATAATTATGAATAAAAAAAACAGGTTCGCAAGTTGAACTGCATTAGAATTTTGAAAATTCTCGACCATTCAGTTTCCACTTTGAAGCTATTATCAAGATAAGGGTGGGGATAGGGTTGATCCGATTCCATAGTCTCAATCTGCCTGCTACAAGCAACGAATCATCCCTTTTTTTCAGTTGATTTCAGGATTCCTTGAACTTTCACCGAGGAAATGGGAAGCTGAAACAAAAAAAAAATACAAAATTATTAAAAAAGAAACCAAAAATATACACAATAAGTGCTGGTGTTGAGCTAACAGTTAGATCAAGACCAGACATTTTATATTTTAGCTTCTCATTTCCTCGGTATAAGTCCAAGGAATCAACCAAAAGAAAATTGTGATTGAACGAATGACCACTCTATCCCCACCCTTTTCTTTAGGACTCTAACAATTTCACAAAACTTCTTCGTTTCCAAGAAAAAGTCTACTAACCAAAGAAATGTTTTCATGGACAAAGATTAAGTTGGAAATTTCTGGAAATTCACACTGATCACTACCACTACACCAACACTGACTATTAGACTGTCTGACGCGCGTTTCGATAACCAATTTATCGTCTTCAGGGGCTGAAAGTAAACTACCTTCAATAAAAATTACAAAGAAATCAAAAGTTGGCTACGAATTTATACATCTAGATATTTCCAACTTAAGTTTCAGGTTAATATATCGATCGATATATGATTGAACCAGTTGTTGAGATTGCTCCATTCATAATAGAGCCTCACCTCATTCTAGTATCAATGTAAATCACCAAGATCCAAATAAGTGACTGAACGAGGAAATAATTGGCCTCCCCGCTCACCGGACCTTATGACATGTGATTATGAAAGATCATTTCATTTAAAAAAAAAGTGTAATTCTTTATTTTGTTGTGGGAAAAATTGTTATAAGCACATTTTTGGGGCTCCCTTCGATATCAATTTTGAAATTTTTTACTTACAGTCCTTCAAATAATAGTAGTTGAAGTATACCTTTTATAATAGCAATGGTTAACTGGCGCAGTTAATAGGATAGTAAAAAAATAATTTCTGGCATCCGATTTTCGCGAATACATACAAGTATACCAACTCAATTTTCACAGTTTCTACTTCGTTGGTTAGAAAATTAATGTATTCTCTTACAAACAAACTCGATTTCGAAAGGAAAACCTTTAAATGCAAACGTTTCCTATAGACACGAAGTTAATCAAAGTCTTTGTTTCTATAATATCGAATAGATATCGAAAGGTTTCCGAGAGCATGTGACAATAAAATTGTAACATCAAAGAGATGCGCGGATTTGCAACAAAATGTGCAGACGCAGGACCGTAATTAGAATAATTAGACAACGTCTAATTAATTTTATTTGACGTACACTAATTTTGAAATGTAGGATTTTATAATAAGAAAAACAAATATAGTTTGTACATCTATTAATTTAATTTCTCTGGATTAAACGAGAAGATTTTTAAGGGGTAATATCTCTAAGAAATGGTCACTGCGTATTTCCGGGATTTGATGTATTCTTCATACACAAAAATTCAATTTTTTACGAAAAAAATGTACAACAGTAGAAGATAATCAGCAAGTGTTCAGATGAGGTAGATCCTACGTAGATGCTGTCATAAAATTATAAAATATTTGAGTTTAAAAACAATTTTTCCACTACGAAACAAATTTTTCTCAATTCCCAGGTATTTTACAAAATGGTCTGAAGGAGATTGCGATGTTTCCCGCTCTAAACCTTCGTCTAGGACTGTGGTAACATTTCCATTAGTAAGACAATTATGATCATTTTTCCGCAGTGACCTTTTCTTAGATTTATTAATTTCCGTTTTTATCCTAGTTATATTTGTACTTTTTCTTAAAAATCTTGTTTGGTCTCGATAGTTCTCAAACTGTGAAAAACTATTTGAGAGTTCTGGCATATTTTCGGATATGACTAAATACTGATAACACTATACCGTGAAGACACACATTGTGCCAGAACTTTGTTTTCAAAACTGTTTTAGAACTGCCGAGGATGTGCTAGAACTCTCCTATCTCTATTACTCTAGAATGTGCTAGAATTTTGTTTTCAGAACTGTTTTCGAACTGCTGATGCTGTGCTAGAACTCTCCTAATCTCTATTAATCTAATATGTGCCAGAACTTTGTTTTCAGAACTGTTTTAGATCTTCCGAGGCTGTGCTGGAACTCTCCTAATCTATATCACTCTAGAATGTGCCAGAATTCTGTTTTCAGAACTATTTTAGAACTTCCGAGGCTGTGCTAGAACTCTCCTAATCTCTATCCCTCTAAAATGTACCAGAAATTTGTTTTCAGAACTATTTTCGAACTGCTGAGGATGTGCTAGAATTCTCCTAATCTCTATTACTCTAAAATGTGCCACAACTTTGTTTTCAGAACTGTTTTCGAACTGCCAAGGCTGTGCTAGAACTCTCCTAATCTCTAACTACTCTAGAATGTGCCAAATTTCTGTTTTCAGAACTGTTTTCGAACTACCAACGCTGTGCTAGAACTCCCCTAATCTCTAACTACTCTAGACTGTGCGAGAATTCTGTTTTCAGAACTGTTTTCGAACTGCCAAGGCTGTGCTAGAACTCTCCTAATCTCTATCCCTCTAAAATGTACCAGAACTTTGTTTTCAGAACTGTTTTCGAACTGCCAAGGCTGTGCTAGAACTCTCCTAATGTCTAACTACTCTAGAATGTGCCAGATTTCTGTTTTCAGAACTGTTTTAGAGCTGCCGAGGCTGTGCTAGAACTCTCCTAATCTCTATTACTCTAAAATGTACCAGAATTCTGTTTTCAGAACTGTTTTAGAACTTCCGAGGCTGTGCTAGAACTCTCCTAATCTCTATCCCTCTAAAATGTACCAGAAATTTGTTTTCAGAACTATTTTCGAACTGCTGAGGATGTGCTAGAATTCTCCTAATCTCTATTACTATAAAATGTGCCAGAACTTTATTTTTAGAACTGTTTTAGAACTGCCGAGGCTGTGCTAGAGCTCTCCTAATCTCTAACTACTCTAGAATGTGCCAGATTTCTGTTTTCAGCACTGTTTCCGAACTGCCAAGGTTGTGCTGGAACTCTCCTAATCGCTAACTACTCCAGAATGTGCCAAATTTCTGTTTTCGGAACTGTTTTCGAACTGCCGAGGCTGTGCTAGAACTCCCCTAATCTCTATTACTCTAAAATGTACCAGAATTTTGTTTTCAGAACTGTTTGGTCTCGATAGTTCTAAAACTGGGAAAAACTATTTGAGAGCTCTGGCATATTTTCGGATATGACTAAATACTGATAACACTATACCGTGAAGACACACATTGTGCCAGAACTTTGTTTTCAAAACTGTTTTAGAACTGCCGAGGATGTGCTAGAACTCTCCTATCTCTATTACTCTAAAATGAACCAGAACTTTGTTTTCAGAACTGTTTTCGAACTGCTAGGTTGTGCTAGAACTCTCCTAATCTCTATTACTATAAAATGTGCCAGAACTTTAGTTTCAGAACTGCTTTAGAACTGCCGAGGCTGTGCTTGAACTCTTCTAATCTCTAACTACTCTAGAATGTGCCAGAATTCTATTTTCAGAACTGTTTCCGAACTGTCAAGGCTGTGCTTGAACTCTCCTAATCTCTATTACTCTAGAATGTGCCAGAATTCTGTTTTCAGAACTGTTTTAGAACTTCCGAGGCTGTGCTAGAACTCTCCTAATCTCTATCACTCTAGAATGTGCCAGAATTCTGTTTTCAGAACTATTTTAGAACTTCCGAGGCTGTGCTAGAACTCTCCTAATCTCTATCCCTCTAAAATGTACCAGAACTTTGTTTTCAGAACTGTTATCGAACTGCCAAGGCTGTGCTAGAACTCTCCTAATGTCTAACTACTCTAGAATGTGCCAGATTTCTGTTTTCAGAACTGTTTTAGAGCTGCCGAGGCTGTGCTAGAACTCTCCTAATCTCTATTACTCTAAAATGTACCAGAATTCTGTTTTCAGAACTGTTTTAGAACTTCCGAGGCTGTGCTAGAACTCTCCTAATCTCTATCCCTCTAAAATGTACCAGAAATTTGTTTTCAGAACTATTTTCGAACTGCTGAGGATGTGCTAGAATTCTCCTAATCTCTATTACTATAAAATGTGCCAGAACTTTATTTTTAGAACTGTTTTAGAACTGCCGAGGCTGTGCTAGAGCTCTCCTAATCTCTAACTACTCTAGAATGTGCCAGATTTCTGTTTTCAGCACTGTTTCCGAACTGCCAAGGTTGTGCTGGAACTCTCCTAATCGCTAACTACTCCAGAATGTGCCAAATTTCTGTTTTCGGAACTGTTTTCGAACTGCCGAGGCTGTGCTAGAACTCCCCTAATCTCTATTACTCTAAAATGTACCAGAATTTTGTTTTCAGAACTGTTTGGTCTCGATAGTTCTAAAACTGGGAAAAACTATTTGAGAGCTCTGGCATATTTTCGGATATGACTAAATACTGATAACACTATACCGTGAAGACACACATTGTGCCAGAACTTTGTTTTCAAAACTGTTTTAGAACTGCCGAGGATGTGCTAGAACTCTCCTATCTCTATTACTCTAAAATGAACCAGAACTTTGTTTTCAGAACTGTTTTCGAACTGCTAGGTTGTGCTAGAACTCTCCTAATCTCTATTACTATAAAATGTGCCAGAACTTTAGTTTCAGAACTGCTTTAGAACTGCCGAGGCTGTGCTTGAACTCTTCTAATCTCTAACTACTCTAGAATGTGCCAGAATTCTATTTTCAGAACTGTTTCCGAACTGTCAAGGCTGTGCTTGAACTCTCCTAATCTCTATTACTCTAGAATGTGCCAGAATTCTGTTTTCAGAACTGTTTTAGAACTTCCGAGGCTGTGCTAGAACTCTCCTAATCTCTATCACTCTAGAATGTGCCAGAATTCTGTTTTCAGAACTATTTTAGAACTTCCGAGGCTGTGCTAGAACTCTCCTAATCTCTATCCCTCTAAAATGTACCAGAACTTTGTTTTCAGAACTGTTATCGAACTGCCAAGGCTGTGCTAGAACTCTCCTAATGTCTAACTACTCTAGAATGTGCCAGATTTCTGTTTTCAGAACTGTTTTAGAGCTGCCGAGGCTGTGCTAGAACTCTCCTAATCTCTATTACTCTAAAATGTACCAGAAATTTGTTTTCAGAACTATTTTCGAACTGCTGAGGATGTGCTAGAATTCTCCTAATCTCTATTACTATAAAATGTGCCAGAACTTTAGTTTCAGAACTGTTTTCGAACTGCCGAGGCTGTGCTAGAACTCTCCTAATCTCTAACTACTCTAGAATGTGCCAGAATTGTATTTACAGAACTGTTTCCGAACTGTCAAGGCTGTGCTTGAACTCTCCTAATCTCTATTACTCTAGAATGTGCTAGAATTTTGTTTTCAGAACTGTTTTCGAACTGCCAAGGCTGTGCTAGAGCTCTCCTAATCTCTATTACTCTAAAATGTACCATAACTTTGTTTTCAGAACTGTTTTCGAACTGCCCAGGCTGTGCTAGAACTCCCTTAATCTCTATTACTCTAAAATGTACCAGAACTTTGTTTTCAGAACTGTTTTCGAACTGCCAAGGCTGTGCTAGAACTCTCCTAATCTCTATTACTCTAAAATGAACCAGAACTTTGTTTTCAGAACTGTTTTCGAACTGCTAGGTTGTGCTAGAACTCTCCTAATCTCTATTACTATAAAATGTGCCAGAACTTTAGTTTCAGAACTGTTTTAGATCTTCCGAGGCTGTGCTGGAACTTTCCTAATCTCTATCACTCTAGAATGTGCCATAATTCTGTTTTCAGAACTGTTTTAGAATTTCCGAGGCTGTGCTAGAACTCTCCTAATCTCTATCACTCTAGAATGTACCAGAAATTTGTTTTCAGAACTATTTTCGAACTGCTTTGGATGTGCTAGAATACTCCTAATCTCTATTACTCTAAAATGTACCAGAACTTTGTTTTCACAACTGTTTTCGAATTGCGGTGAATGTGCTAGAACTCTCCTAATCTCTATTACTCTATAATGTAGCAGAATTCTGTTTTCAGAACTGTTTTAGAACTTTCGAGGATGTGCTAGGACTAATGTGCTAATGAATAGAGCTGGAAAACAAAAGAGAGAGCCACAATATTATAAAAAATGAAATCTTTTCATTGGTTAGACACCGAGCACGAAACTCGAACATAAAAATTGATCGTCTACCAGCGCGAGCTTGATCGCGAACGAGGGCGATCGTAAAAGTTTATAGATGACACACCCTTTAAATATTTTTTACAAAACTCGATGTAATCAGAGAGAGCCACTGCGTTGAATGACGTCAATTAACGTATTGGAGATGCTACCGGAAAACAACCAGAAAACAACCAGAAAACAACCGATTATTACCTTTCGAAACGTTAAAACGAGGGAAAATATTTGTTTGAATAGTAGTTATCGATATATCTACCGAGAGAGTATGATAATTAAGCACGTCGAACATAATTTTTAGTTATTGCTTTTGACGTGACATAAATACCATACATTAACGATAAACGTTCTATGTAAATAGACTAAACTCCGAATAACGATAGAAAAAACAATACAAATTGATATGATAACAAACAAAAAAATATGAGACACCTTTTTCTATTTATTTTATAATTAAAGTTCGATTTTTGAATTATGTAGTTTAATGTCGCGCTCGATGTAAACTAGGGGGTGCGTACGATGTTTTCTTAATTGAGAAAATCGATACCTACGACGATCATTCAATTATTTCATGTATAAACATTCATTAAACATAATAATCATTAATGATTGTTTGGTCGACTTTTTACTATTAAACGAATTTGGTTTTACATGAGAAACTTAAACTCTACCACTAGATGGCACTACAAAAAATTGTTTACAGCTTGTAAATAGCCACAAAACATATTAAACCAGAATGTTCAGAACTAATTTGTTACGTAGAAGGGAAATTCCAGTAAATCAAAAAGATTTTATAAATTCAATTTTCAATTGGCTGATGATTGTGCATTTTTTCGAATTGTACAGAATTGAACCAACTGAACGTGGAGTAGATAGTAGATAGTAGATAAAGATCGTGCTCTGTTCACCTGAGGCTTAAGGCCGCTCGACATGATGCAAAACAACGCGCAATTCAATGCAAGACGCAATTTTTCTTGTTCAAAAACATGCGTTTCTAATCTACTATTTCTTCATCCATTCTCAACTAATTTTTTTATGTTTTCGCGTCAATTCTCGAACTAATCTGTCGATTAGACTCCGAAAGCAAGACAAGGTAGATATAATTATTGCCAGTGATGTACTGGCCACTTTTTACTTGTTTATTTCAATTAGTTTTGTATTTTCAATTTTGAACTGCCCATAAAATATTAAATAAAGTTTGAGGTTAGGAAATTGTTTATAATAACTAAATTTGGATATTTACAATTATGCATAGAAATTTGACAACGAGAAGCTTTTTTCAAAATGAGTGCCTCGAGTCGATTAAAAACAACGTGTTGATGATTAAGATCAATGTTTGGTCGAATCAAATCAAAACTATCATCATCTGAGTAGACTGCAGTCGGTGAACCAGGTCCAAAAGGTTATGGCTTCGGTATAGTAGCAATGCGCATGGAATATTCTTCATCAACTATCACGAAATATTAGAGGCAATCAATAGCGAATACTACATAGAGTTGTGGAATCGCCTGAACGGAAAAATCAAGAAAAATCGGCTTCATATTTCACCAAAAAAATACATCAATCCACAAATCAAAGACAACGATGATTAAATTGAACGAATTGCTTCATCACCCACCGTATAGTCCAGATCTGCACCTCAGTGACTATTGACTATTTGCTGATCTCAAATGAAGAAGAAATTACTGAAACTGAAGCCTATTTTGAGGCAAAAAACAAATCCTTGTACAAACACGGCATCGAGAAGTTAGAGAATGAATAAAATCGATTTTTAACCCAGAACTTATTGAGTGTTATGTTATTTTGAGTATGAATCCTAGACTCATACAAGAAATCTGAATAGTTTGCGAAAAAAACGACCGCAAATAAGATGTTTAATAACTTAATCGCCAGATTTGGTTATCTGTGATTTTTTCCTCATCGGAATTCAAAAATCCGCTTCCGGGAGCTATGAGTTAATTGGAGCCAGAAAAAATAATTCGCTTAAGGTACTAAAGGCTATCTAAATCTAGGTTTACAACAAGTGTATGGGAAATGAGATTAAGCTTTGATTGGCTCTATTTGAATCAAAATACTATTTTTTGTTGCTCTAGATCAAGTTTTGTAATAGTTACTTCACAATTTTCTGATTTGTCGATAATTATTTTTCCTTAAACTATAATTTTTCATTCGCAATTGTTGAGGTTGTGTTTAAAATTAACGTACCTATTTGGATTTGGAGTCGAACGTTAAAACGCATTGTTCCAGAAAAGTTGAATATTGAATATGGCGAATACATTCGATATACATATTGAACAAAACCCAGTGCCAAATTCAGTTATCAATCTAATTTTCATATCCGCATTTTGTATGTATAAAAGCAGCGCTCCGCTGTGACAGTCAATTGAAAATTTATAAAGTTCTGTGAGAACGAGGACAGTTTCAATGTGCATGTCCAGCCAACTTTCTCTTTGTGCGGTCACGCTCGGTGGCTGTTTGTGACAGAGCCATTTTGACCGCAAAAACCTTTGATGTTTAGAAAGCTATTAACTAAATACTTCACACCGTTCTGCAGTTTACAAAAAAAAATCGTCCCATCTTTTTATTTAGAAAAAGAAGAATCATTATACGATTAAACGCACGTGTCTAAATTTGGATTGTTTATACAAGGGTCGCTTTTTAAGTATCGTGATCGAGCAATAGATGGCGTTAATTTGTTTTGGCTTCATGAACTTTTGGACTCCAATATAATCGATTTTGCATAAAGAGGAAGGTATGTTCCAGATAGATTTTGCATACCAGCTACCATAAAGCACGTCAAACAACTGAATCTTTGAGGGAGAACTTCGTCATTGCCCTTGTTGTCTCGTTTGCAAGGCACTGCAGCACTAGCCTAGTCATGACTTGTATGACACGTCCATGTTCTATTTAAGTGAATATCTCGGCTTGGAAGATGGTAGCATGTTCTCCAAGCATTTATTTAGGTGTGTCCTCCGCAAAAGCTTCTTTCGACTGTGGGCTTGAAGTCGCCAGTCCACATGATATGTGTGCCTCCAAGCTCTTATCATTAACAGTTGTAGGTGCCAATTTGGTCAGTGTCCATCAGAATGTTTGGACATTTCCAACGGTCTGTGTACAGATTTTCATATGGTCAATTGGTCCGGTTTGGCATTTACATAGATCTACAAGTTTTCCCGCTTTCCATCACTTTTAAATAATGATGGAATCGTTTTCCTTGTTCTTTGTCATACGAAACGAGATAATCAGAAAATTTGGCTCAATATTTGTAAAGGTGATTTACTCATTTTAGACCCGACATTTTGGAAGTTTTTCTGTAGAATCCAAAGGCTGGTTTATAACTTTTTGTTCCTTAATCGTCATATTTTATCTCAGAGGTCAATATTTCTTAATCCAATAAATTTTTCTATGGAAAATAATCACACATCAGCTTTGTAGCTTGAGAATCCCTTTTTCTATTTAAAAAACAATTTTCTGAGCTTAAACTTCGCTTTAAGTTTTATGAACAATCGTCATTGATCAGTTTTGTACCTTCCAAGTCTCATTTTTTGTTAAAACAACAAATTTCTGAGCTCAAACTTCGTTTTAAGTTTTATGGAAAATAATCACACATCAGCTTTGTAGCTTGAGAATCCCTTTTTCTGTTTAAAAAACAATTTTCTGAGCTTAAACTTCGCTTTAAGTTTTATGAACAATCGTCATTGATCAGTTTTGTAGCTTGAAATTCTGTTTTTCTGTTTGAAAAGTTTTATGAACAATCATCATACATCAGCTTTGTAGCTTGAAAGTTTCATTTTTTGTTAGAAAAACAAATTTTTACGCTTAAACTTCGTTTTAAGTTTTATGAACAATCATCATACATCAGCTTTGTAGCTTGAAAGTCTCATTTTTTGTTAAAAAATTAATTTTCTGAGCTTAAACTTCGTTTTAAATTTTATGAACAATCATCATTCATCATTTTTGTAGTTTGAAAATCCCATTTTCTATAAAAAACCAATTTTTTGAGCTCAAATTTCGCTCTAAGTTAATGAACAATCATCATTCATCAGCTTTGTAGCTTGGGAGTCCCATTTCTTTTTAAAGTTTAAAGTCTCTGATCTTTTTTCATAAAGGTGAATATTTCCAATGAAGTCACTTAAAGCATCTTTGAAAAAAGTCTAAAAAAAGGAAGAGAAATTTCTTCATCCTATATACAAAATTATTATTTTATGTCCATAGGTATATAACAAAAACTTTTATATGATTATGTCTTTTTGCTGATTATTCCCCAACAACCCCTTTTTCTTATCGGTCATTTTTTTCCTTGCACGATGATTAGATAAATTATTTACCTGATAAAGTGACCTGATTTGAATATAATCATACAACAATAATAAAATATATAAAAAATATGGAGAGGACAATAATTATCTTCGGCAGTGAATATGTAAATTCGTTTTTGACACTGTCACGATATCTCATTTGCATTTATGACGAACAGGAAATTAGAACGTGTGCCGAGAGAACGCACTCAGATATGCCCACCTATCCGTATTAATTGCAAACAGGAATCAGTGGCGTCTCAAAAAGATTAAACGTCTTAAAACAGAAAATAATCCGAGAAGACTGAATCTGGCGAATGAGATGCATTATCTTTCTTCGCAACTGTCTTTGCTCGATTTTTTCGCTCAAAAGTTACAATAAGTTACTTGCCGTTGTTAGTTTTTCCTTTTTCAAGATAATCGATGGAAATTATCCCACAGAAATCCGAAAAAAAACCGATGTCTTCAGGTGGAACGGTCTTTGGTCTTGATTTTGGTACCACAAATAAAACTAGAAGTGGATTAAAATGCGAATAGAACAACAAATAATACAATATATATATATATATATATATATATATATATATATATATATATATATATATATATAGGGTGATTATTTAAAATACGATTCGAATTGTGTGTAGTAGGAAACGAAATTATCTTTAAACTTGATAAAATTATACTAATTCCAATTAAATAAATGAGACGGATACTTCCATGATCAGTTTTTTTTTATAATTCCCTTTAATCGTTGTGTAATTAATTCCGAAGCCGGCTCTGTTCTTTTTTTTAACCTGGCTCTTTCGCCAAAAATTGGAAATGATGACGTAACGCATGTCGATTATAGTAGATTCAAAGGTTAAATTTAATAATTATTTGTATTGCGTCAACGCGGAAAACGAAATTCGTCCAACGAATAGGAATATGATAAAAGGATGATTTCGTTTGATACGCGCGCATGAGGTTGTGTCTTCTACGCCCTACCACCGACACCGAATGCTTTCGATCCTGATAGTCGGATGAGCAGAGATAAGTGGCTCATCACCACGCCTTTGTTCGTTACAAAATGGCGAACGACAAGGAAAATTCGTTTTTTTTACATAAGTATACGTTTTCAGTTCAAAAAATTTATAAAATTAAATTACTTCGTGATGTAGTGCCTAAACAACGATTTTTAGCCGAAAAGACATTCTGTATAATGAATAATAGTTATTTCTGAATACTAAGAAACTTATGGTTATAGCAGAAATGAAAAAATATACTGGGTGTTGATTAGAATAAGATTAAAAATAATCCACGATTGCAAATGTAATAGGACAATCTGTACATTAAATAATAGTAATTAATAGGTATTTACACATTTCTTATTAGAGTGAAGAATAGATATAATAGGACAATCTATATATGGCATAATAGGATGATAGGACATTTCTACTTTTACGTAAATGTAAAAATATACTGGGTGCTGATTTAAACCAGTTTAAAAATTGTCTAAATTTTCGAAAATTCCTTTCGAAGATTTCATAGGAAAAAGAATTGTAATGGGACAACCTGCACGTGGGGTAATAGACACTACTAGGTACTGAAATATGTACTGTATAAGTAAGGGAAAAATATACTTTAAAAGGGATTTAAGAAGTCAAAAATCAAATATTTCTTTAATTTCTTATTATTAAATCAAATATTTCGATAATAACTAATTTCGTAGAAGAAATATGTGTATTAGGACACCCTGTATAAAATATAATAGGGATTACTGGATAATACGACATTTCTAGTTATTCAGAAAATGAAAAAAATATACTGAGTGTTGCTGTAAATCGAAATAACGATGTATGAAAGTGAAAAAATCTCATAAAAGATTTCTTTAAGTTATAAATATGAATGGTCAAACTGTACATGAAATTATAGTGATTACGAGATATTACAACATTTCTAATTCGAGAAAATGAAAAAATATACTGGGTGTTGCTTTAAATTGTATTGAAAATGGTACAAATTTCTGAAAACTCCATCGAAGTTTTCATGAAAATAATAAATGCAATAGGACAATCTGTAAAAGAAATAATAATTTCGTTCAGGAACTGAAACAATTCTAGTCACTGGAGGAAGGCAAAAATATACTGGGTCTTAATTTAAAACAGATTTAAAAAGTTTAAAATTAAAAAAATCGATAAAAATTAATTTCATAAAGGATTAAATGTATTAGGACAACCTGTATAAGGAGCAATAGTGATTGATAGAAAATAAAACATTTCTAATTATTAAGGGAATGAGAAAATATACTAGGAGTTGCTTTAAATCGAACTAACAATGTCCGAAACTGAGAAAAACTCATCAAATATGTGTGAGAGTGAATATATACTATGGGACAAACTGTACATGAAATAATATTTATGACTATGTACTAAAACAATTCTAGTCGCTGGAGGAAGACAAAAATATACTGGGTCTTAATATAAAACAGATTTAAAAAGTCTAAAATTAAAAAAATCGATAAAAATTAATTTCATAAAGGATTAAATATAATATGGACAACGTGTATAAAGAATAATAGTGATTGATAGAAAATAAAACATTTCTAATTATTAAGGAAATGAGAAAATATACTAGGAGTTGCTTTAAATCGAACTAACAATGTCCGAAACTGAGAAAAACTCATCAAATATGTGTGAGAGTGAATATATACTATGGGACAAACTGTACATGAAATAATATTTATGACTATGTACTAAAACAATTCTAGTCGCTGGAGGAAGACAAAAATATACTGGGTCTTAATATAAAACAGATTTAAAAAGTCTAAAATTAAAAAAATCGATAAAAATTAATTTCATAAAGGATTAAATATAATATGGACAACGTGTATAAAGAATAATAGTGATTGATAGAAAATAAAACATTTCTAATTATTAAGGAAATGAGAAAATATACTAGGAGTTGCTTTAAATCGAACTAACAATGTCCGAAACTGAGAAAAACTCATCAAATATGTGTGAGAGTGAATATATACTATGGGACAAACTGTACATGAAATAATATTTATGACTATGTACTAAAACAATTCTAGTCACTGGATGAAGAAAAAAATATACTGGAGCTTGAATCAAAACAAATTTAACAAGTCTAAAAATGAAAAAATCGAGCAAACCTATTTTCATCAAAGAATATAATGGGACAACCGATATATAAAATAGTAGTGTATTAGATAATTGAAGAAGTGGAAAAATATACTGGATGTTGATGTAAACACGTATTTCTAAAAATATGTTTAATTCAAATTTGGAATAAATTTAATGAATTATATAATAAAAAAAATGAAGCTTCGCTTAGAATAAATATGCACGTTTTCTGTTTGGTTACTGTATAATGTGTTGCATAATCAAAGTTTGATGAACTTTGTTCCATCTGATGTTGTGATGTTAATGTGTCTGGTTTTGTAGAAATACGTTAAAGTTTTCAAATTTCAAAGCAAAATTTATATTACTCGTTACTCATTATATATTTTTCAATAGACGTCACAGAGACGGGCTGAGCTTGTACCGACTCCAAACAATTTTCTTGATAATTGTAAATGCCCATAAGCAATTTTTCATTTAGTGTTATCGTGGTTTATGTGATAAAATAAGACTTTTCAGTTGAATATATTGTTGAAGGAACGTACTATTTAAGAGCTTTTTACTAGTTTATCCCCAGGTGAGTTAATTTAACATATTAATTCTGCTTTAAAACTTGTTGAGGTTATGTCTATTTTATTTTTGTTGTTAATCGCTGTCATCTACTAATAGTCACGAGTTTTCGAGTATAAATAAATTAATTTTTAGGTTTTTAAGATCTAGTACTGCTCCAGAATGGGTATGTGCTTTGTTCCAGACTGTAAACATTACAGTTCAAACCATTCATGAAGTTATGAAGTTTTTTTCGGTTCCCAAAAAACAAAACTGAGAGGAATAGATAGATTTCTCTCATAAGGTAAAAGAATGATAACATTCACTTTTCAAAGATTTATGTTTTAAATTTTTTATTATTATTATTATTATTATTATTACAGAAAAAAGATAGATCCAAGTGAATTTGCAAAAGTGTGCGATTATCACTTTTTAAATAAAGAAAAAAAGAATGTGCCTTTATTTGATTTCAATATTCAGAAGAAGTTTAATATAAAATCACCAGAAAAAAGGTATGCATTTTGTTGCAGAAAGTCCATTAGTTTAATAAACCAATTTTTTAGGAAGCGAACTGTAAAAAACGGAACTACTACCAGGATCTTCAACAGAACCATTACCGGGTCCTTCAACCAAACTACTACCAGGGTCTTCAAAATAAGATCATGAAATGACTCAAATTAAACTTGATGCTACACTACTGAGTCCATCATATTCATTTCAAGATGCTGACAACAAGGTTCAGATATGAAATTGTGAAGAACAAAGGTGCTCTTGTACTAATGTATACTGGAATTCCAACCAATGAGCTGTTCATGATTCTTTTAGAACTAATGGACAGCGTTAAATTAAAATATTATGCTCGGTGGGATGTTCAGATCGTTCCTAAAATTGATCAACTGTTTATGACCTTAATGAAGCTAATGCTTAATCTTCCACATGAAGATTTGAGTATTAGATTTAGTTGTAGTACAGCTACAGTGACCAATATTATAATGACGTGGATTTATGCTCTACATGAAGTCTTTTTCAATAATTTGATGAAAACTATATCATCTAGACAATGGAATCAGGCCTGCCTCCCTATTGCTTTTACGAATTTTAAAAATTGTAGAATAATTTTGGATTGCACTGAAATTTATTCAGCAGTTCCAGCAAGCATGGAAAACCAGAGATTGACCTACAGTTCTTACAAACACTGACCACATGAAAAATGTTGGTAGGTGTTGCACCAAACGGTGTAATCACCTTTGTTAGTAAGGCTTATCCAGGGTCTACATCTGATAAAAAAATGTAAGGAGTGTAAGGTTCTAGATCTGATGGTGGCTGGAGATTTGATATTAGCAGATAAAGGTTTCTTGTTTAAGGAACTTCTCCCTGCAGGAGTATCATTAAATATACCTCCATTTTTAATTAACAACACCACAGTTTACAGAATCCCAAGTATATAAAACTCAAATTGCAAAGGCTAGAATTCATGTAGAATGGGCCATCAGGAGAATAAAGTGTTATAATATTTAGTAGCAAGTTCCATCATATTATATATCACAAATTTCAATTCTTTCAACTGTGTGCAATACACAAACTTGCAATATCCCCCAATTAAAGAAGTTGAGGAGTATTATTGGTAGGATCTATACTGTAGGTTATGCTGTTTAATGTGAACTGAATTGATTAACCGTACGGAGTTGAGCCAAAGTACATAGACATATTATAATTTCTGGTTTTAAATATTTTTTATTGTAGCAATATATTTCCTTATTCGACTTTTTTTTGTAAAAAGTTTTTATTTAAAAAATGTATACTTAGATTTTACTTGATTTATAAATGACTTGATCTAATACAATTATTGTTAAAAGTAATAATAATACTGTTTTTCTAATTTAATAAAAGCCTGTATACAACTACAATTTTCATAAAGTAAAAAAATACAATTTTATTTCTTGTTAGTAGACTACAGTCTTTACAATCTTCAAATAAATTATTAAGTCACAAGCAGTGTTTTAGTTTATTTTACAAGTTTTTTGTATAGAAAAAAAATCACTTGACTATAGTACATTCGAATACAAAATAGCATTGTACTTTTATATTAAAAAACATAATTTCCTGATATCCTCAGCAAACAAAAATTTGTATAGAGTGGCTTTTCAGTCTAAAATAAATAGTAAAGATTTTTCCAATTGTATACTCTATCTGCTAACACTGTAGAATAACCTAAAATCACATTGAAAAACATGTCAAAATTTTTTATTTAATTGTCTAACAACTTAGGTAAGTATTGTTCTATATAGAAATTTTCCAAGAGTAAAATGTTTTCTTTCTATGAATCGTCAAAGTCTACAATTGTCGCAACTGTTTCCTTCAAGGTATAAATACATAAATAACATTATTTCTTTTTTAAAATATGTAAGCTCCTTGAATTTGTTGATAATAATTGTGACTTGTATTTATGGTCAAGTTACCCTCATCGTCATAAAAAACAATATATTTATTAAAATTCCTCAATTTTTTGGACAACTTATCATTTCTGAAAGAATATGGGCACTTCACTTCTACAATGCCTTCTTCTTCATCAATTATTCCATCAGGGCTAGCACCAAGAAGTCCTGAATTTGTAAGCCATACTCCAGTAAGCCAAACATTTAAATTATAAATCTGTATCAAATGATCTAGAGCATCTTTTTCATGAGTTCTACCCCACTGGATTGTTTTGAAACCATCCAAATTGTATTCACCTGAAAAAATAATGAATTGATTATAATAAAAAATGTATGTCAAATTAAACTAAAGTGAGGAAATGCTACATAAAATACCATTTTTGAAAAATCAATCTTAGAAGCTCAATAAGCAAATTATTGATAACATCTATAACTAAACTATGTAATAAATTTATGATTTATTATTCACCTAAGAGTGTGTTGAACAAACTCACTGGGAATCTGTTTCTCCTGCATGCTGCAATAATAGCACCAAAGTTGCTAGCAGTTAATCTAAATTTTCTTGCAAGGTACCATTTTTCATTTGACACCTGTCCAGTAGTGGTGACAGAGATTTCTTTTATTAGCTAATCATCAACAGCACATTTTTCTTTGAACACAGTCAGTTTATCTGTGGCCTTCAAAAAGTTCTTGGAAGGAATTATTTCTTCAATTACCGGAAATCCATTTTCCAGCAAATTTATTGATTCCTTGTGCAATAGCCAGGTAAAACACAGTATTTCCAAAGCTGTGTAGCCCTTCCTTCAATCTGTTGATTGATGCTTCTGGTACCCTACCTTCAAGAGGTGTATAGGGCTTTGGTGGGTAAAGCTCTTCTATAGATTTCCACTGGCCCAACCTTCGGTTTAGGTAGTGCCTATTACATTAACAAATGCATATATACCTACCTATAGATACCTTGTAGCTTTTGTCTTTCATACTAGAAAATACTTCCCCTCTGATTACCTGCAAATCAGAGTCAAAGTCCATTTTCTTCACATGACTGGTCTCTAGGGCGTTTTCATGTTTTATAATTTTGTTTTGTCATCTATAAAATCACTGATGCTGGAAAGTTTTAGGACATGTTTAAAATCCATTATTTTCTTAACAATAAAAGGATCTGCAAAAAAACAAAAAGGTACTGCAAAAATAAAATAGACATAACCTAAACAAGTTTTAAAGCAGAATTAATATGTTAAATTAACTCACCTGGTGAAAAAATAAAAACATCTTAAATAGTACGTTCCTTCAACAATATATTCAACTGAAAACTTTTATTTTATCACATAAACCAAGAAAACACTAAATGAAAAATTGCTTATGGGTATTCACCTTTATTAACGAAATTGTTTGGAGTCGGTATAAGCTCCGTCCGTCTCTGTAACGTCACTTAGGCTGTCTATCACTATCCTTTATCTATGCTGTCTATTTTTGCATTCGTTCCCATCCGAAAAACTCTAATATTTCCTTGAGTCATAAATTACTTCTTCTTTTCTCTGTATTTGCTTATGTAACTATGAAGTTTTATGGAAACTATAAATTTTGATATTTTCCTTTCAAATTTATCTGTCAATTCAAATGTACTGCTTTTATAACCAATTCGAAACCCTATAATATTACTGTAAAGTTAATAGTACATTTTAGAAAACTTCAAATTATAGTATTGCTGTATGATCATGAAGATAAAGGCCAAGATACAAAAAAAGAAGAAGGTGCTTCTTGTTTACAAATTAGGTTTTTAATTTTACATAGTTTGTTAAAGGAATAGACGAAATTTAGGATGTTTAATTGATTTTTTTCACTTGATCCTGTAAGTTATTAATATACAATTTATTAACGAAAAAAAATACGAAAATATAATAATACGTATATTATTTTATCTATTATAAAAAATAAATAATAATTATGGACTTATTAATTTTTTATTTTACATAGTATTCAATCACTTTCTTCACTAGATTCTTGTTCATCACTGCTCTCGTCTGTATCCACAACAGGCCTATTTGGATTAACAAATATATCATCATCATCATCATTTTCAACTTTTTTCTCTTCCTCTTCGCTAAATTCCTTCGGCCACACATTATCGTTTTTGAAGTACTTGATATGCTGCGGCGTTAAAATTCTAACGATTTCCCCTTTCACTTTGCACCCTTCTTCTATTGGTTCTGTAATCACAAAGTCGCCCCTTTTTACCCACATATTCTTCCTAAATTTCGTAGGCATAGATGCGAGGAAAACAGACTTGTCGGCAGCCTCAACTTCGTGTAAATTGTTGCCTCTACTCTTAAGTACTTTAACTATTTGTTGATTTTTTGTTGGGGGCGAATAATCGTCTTTGAATACTTCCAAAAGTACATGCTTCCTTTTTGTTGCTCTTGACATGGCTATAACAATAAGTCCTGCATCAATTCCACAGAGTATCAATAAGAGAGCGAATCATATAAAACTTGTTATAATCATTCCTAGGAATATACAGTTTACGAATTCGAAAATCTTACAATTTTTAGGTTAGGTTGGATTATTTTCAATTAACTATATTGTATTCAATGATGAAGCACTGTATTTTTAGTAATTTCAGCTTAAAATGATAACTATTCATACTAATTATTATGAAGTTTGTGAAAAAAAATAATAAAAAAGTTTGTATGTTCAATCATTCCAAAAGTAACTTTAAAATGTGTCTTAATAACTGATAACAAAATAAACACTCACCCGAATGTATAAAAAATGTTATAAAAAGTCAATTCTAAACAATACAAATTTTATAAATTAACCAATAATAAATTTTTAATAAAAAGAAAAACATGAGCAAACACCATTTGAGGTTGATTATGAAGAATCAAAGCGTATTCGATTCTTTAAACTCTCGATTTAAATCGAAAATCTAAACTGGAATATTTTATTATTGATATAATAATATATAAAGTAAAATTTTATTGAATACGCTTAAATAAATAAAAATGATAATAACGATAGAATAATTATTATAATAATTAAAAAATATAACTGGAAAATTTTCCATATTAAAAATTAATCGATTGTTGGTACTTATACGTGTGACCTCATACGTCAGTTAAATGTCAAATTTGTCTATTTTCACTGGTGACTAATTTTAGAGGGTCGGTGGTTTAGTTCTTATTTTGTTACTATTTAAAATCGAATATGAGCTTTTTCGGAAAACTTTTCGGTGGCAAAAAAGAAGATGTTGCTCCAACACCAGGAGAAGCTATTCAAAAACTTCGAGAAACCGAGGAGATGCTAATAAAGAAACAGGATTTTTTGGAGAAGAAGATAGAGGAATACACTTTAATTGCGAAAAAAAATGCTTCAAAAAATAAACGAGGTACGTATATTAATTTTTATTAATTATTGATCATACATATAAATCAAGTAGATATTTATAGACTTTAATTAAAAATAATTATTCAAGGATAGTCCTGTCTAAGATAGAAGTTTTGTTATATTTAATCATTTTTTTCATTTTCTTTTAATGTGTAATGACTTTAAGATGAAATCGAAATAAAAAATAATGTTATTGCTTGTTAGTCGCGCTTCAAGCTCTTAAAAAGAAGAAAAGATTGGAAAAAAACCAATTGCAAATAGATGGAACTCTCACGACGATTGAAATGCAAAGGGAAGCTCTCGAGGGAGCAAGTACAAACACTGCTGTATTAGATTCTATGAAAAATGCAGCAGATGCATTGAAGAAAGCTCACAAAAACTTGTAAGTTTTTGTTAACTTGATATTTGAATATTTCAGATAATTTTTATTGAATTTTTAGAAACGTGGATGATGTTCATGATATTATGGATGATATAGCTGAACAACACGACATCGCCAACGAAATTACTAACGCTATTAGTAATCCTGTAGGATTCTCGGATGATTTAGATGAAGACGAATTAGAAGCCGAATTAGAACAATTGGAACAAGAAGGACTAGAAGAAAATCTACTGAAAGTACCGGGGCCTGCTGAACTTCCTTCTGTGCCAGCCGAAGCAGTCTCTAATAAACCAATCAAACCGGCAGCTAGTCAGTATTATTTTGCTCATTTACATACAATTTGATACAAAACAAAAGTTTTATTTAATTATTTGTGGAGTTTAATTACAAAAAAATGGTTCATTGACTTTAGTACATTGACATTGAGGTCAATAATCTTGAGGATGATAAATTTGTTTGGATTCTAATGGTTGCTGATTATCATAATGATTGTGCTGAAAGGGAGAAGAAATTATTAACACGTTGAATAACAAGGCAAATTTTAGAATTTCATTTAATAAGATTATGATGCTAAAAACACTAATTTCACAAATTATTCAGTAGTTGGCAGTTAATTAGTTTATATTTTTGTTATTTTATTGAAGCATGTTGAATCATTGTAAACATTAGAAATCTTCTGTATTGTGTCTTATTGGTGCGAAAATAAAGTTACTTTGGGGTGTATTTGGTCAAAATAGTTCGTTTTTCCATTCAGAGTGTTGGTATTTTCGAAAAGACTTTAAAAATCACACAGGTTAAAATCTGGTTAATATTAGATCCTCATTCCACGAGGTATCTCTCAAAGGATGAGTCTTTGGTAGAAATAATTGAAAGTGGTTCATACAAGTGGAATTGTCAAGAAAGGGGGAGAAAATTGGGGTTAGTCTGAAATTATGGTAAATAATGCTCTTTTACTGTATATAATCAATGGAAACAGTCCGTTGTTCTATTAAATAACTCGATGTCTTCTAAAAGATTGTTTAAAAATCGCATAGATTGAGATCTGGTCGGTATTTGGCTCTCAATTCAAGAAGTATCCCTCTATGGATGAATCTATGGTAGACATCATTGAAACTTGCCCTAAAAATTTGAATAATCAATAAATGGAGCGAAAAATGGGTTTTATGGTAAATATGGTTCTTTTGGTGCATATCGAAATGTTCGGGAAGACAAGGGACTGTTAAAAAAACGCACTGATTAAGTTCCGGTTGATAGTAGGCTCATATTTTAAGAAGTGTCTTTCAAAAGATGAATATATGATAGGAGAAAATCCACATTGACCCCTAAAAGTTGAATTACCAAAAAAAGGTAGCAAAACATGGATAGTAAAACCTAAAATTACTGTGAATACGATTCTTTTTGTGCATATTATCAAAAAAACAATCCGTTAATCGAACGAGTTTGTTGATGTCTTCAGGAAGACAAGAGACTGTTAAAAAATCGCACTGATTAAGATCAGGCTGATAGTAGGTTCATATTTCAAGAGATGTATCTTAAAACATGAATATATGATAGGAAAAATTGAAAGGGGCCGTTAAATCGAGAAAGGGCGTTATAAATGGAAAATAAAGTTTGAAATTATGGTAATTACAGCTCTTTCGGTGCATATAATTAAACGAGATGTTGTCTGCCAAAAGATTGTTTTAAATCACAGAGATTAAGATCTTGTTGATTGTAGGTTTATATTTGAGATTTTTGTCAAATGAAAAGGTGGCGTGTAAAAAGTTAAGTTATTCAAAGGTCATTGGTTACGTATAATTGCAAAAATGTATTATTCTAAGGATGTTGTGGCCTTTATGGAAAAAATATAAATGTTTATATGTATAAATGTTTAGTTTCTTTAAGGTATATAATTTATTTTGCAGAAAAAGTGGAAGATGACGACGACATGAAGGAATTGGAAGCTTGGGCGTCGTAAAATTAACGAACGAAATTGTTTGTTTCAGCAACCAAACCACTGTAATTGAGATATATAAAAAAATGTTTGTATTTCTTTGAGTAATAACAGCTAAAAAAAATATGTCATTATATTATAGATCAAGCTTTACCGATAAAAAAAGGCATAGATTAGCGAAAAAATAAAAAATATTCAAGAGAAAGTTGACTTTTTTAAAATATATTTATATTGATAGTTTTAACATTGTGGTTTAAAAATTTTGAATCTTTAAAAAATTTTCGATTCTCCATTAAATAGAATCTGAACAAATTTTCGAAATTGTGTATATATATATATATTTAATCACGCTATTATTATGAATTAACTATTTTTTTGGAGATTTTAAAAGCACCTTAAAATTATTTTTGTACCATAAAACTTTTTATTATCATTATTTTATCTATTGTAATTGAATAAAGGATCATTGAGGTATTAAAATAATACTAAATATTATTTTTTATTATTCTAATGTCGAATTCCAACTTTTCCTTAAAAATCGTTAAGGTCTATTCACGCGATACTTCTTTATTCGTACTGTAAAAACACCGCGTCTCATTTCGTTTTGGAATTAATCAATCTTTGTTGAAAAAAAAGAAATTTGGGAAGGGGGTTTGATAATTATTAAGAGAAAAACCGAAAATGAAATCTGAAACGTGTTTTCGAATCTATGGAAAAAATATACTAAAAATAAGAATCTTATAAGGAAAAATCGTCCTCCGACCATAAAAACACGTATTTAGACAAGATTTCCAACTTTTTCTTATAAGTCGTTTCACGCGATACGGTTTTCTTCATACGGTAAAAACACCGCATCTCATTTCATTCTGGAATAAATCAAACCATGAATTTTTCTTTAAATAAAATGGAGTGCGCTTGGAAAAAGGAAGTAATTTGAGAAAGGAGGTTGAAAATTATTAAGAGAACAACCGAAAATGAAATCTGAAATGTGTTTTCGAATCTATGGAAATAATATACTCAAAATAAGACTTATAAGGAAAAATTGTTCTCCGACCATAAAAACACGTATTTCGACATGATTTCAACTTTTTTTTATTAGACGTTGAAGTCGTTTCAGACGATATGGTTTTATTTTTACGATAAAAAAATCGACTGCTCCAAGTCGTAGATTCGTTACAGGTAGGAAAATTCTTCGTATGTAAAGGTGAAATAAAACGAGGAATTATAAGAAAAGTGTTTATTTAATTTGTGTATTTATATATATATTTATCGAACATTCTCGAAAACTTAAAACAAATTTGTACAGATAAGAACTGTCCAATTGAATACATATTTCGTTTACAAAAAGAAATTTCTTTGGAATCTATAATTTTAACAGAGGAAGTCACACGATAAGTACCAGACTAACTTTAAAAAAAAATTCAAAAAAAATTTGACTACTTATAGTACAATCTCGATTTGTTTTGGTTATATTTAGATATTCATTTCTGCCCTACTTTATACTTAAATAGGCGAGCTCCCAATTACATGAATACAGACTCCCACTGTATACAAACGAATTCAGGAATTTTTTTATAGTAAATTATAAAAATTACGAATTTAATGAACTTTTTTATTAAAATTAGAATTTTTTAGCGCCTAAATTACCTGTTTTGGCGGCAATTATTCTGACCTATACATTTTGTTATCATAAACTGTAGGGCATTATATATGGCGGTTTTGGTGTGAACAAAAATTAAAAATGGTCGTTAAAATAACCTTCGATTATATAGGATTTTTGTTTTTCTTTTATTTAATTTAAGCACAACAAAAATCGCGTTTTGGGGTGTTTTTTTTTGAATTTTTAAATAATAACAATTTGTTAAAATGTTTCAGAAAATTTATTTTCGTTTGATACAATTTCGTGCATTTAAAATACAATAAATATATTCTACTGCCTACTGGGAAGATCCAAAAATATTCTTTTGGCTTAAAAATAAATTTTCGCAATATAAATATGACATGAAGCCAATTTTTCATTAATGGAATTTCAAAACAAGACAAAAGTCTCTTTCACTTTTAATAGCTACACATCATTTCAACAGGACGTTCGATTAAATAAAAAAAACGACTATAAGAATTGTCTAAGTCCTTTTTCATGCTAATATTATACACAAAATGGCGTCTCAAGTATTTTTTTGTCGTTATTATCTCACATATTGTACTTAATGGTGTACCTGGGTCTCTATAAAAATATTCAATGAGTTATGTCGGGCGTTTTAAAAAAAAATCAAAAATAATCTAATAATGTTTCAAAATAAATTTTATAGAAAAATTTTCTAATATTTAAAGATTATAATACCGCTTTTCACATTGTTATATCGGATAGAATGTTGATAACTTTGTGGGAATGGCAAAAACTTTGGAAAATTTTTGAATTATAAACAAAAACTTGCCTTCATCAACAAAATTATTAATAAATAAAAACGAATATTCGATTATAAATAGATTTTCGAAAAAAAATTTCAAATAATGTTTCAAAATAAATTTTATGGAATAATTTTCTCATATTTGAAGATTATAATACCGCTTTTGACATGATTATATCGGTTAGAATGTTAATGACTTTGTAGGAAATTGAAAATTTCGGAAAGTTTTTGAATTATAAACATAAATACACTCCTCGTATAAAAAATATTTTGTCACACACAGACATAACCCATCTAGTTTAAATATATATTCATATATAAAAAAAGGAACAAATTTCGAACTCTTAAAAATCTAATTAATCAAAATAATTTCAAACATATAATCAGACGTTTTCAAAATTCTTCTTCTCATTTTCCCGAATTCGTTTTTTATTTTTTTAGGGGGACGGGGGCGGTAAGGGGGGTGAGTGAGCGAAAATGTAGTCCTTAAAGTTACCAATAAAAAAACACATTAAAAAATGCAATAATATAATACGTACATTGGATTCAAATCACTTTCGTTTTTATTTTTTTTTGTTGTCGATGAAAAAAAAAACAAAATGCACTAAAAACCAGTAGAAAAAAAAATTTCTTTTTCCACCCAGTATCGATACCAAAAGTTCACTCAAGTCTTTCACAATCAACTACCATCACATCACAGAGCAATAATTGCAAATTCAAAAGACTAGGAGTCTTTTCTTCGTCTACTTTATGGTACAAGTTTTATTTTATTCTATGTTTTTTTTGTTTGTTTTATTTGTTTTTTTTTTATTTGTTAAAATTACTGTCAGTCCGAACTGGAAAAATTTCTTTTTAGACCGAGCAATAAAGTCTTTATCATGGGACATGGAAGATTCGATATACATGAAATACCGATGGAATTTTGGTTACAACATATGGAAAAGAGCAAATAATTTTTTTTTGCTTTACAAATATTTTTTTTTTATATTTTTATATGTATACTTAATATTTTTTGAGGAAAAAAAATCATTTCGATATAAAGTTAATAAATGAACTAGAAAATTAAAAAGATCAAATAAAAACAACACAAATCGTAAAAAAATACGAATATTGAAAAAGAGAAACATTTTCGACTTTCTAAAATCTAATTTAGTTTTCAAAAATTATAAATTTGGAAGAGAAACGTGCTCAAACAATAAAAATCAACAAACACGTACTCAAAGTTTCGAAAATACTTATTAGAACATTAAAAAATTTTCAACGAATATTTTCTGTCTCTAAAAATGGAAAAATAAACGCCTAAATATTTGAAAAATTGTCAAACAATAAAAATTAAAAGTGCTCAAACATTAAAATACGCGTTAAAGTATGAAAAAATTGGTAAGAACTGGTGGAACATTAAAAAATAGATGAACATGTTCTCAAACATTGGAAAATGTTTAGATTAGTGCTAAAACATTGGAAAATGTTTAGACTAGTGCTCAAACATTGGAAAATTGGTGCTGAAGCATTGAAAATGGATGAACAAGTGCTCAGACATTGGAAAATTTGTGCTGGAGTTGTAAAAAGTGGATGAGCATGTGCTCAATCATTGGAAAATTGGTGCTGAAGCATTGAAAAAAATGAACAAGTACTCAAACCTTAGAAAATGGATCAACAAGTGCTCAAACGTTAGAAAATTGGTGCGGAAACATTGAAAATGGATGAACATGTGCTCAAACATTACATAATAGATAGATAAGTGCTCAAATATTGAAAAATTGGTATTAAAGTATTGAAAAATGGATGAACAAGGATTCAATCATTGGAAAATAGATAAACAAGTGCTCAAACATTGAAAAAAAATGGAAGATTAATTTTTCAAAAGCATCGAAAATGGAAGAGTATTTGCTCAAACATTGAAAAATGGAAGCACACATGCTCAAATTTGAAAAATGGAGTAACGCGTCACGAATCGTTAGACATTTTATATTTAAAACTATTTGGAAGTGGAAAATTGTGTCCTTAGGCTTTCATACATTGAAAAAATGGAAGGATATTTGTTGAAACATTGAAAAATAAAAGGATATTCATTCAAATATAGTAGAAACGGATGAAAATGTGCTGAAACATTGAACAAATGGAGTTATTAAACATGGAAAAATACTTGGTTAAATATTGGAAATGGAATCTGAGAATAGAATGCTCGCACATTGGAAAACGAATGAGCGAGTGCTCAAACATTGAAAAATAGATGAACAAATGCTCAAACATTGAAAAATTGGATTGCAACTACTCAAACATTGAAAAATGCGTTTGAAAATATAATAAGGCGCGTTGAAAACGAATGAGTTCCTACTCCAACATTGAAAGATGGACGAAAACGTGCTCAAACATCGAGAAACTGCTTAAGCATTGAAATAAGGATAAACATTAGTTCAAATATTACAAAATATGTTCGAACTTGAAAAATTGCAATGAGGCAAGTTGAGAATGGAAGAGTTTTTGCTCAAACATGGAAAACTGAACGAAAACGCGATCAAACATCCAAAAATGTAAGAGCAACTGCTGAAATATTATAAATTTAAAAGAACAAATGCAAAAGCATCGAAAAATGAATGAAAACGTGCTCAGATATTGCTAAAAAGGAAAAGCAGTTATTCAAACATTGAAAATCTGTCAAAAACGTACTCAAACGTCCAAAAAAGAAAAAGTAATTGCTCAAACATTGAAAAATGGACGAAAACTGGCCCAAACATTGAAAATTGGAAGAATAATTGTTCAAATAGTAAAAAAATGGATGAACATGTACTCAAACATTAAAAATATGGAAGAATTACTTTGTAAACAACGGGCAACATTGAAAACATGGATGAAATAGTGCTCAAACAATCAAGATAGGAATGACAACTGTTCAAAGATCGAAAAATGGTTAAGCATGTGCTCGACTATTCAAAAATTAAAGAACAATTTTAGAAGCGCATCGAAAAATATTTAAACATGTGCTCAAACATCAAAAAATTTATCAAGACGCATTAAAAATGGACGAGTATTTGCTCAAACATTGAAAACGGAAGAATTTCAGCCGGAAGAAACAAAAATAAAGAAAAAAAATTGTTTCTAATGACATATAAAACAAATTTCGCGGAAAAAAAAATTGTTCGCTCTCCAGAACATATCGCGATTCAAATCGATGATTTTCCATCGATATTTCACGAATCCGAGTAAAGTGTTGGGGAAGGAGGGGGGGATTAAATAATATTTGCTCGATCTATTCGTACGAATCGTCTACAACACAGTTACATTTAGAACAATACACTTCACTAGAACCATCCTGATATTATCTGCGATCTCTATACAAGAGGTACGTCTGTAAGGCTTGCGGCAACTGCAAATTCATCACTCTCTCTTCCAGATGCTGTTTACCGAGACGTTGTCTTATTACTCGTCGACACAGATCCATTAAAGGCAAAGGTTCCGCTGAAATTACAAAAAAAAACATGATATTTAACACGTAAACTGTCGCAATTCAACAATCTACGTCGTCGTCCATAACTTCGTTAATTATGAATAATGGTATATCACGTCCGAATTAGAAGAATAAGAATTGAAAAATGGATGGAGACGTGTTCGAACATTGAAAAATCGGAGAGAAACTGCTCAAGCACTGACATGTGGATGAACATTTGTATGAGTATCGAAGAATGGTAGACTAAGTTCCGAAACATTGAATAATGGCGTTACCCGCTTTGAAATTACAAGAGTAAGCATTAGAAAATGGATGAACAAGTGCTCAAACATCAAAAAATTGGAGGAGAAAGGTTGGAAAATGGATGAATGTGTGCTCAAATATTGAATAATTGGGGAAAACGGATTAAGAATTGAAAAATTGATGAATAAGTGCTCAAACTTCGAAAAAAACGACTAAAGCATTCAAAAAATGGATAAATAAGTGCTCAAACATCAAAAAATTGGAGAAAGCTGGCTGTAGGATTGAAAAATGGATGAATATGTGCTGAAACATCGCAAAATTAAAGAAGAACGTCTGAAGCATTGGAAAATGGACTAATATGTGCTCGAACATCGAAAATTTGAAGAAAAATGGTTGAGGCATTGAAAAATTGATGAATATGTGCTCAAACAACGAAAAATTGGAGAAGAAAGGGTGAAAAATGGATGAATGTGTGCTCAAACATTAAAAAATAGGGGGAAACGGCTTAAGCATTGAAAAATTGATGAATAAGTGTTGAAACATCGAAATAAAAAAATGAACATTGAAAAATGCATGTAGACATGTTCAAACATAAAAAAATGAAACAGCAATCGCAGATACTTAAAAAAATGTATGAAATCGGAGGGAAACTGCTCAAACATCGAAATATTGATGAACATTCGTTCAAACCAAAAAAAAATGGAAGAAACGTTGAATAATGATGGAAAACGCGTTGAAATGTTGAAATTACAAGAGTAAGAGTTATATTATAAGTCGTCGATACTGATCCATTAGAAGCCAAGAAAATAATATTTAACACGTAAAATGCCGCAATTCATCAATATACATATAAACGTTAAAGTTGTGGGGTTATGGCAAATCACACGCCAAAATTTACGATTTTTAATATACATTTTGAGCTTTTGAAATTCTTAAGTATTCATGATCAGGGAATTTATCAATTGAGAATCGGATCGTCAATAATTTTGTTTATTTTTAAATATATAAAAATAAAAATGACAAAATCCCTCAAATAAAATGTTCTGAAAACCATCTTGAGAATTCACGGTCAAATAGGTGTCAAAAAAAATTTTTTTGCTAGAAATAAGCAATTTTACAATTTAATTGTAAAAAAACAATACTTACGATCTAATCCTCCGATATATCTCATGCTAATCTCACAATGACCCCAAACGGCACTGACGATCGGATACAATTTTCTTCCTTTCAATCCACGAAACGCTACGCCCAAATATTGACCGTCAACCACGAAACTCAAAGTACCTTCGTCCATATCCAATACGACTAAAAATTTATCCGGTACTATGAACGTTTCGTCGGGTTTTAATAATGCCGGATAAGTTACCCCGGGGCAGTTCTTCGAATCATGATACAATTTATTACGTCCTAGATGAACAAAAAAATACGTTACACGGGTATCGGTATAAGAAAATATAAGAAAAAAACGTTTTTTTGTATCTAGAACTTCAGTTTCGACAAGATTAGAAACAATTACTTGAAAATTGGTACATCCTATATTTAAAAAAATCGTTTTTTTGTATCTAGAACTTCAGTTTCGACAAGATTAGAAACAATTACATGATTATTGATACATCCTGTATAAAAAAATCCTTTTTTTGTATCTAGAACTTCAGTTTCGACAAGATTAGAAACAATTACAAGATTATTGATACATCCTGTATAAAAAGAATCGTTTTTTTGTATCTAGAAATTCAGTTTCGACAAGATTAGAAACAATTACATGATTATTGGTACATCCTGTATTAAAAAAATCGTTTTTTTTGTATCTAAAACTTCAGTTTCGACAGGATTAGAAACAATTAGTTGAAAATTGGTACATCCTGTATTAAAAAAATCGTTTTTTTTGTATCTAAAACTTCAGTTTCGACAGAATTAGAAACCATTATTTGAAAATTGGTACATCCTGTATAAAAAAATCGTTTTACAAGTAATTTAAACAAAAATTCAATAAAAAAAGTTACAAAAGATTTTTTTCATAAAAACTAAAAATTCGAAAGGAGAAAATTCAATAAAATTCGATTCAAAATAAAGTCACCAAAATCATCTAGTCAAAAGCTATATATTAATCAATGAATTACGTACCTAAATCCCATCCCCACGAAGTGTCCGTACTACCAACTAGACTTTGATATCCTACAGAATGAAGGGGAGCTTCGGCGGTGGCAACGCCGACGACGGCGTGCGTACCCCGTTGCCTCGTCGACCAACAAACCTCCCAACAGTGCATCCCTTTCGTCAAACCCACTTTGCCTCTTATACAATCGGTACTTTGGGCTACTGGGTGTCTGTGAAACGTGAGTCTATCGTCCTCTTTAACGAATATATTGAGAGAACGATCGTCCTGATTCCAACTGTATTTCAATTGGGTTTCTCGCATCGCCGGCGGCATGTCCAACAACATATCGAGTCTAGGGGGACGCGCAAAATCCTATCAAATAGAAAAATTACAAAATTTCCAACATACCTATAGATAAATACGCGATTTATCGAAAAATGAGTCCCAGGATGCGGAAAAACACTATTCAAATAAATAATAAGGATAAAGGACACGATTATAATTGAATATACGTTACCTGCGCCAATTCTCTCGGAATGACGGGTTTGTATGGCGCCGCAGTATCTCTATTGACAGCTTTAACTCCTCCTGATACCTTCTGGCCCATGCTCATTCCACGAGCCCGTCGGCGGGCCGTTTTACACGGCACCAAGGCCGCTTTGTATACACGTCTCACTTCGCAAACCCGTCCTACACCACCGCCTCCAGTGCCCCCACCTCCGCCAGTACTTACGATACCGCCTCCTGATAAATGCCTCAGCACGCTACTACCACGGCTACCGCTCTTGTATCTGTAACAAAATGAAAATTATCAAATTTTTTGTCTGCCTCATTTGTGGAATACGTCGTGGTATGATTTTGGGAGTTTGGAGAAGGAAATTTGGGGGGTGGATAATTTGTTAGGCTCTTCATCTTGTTCTTTGGGATAGTTGAGCTCAATTCCTTTAGTACTTTTCTCTGTTCAACCATTCCTAGTACTTCTATATCTCGATTGACTTCTCGTAGCAATTCTTCGGATGTCCTCTTCTTCTTTTTCCTCCTTCTCCTCACTTCAGCGCGATACTCACTAAGATCTGAACGTTTTCAGGCTTTTAAAACACTACGGAAATTGAGATATTCGAACACCATACAGAAATCACCTTATGTCGCATTCATACATCGTTGCCAGGTTTGTAAAACATTGGGGAAATTGTGAAAATGGATAATAGCGAAGTTATACGTCTAGATTGATAACAAATACGTCATTTATGACGTAAATAAATGTTGTATGTTTAAAAAATCATCATCAAGAATCGAACATTTAGATTCAGATTTACTAAGTAAACGATTATGAAAAAATAACGATAACAAACATAATTTTTTTATTATTTCAAATTAACCCGAATACGTCCCTGTCTTGTAGTAAGACAACCGAATAAAAAACGTCAAAAACGGGAAAATATTTTAATTACACAACTCCCCGTGTACCAACTCGGTGGAATGCGAAAGGAGAAATTTCTTTAGGATAAAAAACCCTGTAGTCGATAAAAATATATATCCGAAAAGATCCGAATTATGAAACAATAAAACAAATAACTTATAATACGATAAATCATTTGAATTTAATCAAAATAATTACTTACACTTTATACAGATACATTTGAGGTACTAAAAAATCTCGCTGACTATTAACGACGTCCAATCTGTCAATTTAATTATTCTCAATATAAAATAGTAACGATGGTAACGTAAAAAGATAAAACTATCAAAAATTTTCAAAATTGTTAAAATAAAAACTGATAAAGATCCGTTAAGGATTCTGTAATAAATAAATTAACGTTACAGCTTTGATTTAAGGTTAATACATCGTTTGGGAATTTATTTTTCAAAAATAACATCGACCAAATGTAAATCGTCGCCATTTCGTAACGGAAATTTTATTTTAATCGTATCAGGGAAGTCGGTGTGTTAGCGAAAATCTATAGAAGTTAAATATGGACAACGTGGAGGCCAATTTATATCTCCTGGAGATCAATTTTGCAAAAGAAAAACTCCACGAACTTATGGTAGAAATCTTATAAACTTATAATTCATCGCGTTGAAATCGCAGCCACTTAGAGGTCTCCGATGTTTGCCTTTCGGATTGGTTGCAGTCTAGTAGCGCTAATTTTGCATATTTGATGCGCCCAATAAGCAAAATGACTTTTGGTTTATCCATTGTTGATTTGGTATCTTCAAACGAATATTACAGAATTTTCTACAGTTGCCGAAATTTCGTTTTAATCAACGGTTAGATCACCAATTTCTATGGGAAATGACCAGCTCCTTAATCGTTATATTAATCGATGGAATTTCTCCAAATAACCATTCCATTATTCAATCTCCAGAACTACTAATGTGTTATGAAAAGTAAAGTTTCCGATAAGATACAGCTTCGAGGTAAAGTGCTAGGGTAAATCCGACAACAGTGCCTTGTACCCCACGTGGTAACTGTTAGAGATGGGAATGTTATTCGCCGTTTCCGTCAAGTGTAAGGTTCCTGGTGCAATCGATGGTTATTATAATTATTTATCTACGAGTTGTAGTCGAAAAATACGTTGAATAATCTTATTATAACGAAAATAACATAAAATTTTGATGTAACTAAAGAAAAATTTCTTTCTATTACATTTAAGTTTTGGTATAAATGAATCCACGTGATGTTAGTACGGGGGATTATAAACAATTTTCACTAAATATACGTACAATTCACACTAATAGTTGAGCGGAACTCACCGGTGAACAAATCACTTTTTTTTTCATTTTTTCATAGTTCGACGAGATATTTTCGATAGCCGGACCCGGCGGTGCAATTTTCCTACCGATTAAAAGAAAATACTGATATTTATTAAATCGTATAATGTCACACTAATCGTTTACTGCGTTTCTACAAGGTTTTTTCTTTATTAGTATTTTTCTCGATTAGTAGATTCATCTCCTATTGAAATAAACGACCTCAACCTTATTATAAACAGACATTCACGGTGTTGTCGGCTACAAGTTTTTTTTAATTTCTATCCAGGTAGGCAAGGTACATTCAAGGGCAAATATTCAGGCCAACGTTACCTTTATAAAATTTTACCTCTATTAGATGTTTGTTACTGAAAAATTTACGCAAAAGCGGAAATTTATTACATTGACAAAAAGTTATAATGAAATTACCGAGCTGTTTCATAGGGAAACTACGTAAAATTATAAACCGTAATCGTACTAATTTTAGAAAGTTTAATTAATATCCTTTAAGGATCTTTTTTGGTTCGGCAGGTAAAAAAAAATTCCTAATTTAGATTACCCAAGATATCCTTTCTGTATTTTGTAAGTCTACTAAAAAAAATGTAATCTAAACATATATTTTTAATGATAAGTATTTTTTTAACTTTTTTTAACTTGCTGCCATCTATTGAGAAATCTGCCGACTACGAAATTCAAAGTAGATGATATTCATCATCAAATCACGTGCTATTTATTAGGAACATTCTTGATAAGGGACGAAATTAACTAATTTCAGTATATTTCATTACCGATGACTTGAATCAAAAACCAGGAACAAAATTTAATGAAAACACGATCTCGTCTTAATTTGATGTTGTTTTTCATCGAAATTTAGGTGCCAAAAATTTAGAAATAGGAGTTAAAACTCAACTATTGAGCAATGCATTGAATTTTCTCAAACCATAGATTAAACATCTCCAAACAGAATCATCAATTTGTTGTTGTTCTGGTTCGAATCAAAGCTCAAGCTGCACCCGCTTCGAATTGACCTTTGTCGTACCAAAATATTCATCCACTTCATATCATTGTAGTCTTCATTTTCTTCTCGTTTAAACCACTTCAAAACGGTTGATTTTTTCGTGATCAAACTTTTTTTTTAACCATCAAAAGTTGCTTCAATTAATAACTAATAATAAGACAATTGTCAAAATTATACACGTGTTTTTTGAAAGTTAGGTCTAACTGAAAATCATACGGATTTAAAACAAGTAGCGACATCTACGTGTCAATCCAAGCACAACGTATTGTCATTTTTTTTGGCGTGGAAATGTATTAAAAACATTGAAAATTTCTTCGGCGTTTACGAAATCGATTCGATAGGGAATATCCGAGTAGGGTCGGTAAAACATCGAAAACGAGACACTGGAATATACCCTTTATAGACCAGATTTATCACCATGTGATTACTACATGTTTGGACTACTGGAGGTCAAAACTCTTCGATGCCGGCATCGGATATCTTTCGAAATGGTGATAGAAAAAACAGTAAATTTGTAAATTTTTGTATATATTTTCGATAATGAATATTAGTGTTATATTTGAAACGCTCTCGTATTTTTCTGACGTGTTTTTTCTATCTTTTCGTATTTTTATTATATAAAAATAAAGATGTGGCTTCCATATATTCCAAATCAAAATAATTTTTTTTATGAAAAAGATCTAATATTTTTTTTTCTTTCAGGTAAGTCCTCATTTTCCAAGAATTGGTAAGTTCGTATCCTTATATTCCAAAAAAAATATTGAATGTATGCACGTGGATTTAAGTATCTCACGTATTTTGAAGCACAGAGATCGAATTTTCTAGCGTTTTTAGCCAAATATTGAATGTATGCACGTGGATTTAAGTCTCAGGTATTTTGAAGCACAGAGATCGAATTTTTTAGCGTTTTTAGCCAAATATTGAATATTTGCACGTGGATTTAAGTATCTCACGTATTTTGAAGCACAGAGATCGAATTTTCTAGCGTTTTTAGCCAAATATTGAATGTATGCACGTGGATTTAAGTCTCAGGTATTTTGAAGCACAGAGATCGAATTTTTTAGCGTTTTTAGCCAAATATTGAATATTTGCACGTGGATTTAAGTATCTCACGTATTTTGAAGCACAGAGATCGAATTTTTTAGCGTTTGTAGCCAAATATTGAATGTATTCACATAGATTTAAGTATCTCACGTATTTTGAAGCACAGAGATCGAATTTTTAAGCGTTTTTAGCCAAATATTGAATGTATGCACGTGGATTTAAGTATCTCACGTATTTTGAAGCACAGAGATCGAAACTTTTAACCGTTTTTAGCCAAATATTGAATGTATGCACGTGGATTTAAGTATCTCACGTATTTTGAAGCAAAGAGATCGAAGTTTTTAGCGTTTTTAGCAAAATATTGAATGTATGCACGTGGATTTAAGTATCTCACGTATTTTGAAGCACAGAGATCGAAACTTTTAACCGTTTTTAGCCAAATATTGCATGTATGCACGTGGATTTAAGTATCTCACGTATTTTGAAGCACAGAGATCGAATTTTTTAGCATTTTTAGCCAAATATTGCATGTATGCACGTGGATTTAAGTATCTCACGTATTTTGAAGCACAGAGATCGAATTTTTTAGCGTTTGTAGCCAAATATTGAATGTATTCACATAGATTTAAGTATCTCACGTATTTTGAAGCACAGAGATCGAATTTTTAAGCGTTTTTAGCCAAATATTGAATGTATGCACGTGGATTTAAGTATCTCACGTATTTTGAAGCACAGAGATCGAATTTTTTAGCATTTTTAGCCAAATATTGCATGTATGCACGTGGATTTAAGTATCTCACGTATTTTGAAGTACAGAGATCGAATTTTTTAGCATTTTTAGCCAAATATTGAATGTATGCACGTGGATTTAAGTATCTCACGTATTTTGAAGCACAGAGATCGAATTTTTTAGCGTTTTTAGCCAAATATTGAATATATGCACGTGGATTTAAGTATCTCACGTATTTTGAAGCACAGAGATCGAATTTTTTAGCGTTTGTAGCCAAATATTGAATGTATTCACATAGATTTAAGTATCTCACGTATTTTGAAGCACAGAGATCGAATTTTTAAGCGTTTTTAGCCAAATATTGAATGTATTCACATAGATTTAAGTATCTCACGTATTTTGAAGCACAGAGATCGAATTTTTAAGCGTTTTTAGCCAAATATTGAATGTATGCACGTGGATTTAAGTATCTCACGTATTTTGAAGCACAGAGATCGAATTTTTAAGCGTTTTTAGCCAAATATTGAATGTATGCACGTGGATTTAAGTATTTCACGTATTTTGAAGCACAGAGATCGAAACTTTTAACCGTTTTTAGCCAAATATTGAATGTATGCACGTGGATTTAAGTATCTCACGTATTTTGAAGCAAAGAGATCGAAGTTTTTAGCGTTTTTAGCAAAATATTGAATGTATGCACGTGGATTTAAGTATCTCACGTATTTTGAAGCACAGAGATCGAAACTTTTAACCGTTTTTAGCCAAATATTGCATGTATGCACGTGGATTTAAGTATCTCACGTATTTTGAAGCACAGAGATCGAATTTTTTAGCATTTTTAGCCAAATATTGCATGTATGCACGTGGATTTAAGTATCTCACGTATTTTGAAGCACAGAGATCGAATTTTTTAGCGTTTGTAGCCAAATATTGAATGTAAGCACGTGGATTTAAGTATGTCTCAATCTCACGATCTTGCAGTATCAGTTATCAGTAAATTTTTGGTGCAACAACCGATTTGGACGACCTTTACGAAATTCTTCCTGTAGCGAAGTGCGACCACTTGAAATCGGAAAACCGGTAGCTCAAGATGTTGCTTCATGACCAAAAGTCGAAGCGAATAGATCTGCATAATGCAGTTGGTTTAATCGAAAATTTATAGAAAATCATGACCAAGATGAATGTTTCAAGTACAAATCGTATGACAACACGTTCACTATTAAAAATGTCAAAACTTTATGAAGGCAATGTCAAATTTGACATATTCGCATCACTTTTACCATATCTCAAAACTTAAGTAGCAAATGTTTTTTCTTTACCGTGTCTTTCCAAGATTTTCACGATACGTACCACCTCATAAATGAAATCATACATATTTCATTTCCCATTATTACATCAATATTATTTGTTTTTTTTTCTCATTTATAATAATAATTATCCGTATAAAAGTAGTTGGTTTTTGTGGAGGTAACTAATTAGGTATATACCTCGGTAAAGTGCAAAATCCTCTGCACCGAACAAAGGAGTGAACGTTCAAATTGAAAGTTGAAGGTGAATCTAAAATAAGTTTAAAAGTGAGTAGAACGGTTCATGGTTAACTAAACCAGATTGTGTACGTCAAAGAAGGTACTATCTCTCTTCACAAGCGATGTTTTTTCTTTTTTCGAAACATCTGTTGAAAGACCAATTGTTCAATTTAATACTACGCAACTTTTTTCTTGTTACAAAAATTCTACGAATACGAAAACTCAAAAAAATATGTGCATCAACATTAATTAATAGTTTCTGATATACGAGGGTCTTCCGAAACTGGTAAACACATCGCCCCTTTTTGTTTTATAAATTTGACATATTCGCCTCAGCTTCTCGCCAAGTCTTTTCGGAATAGTAATAAACCCGAGTGAATCAGATCAGGTCAATATGTGAACTGTCCAAATGACGGATCCATTATTTTGACTGTTATTTGATATATAACTTCAATTGGACGACGTTTTGGATGGACAAAAACGTCAGATTTGACATATTCGCCTCAGCGTTACCATATTTCGAAACTTAAGTAACAACCCTCGTATAAATCGTCTGCGGTTCACCGTATTTCGCTTCGTTTTAGTCGAAATGCCGGTTGAATTAACAACGCACGTAAAAATATTTTTTTTTTAAACTGCATTGTAGTAACGACGAGAAAGGCATCGTCTCTTGCTTTCTCACGTCGTCTGACTAGTACGAATACCTACAAGATGAATCAAATGTTTTTCTAATAAATAACCATCAGCAGATGGACGATTTTTGTCGTGAGGGAAAAAGGCAACGTCGTCCTTAAAAACTACCTGAGCTAAGATCGGTTGTTAGATTTTATGTTGTTTGAACGATTTCTAGAAGACAGCTTTAAATAATAATAAAGAAATAAACTTCAAGTTCTCTATTTAGGTAAATTATAACAGTAAATAATAAAGATATTAGGAAGATTCAAAATACAAAACGTCCTTCGTTTCGTTTCGAATGATATTAGACTTAACCTTGACCTTTTGGTTTTTCATTTTAATATCTACTACTACGGAAAAATCCGATTAATTGAAATGTTTGTGGTAGGAATGTCCTTCACAGTCTATATAATCAAGGACAATTTTTCGCTCTCTTAATCTAAAATCGAATCTTCTAAAATAATTTTTAGAGGACCATCAGCTAATTTTCATTTGAAGGAAAAGATATTGGAGGTTATGTTAGGTTAGGTTAGACTTTACCAGAAGAACCCCATAATCTTCTTCTCGTGTATTGCCTTCTTAAAATATTTCTTTACAAAATTAGAAAGTCACTTTTCATTTTAATTGTTGAAAGTCGAAATTCCTAATTTAGAAAAACCATGATTTTAGGGCCGAAAATCAACGTTCTTCATTCTTATACACATGTTTCCTTGGAACCAACTAACCTGGCTAAATAAAAATGTTTCGACTGGTAATATTTGAACACGTGTTAACCCCAGGACAGCTAAAGAACAGCTGTTAAATATAAAGACAAACACACTTAACGAGAAATATGTATAAATATTTTTATTGTACATCGCTGTGGGGATAAAAACTAAAAATTTTTCCAAACACACAATGAAAAGGAATTTTATAATAAAAAACAAACAGGATATACAGGAAATTTTCTCATACGACCCCTCGTTTCTGAATTATAAGGTTTCAAAGTTGCGATATCAGTTATAAACAAACAATTTGTTTATTTATGAGATTAAATTCTTTAAAAATTATCTTCACGTTAGGGAAAAGAGAATTCTGATCCATATTAGAGTGGCTTTGAGTGCTAAATGTACCCCCAAGAAGTTGACTATTGGCTGTTTACAACTACACTGTCTGAAACGCGTTTCCATAACTAAGTTATCGTCTTCAGAGAGTTGATGGTAAACTGAGTCTCTGAAGACGATAGCTTGGCTATCGAAACGCGTTTAAGACAATGTTCAGTACTAAACATTTTTTCTCACAACAACTCAATCGGTTTAAAATCGGACAAATTATTACTTTCAGTATATTTTTTCTTTCCAATTCTTTCAAAAAACTCTTTGTACAACTTCGAGGAATTGTTAGGATCGTTGTCATGCTTGAAGAAAAATTTCAAATCTCAAACTTTGAATCATCATTGTATAAATTTTCTCATACGACCCCTCGTTTCTGAATTATAAGGTTTCAAAGTTGCGATATCAGTTATAAACAAACAACTTGTTTAACTATGATATAAAATTCTTTAAAAATTATCTTCACGTTAGGGAAAAGAGAATTCTGATCCATATTAGAGTGGTTTTGTGTGCTAAATGTACCCCCAAGAAGTTGTCTGACTGTTTACACTACAATTACACTGTCTGAAACGCGTTTCGATAACCAAGTTACCGTCTTCAGAGAGTTGAAGGTAAACTGAGTCTCTGAAAACGAAACGCGCGCCAGCACTAGGTACAATTTTTTCGCTTTTCTTGGATAACTTCTTGTACAGTGGGCACTCCCAGGTCCACGTCAATTTTGTGATTTGTTACATACCATGGAGCGTCTTCTAGTTGACGTTTTGGATCTTTGAATGATATTTTTATTAAATTTGGAAACGTAACCCCCACAGGTCCATACTGGCTTGTAGATATGGACATTGTTTTCAAGGGAGACCAAGGAGTTTTTCCTTATTAATCAAGTTATCTCTTTTTTTGTGCGGTGACGTTTACTTCAATCCTCTATTTTTGTAGCTTGTTCTTTCAATTTTGTATGGCAGTCCTTAGTATCAGACTGTGTCAAAAGCTTGTCCGATATCGTAGAAAAAATTCGGACTCATTAACTTTTCTTTGTTCTCCAGGAGTTTTTATTTTGCGTTTGCGTCGAAATATAAATTGATGGCAGAGGATTCAATCCTGTGAAGTGACGTCTTCAGTTATTTCACTAGTAGTATTTTAGGAAGTTGGGTTTTTGCCTTGTTTACCAATCAAAATGATTTGTGCAACTTCTTTGACTTTTTTATTGACTTCCAAATGGAATTATCTGTTCTAGTTACCTTATAAACGCATTTTTCAATTTTTGCATCCCTTATTATTACATTTTACATTTCTTCAATTAAAGAACAACTTCTTACATACATAAAAACATATTAAGCAAAACAGAAGAGATATTTAGAAAAACATTATTAATAAAAATAAAATATATGCTAAATAAAATAAATATTGACATTGTTAATCACCTTGTATTACCAATAAACTGTTCAAGGGGACATGACGTTGATCTAACACCTTTAGGACATTTTTAGAATATTTAATTATAGTTAATTATATCGTTCAATAGGAGATGTCGCTGTTAGATTCGTAGTAGTGAGTTAGGATCCACAAAACCGGCAACAACGCGATACAAAACGAATTTGATTGTGGGTTACCTTCATATCGATAAAACAATGATTGCAAATTATTATTTTTGGATAAAATAGAAAAAACCATGAGCAAATTCAATTAATGAAACTTGTGTGTGTGTGTGCAAGGATAAAAGAATTTTTTTAGATCGAAGACTTTTCCACGTGTTTCCAATTTAATAAACACATTGTATTAGCAAAACACCTTGTAATTGTTTTCTTTAAATAACTTCTATACCTAATGAAATAACTTACGTAATAAAGCAAGGACGAAAAAATCAAAACTGTTAAAAATTTCACAATTTTTTATGTATTAAAATCGCCATTGAAATTAATAAAAGTAAAAAGGATACCCCCGTATAACGGTTCTATATTTTGTAACTAAAAAAATGTACGATGATTATCAAATTTAATAGAAATAATTTCTCCTGTTCACTCTAGCTCAATACGGCACTGTATTAATATATTTGGACATACCAAAACATCTTTACGTTTCAAGTGAATAGGACAGGGACGTAGCAAAAAAATTAACCCTCGTAGAACCGTTAGATCATAACAATTTTCACCAATTAGCAATTTTTTCTTTGTTTTTTTTTTACTAGATTTTCAACTTAAGGGCAATTTAGACATGCCAATACATCTTTACGTATCAAGGGAATAGGACAGGGATATTGCAAAAAAACAACCCTCGTAAATCCGTTAGATCTTAACAATTTTCACCAAGTAGCAATTTTTTTTACTAGATTTTAAACTAAAGGCCATTTTCGAGATCCCCATACCCATCTCAACTATCAAATGTTTAGATTTTCGATGGTCTTTCATTAATGAATTCTAATCGACAACCTAGAAATCCCCCATATACATAACTCCTGGCCATTATAAGAGGAAATATCAAATGTTAATTCCATACAGAATCGATTGTATCTATACCACGTTCATCCAACGTCAACAACCGATAAGAATAATCCTAAGATAAAATAATTTCGTCTGTAACTTCAACTCCACTATCAACGATAATTATTCGTAAACTAACCTTGGACAAAACGGAAATAGAATTATCCCTAATGAAAGAAAAGATGCCCCTGATTAGTCCAAAGGTCCTGGAGAAAATAAAACATTTTAGAGGACCTGATGGTGGTTGTATAAACGTACAAATGAAAGATTCAACACATCGGAAGATAAAATTAAACTGCACCTGAAGATACTGGTGCAGCAGAAAAAATTTGCAGCCGTTTGATGTTGACATAACTGCACTGCTTTGGAAGAGAAAAACCAAACAAAACGATCTTTCATTGGAACCCAAGCTTTCATAAGTTTCCCAAAATAGTCATAAAGAAGTTGGAAAACGAAAAGAAATTGGAAACTTGGAATAAGACCCTAGGTCTTAAACAATTTAAAATATTTGTTTCCTATTCCGATAACTGGTGTAAAAAGGTCCTTTGATTGAACAAAGACAAGCTAAGGAAAGTTGGTATGCTTATTGGACAATGTCCACTACCACCTGGAGAAGATCGGACAAACTCTCGACAGTTCTTGTGGCTTCTGTTAATAACCAAAGGACTTACATTCAAGCTTTCTAGAACCAGAAGATGTTAGCCCCAAACAGGTAGGTCACTTTGAAAAGCCGTTGCTACCTTATCAGGGAACAGTCCGGAGACCCAAGGCAGCAAAAGATAGAACTACATTGCTGGTCTATTTTAAAGCACCTGGAGGTTGTTTTATCAAATCAATGATGACTCGAAGATCATTGAATCCTCCTGGTGCATTAAAAAATTGAAACAAATACGTGATTTGAAGCTTTGATTTCAAAGAAACAATTGTAAATTGGAATTATTATCAGGAAAAAAGTGTGGCAAGCTTGACTGTGGAAGATAACGAAGAATCCGTGAGGTTGGAAGTGACATTCAAGAGTTGCTTTAAAATGAGGAAATATTGAAGAATATGAGTCTGAATTCAAACTGCCAAGTAAGAAAAAAATTACCAAAAATTCTTGAAACCATTTATACGAGGGTGATTTCAGAAGTACCTGGTCCAACAAAGAAAAGACGCGGCCGTTTTTACCTTGATAAGAAAATTACCTTGTTATCGTTTACGAGAGATCCGATTTTGTATGTACCCACAATAAAATGAAATAAATACCGAATATAACAATACTTTAACATACCTTGATGTTAACCTTGACGAGGAATTAGTAAATTGCAAAAAAAACTTGTTAGTATATTTCTTGGTTAATAATTTCAAAATTAGAGTTGCAAAATTTTTAATCTCGTAATGAAACGTGTATTATTTCGAATAAAAAAGATTTATATAGTAATTGTTTACATTACAAAACGTTACAAATAATTTTTTTTCTTGTTTACAACGAATATAAAGCGAGATATTTCATTTTTTTTAAATAAAAATTACAGTTTCCTTTATTGCACACCAACATCCATATCCTGTAAATAACCTCGTAAGATTGTCTAATCAATTATTGGCCAAAATCTATTTTCGAACACATTCTTATAAAGGGTGAACAAACAATAAATCACGAAGCTGTGTTTAACACATCGTTTGATGACATTATATCTTGATATCAAAATGTATTTTGAGCAAAATCGATTTGTGATGGATATAAAACCCACCTGTACATGCCTGCGTACAAGGATGGTTCCAGAAGTACCTGGCCTCACCTACAAAATCTTTTCAGCATGTTTCAAATTTGAAGACGTCAATTAGTTAATTTGTAAATGTGGAAAAAATTGGTCATCGTTTTGTGATAAAATTGGCATAAGCCCAACCTCCGGGTGAGACTAATCCTTCGTTATCAACAGTGAAATATTGGGTAGCAAAGTTTAGACGAGACCGTACGTTCTGGGTAGACATGAAACGCAGTGGTAGACCAAATGAGGTCACGATTTGGACAGGAAAAGCTGTGCGTAAATGGGTGCTCAAAAAAAGAACATAAACAGCGTCGTGAAGATGTTTCCATCGAGTGTTTCACAGAAATAAAACTATGGATGAAGCATGGAACCATCGAAACAAATTAACGATCAAAATAATGGATTGGAAAGGTAGAACCGCCTCCATAGGAGACAAAGACCGTTCCATCTGCAGGAAAAGTTTTTTGGTATGCGTGTGGGATAATTTTCAGTGACTAAATTGAAAAACTTTTGTGTTTTCTTTCTTGGGCCAGGTGATTCCAGCCTCCAGCCTCGTAGCTCCACGAGTGATTGTAACCACCAGGAGATTTGGCGTCAATATTGACTTGGACTATCTTTCAAAAGTTCTAAATTTCAAAATAATTCACGAATAAAACGAAATTTCTCACTCGAAGATCGAACCGATGTCTTACGAACCAAAAATAATAATTTTTGGACCAACTATCAGGTCAAAAAGTGCATTAATCACGAGTCTTCATAGGCTACGTAGAAGAGCTTACAGAGTGAAAAAAAATTGATCCACCAGGAGATTTGACGATACAAAACGTCCAGGGCGACCTCGAAAAATGAGGAAATCTGTTTTAATATGTCAAAATAGCTTGCAGTAGTCTAAAGAACATGAAAATCGAAATTTGAAATTTTTGGATCTAAGAAAAGAGTTTGCTCAGGTCAAAGAAAGAACGGTTGTTATATCCAAGTGTAATCTCGTATGTAAAAGTTTGGGGATGTTTTTGCGAAAAGGCGACTGGATATCTGGTAAAAATTGAAGGGATTTTTACAAAGGAAGGTGTTACGACTTCTAAATTTGGCAACGCTGCGACCACGAGGGCCCAGAAGAGACACAGCAAAACCCAGGGCATTCAAGATACACACCACAAGAGTTGCAGAAGTAAAATTTATAAAAATCTGTTTAATGTATAATAATTCAATATCAATATATGAGATGCAAGGATAATATATGTAATTAAAGTTGTGCGTTTACGAAATCCAATAGTGTATCATTATTATTATAATAAAAGAAGAAAAGAACAAACACCGACACCTAAACAGAAGGCTATAAAAAATATTGAAGGAAAATGTAGAACGTTCTGGTCAGCGCATGGAAGAGTTATGATTTGGCCATCACATTCGCCCAATTTCCACCCGACTCCGAATTGTTGTGTGGAAAATTAAACAGTTAGAAAGCGCTTCACATATTTGGAATATTCTAGCACTAAATTGACGACGATTATCTGTCGAAGTTGTTGCAGAGAAGGCAAAGATGATGTACCGAAATAATAAAAATCAAAGGAGGTTATATCGATGAATCTAACAATACAAATTATAGGGTGGGTAAAAACTTTTGATCGATTTTGTGTCCAGTCTGCTTCTTATAGTTTTATTAAAAAATAGTAAGCTAGGGAAGTTGAGTATCGGATCTAAGTTACACCCCACCCTTTATTTGAAAATTTCTTCTTCTTTTTTAATACCAAAGACCGTAAAAACACGTTTTCGGTAGGGGACCCAAAATGGTCCCGATTGGGCCCAAATTCCATTCGAAAAAATAATAAACTTTTAGTCTAATAACTAATTTAATATTTTGTTTCATAACTAGTGAACGGGCAGTGGAAAAAGTGACTGTTATTTTAAAATACGGTTGTAAAATTAAATTACCTGTACAAAACACGTAATCCATTGTTTGGTAAATGTCGCAAATAAAATAGTAAATTAAGAAAAAATCCCACGTACACTTTTGTTAATATACAAAATATAATTCAAACTAACTGCAAAATTTTGATATTTCGACAGACGCGTGCTAATAACCTTGCAAAAATTCGGTAGGCAGCAAACATGATATTGGTAGGGAGAATTTGACATTGTGTTAATTGAAACAATAAATTTTAAAAAAGAAATCGATTAATACGTGATGGAAAGAAACGAAAAAAAGACACACCCTTCGAACGCCTCCACTGGAATCGTCGATATATATCCAGCTAGGGGGAGAAAGAGAATGTCGGATTTAGGGTTACGAACCTTATGGGCGTTCCGACACGAAACTATGCAAGTCGGTATAACAACTTTTTATAAATACAAAAACTTCAACGCACAACATCTGTTAATCACGAATTTTAATTACACATCTATTAACTACAATAACAAAAGAAAATAATTAAAAAAAAATAAAACAATACCTAGTTTCCATAATTTGTAGTGGAACTGATTGATGGAAGAACAAAAAACTATTCCAAAACCCAACATACGGAGTTACAGCTTGTTTAATTGTTAAAAAACACTGTTGGTTCCACAAAAAGCTTTTTAAAAACTTGTTCGGTACACTAGGAGATAGAGCACTATTGTTAGGCAGTAAACAGTGGCTCGGAAAGGGAGAAGTTATCATGTCCGTGACAAACATGTACTGCCGACCGCGCCGCGGCAAGCCGCGATTTCCGTCTCGATAGACATAGTCACAAAATCGTTCATTCAAACATTTTCAATCGACGTTGCCAACACTACATTTTTATCCTTATAATACTATGTATAAAGTATCTTATAATACTATGTATAAAGTATCTGTTAACTAAATTTTATACAAAGTGAGAAAAAAAATAATACGTAATTATAACTAAAAACACCAGATGTTAATAGAACTCGTCCTCTACAATATATTTTTAATACATTGGATTTTATTCACAAAATTAGTAATTAAAAAAAAAGAATCGTAAGAAAATAAATAATAGAATAAAATCTTTTAAATAGCTATAATCAGGACCACAAAAGTTACAACATAGTACCCTCGAGACATCAAAAATAACCTAAGATTGGGATCATGATGTGAAAAGCTACAATTTTGACCAACGATATACATTAATGAAGGACCAATACATAAATTGTAAGAATATTCTGCCTATAATGACGATGAGCACTTTTAAAATTCTACAATATCTTTAATCCCAATTTAAAACCGACAACAGCATATATTTGTGACCGTATCCCGGTAGATATTCTCAAGTATAGCGGGCTGTACGAACCGAAAACGACCGTAACGAACCGAAGCCGAGTTCGGAGTCACCGATCAATGCCCGACCATGTTTCAAGTCGAATGGGAGACAAAAAAGATGGTTCGTCGAAAGACCCCCATATACTTCTTTGGTGGTACAAAAAAAAAACGTAACTGGTATATATATACAACAGTCGGATATGAAATTGTTTTATAACCTAATTTGAGAATTTTCGTATATTTATGGTATATGGTTGGAAGTTGAAAATGGGATAACCACCTTACCAGTGTCGTGTATGATAAGTGATTAAATTTGGCTTGTGGAATATATTTTATATCATATTTTGTTTAATTAATGATTAATTAAAATCTCAATATACCTGAATCAATAAAAAGAGGACAATGGAAGGATCTACGTGACTTCGAAACAAAAATCAACGAAAACGATACAATAAAACAGTCAATAAAGAAACGATTGTATTAATAAAAAAAATATGCATTTATTTTGTTTTCTTAATAATAATAAATTTTGGTACAATATAAATAAATATATACAGAATGTGCCTAGATTCGATCTCGTTTTTTGATACCATTTTACACAGAGATACATTAAATGGCGTATTAGAGGGTTAAAAATACATTCAAACGGTTTTAGGGGTGAATGAACTTGTTCTAGGGGCTTGAAAAATTACAAATGGGGAAAGGGCGAATGGAAAATTTCCTATACTATATTTAATTAATTAATTAAGATTTTAACGCGAAATTTTCATATAAACAAAACTATTAAGTGATGATTTCATTATTGAAGAAATTATAATTATAGCTACGTCTAAAAACGCCGAATTAATGCGATTTAACGAGAAACGTCACTGAATATTCGAAATTTAACAAATTAAAATGTATATTTAAAGCCAAGGCAATGACACTCTCACTCTTCAACTAAATATAAATTTGTATAATAAAGTAGACAGCAACTCGGCGAATTATGCGTTTCAATGAAATCTAAATCGTATAATACAGGGTGTTGGTTTTTACGGTTTATTTCGCGATTATTTAAAATATTTTCAAACATTGTAATATTTGGCTTCATTTTGTCTAATAATTCATTTGAATTTGAAACCACAGCACGTGTATAGAAAGTATGTAATATAATCAGAATTATGAAAAAAAAAGCACGACAGCAACAGATTTTTTCCATAAAAAAGTATCAAGTCATTGAATTTCGATAATTCGATAAATCTAACGATGAAATGCTATTTTTTCATTACTATATTTAACATATTTCAATTTGTATAATTCAAACTTTTTGTCATCATTTGACCAACAATAGCTCAAAAATCATAATTAAATGATAAAATTATTTAGTTTTTGTTGGAAAAATTAAGCTAGAAATTTATTAAAAACGATTCTGTTTTATATAGTAGATATATTTACTTAATTATTTATTAAATTTTAACTTTGTTTAGATAAGCACTGTTTATGTAAATATACTGGATTATTAATTTAATGACCTTGTAAGAAATGTTTTTATTGTTTAAAAACATAAAAATGTAATGTTCAATATAATTTAGAAAAGTACTATCACCAAAACTGTACATATATATGTCTGGAGATAATAATGCTCCTTTTGTCCTCGTTATTTTTACTAACAATTGATCAATATACGAATTATCTCTCTGATACTAAATATATTCTGCTCCGTACGTATAGACAAAAGTTTAATTTCGAGTTATAATAACGATCGGTTGGTAGGGGATCTCAGTTGGTTGCCTTCAAGGTTTTAAGAAATTTAAACAGATTTTCCATATGTATAATCGAAATCAAATATAAATTAAAAACGTATTAGAACTATTGGAACCAATTTTGATAATTAAACATAAAATATTCAAAGTAAAACTAACGAGAAAACTATCTACAAAAGATGTATTAACAAAATACTTACGTCGATATTTATTTGTCATCAAGAATCTAAATAATTCACTCGATAAGTGAGGACGTATATAGACGATATCGGATATTCATAATTTATTCAAACCGTTTTTTAATAACCGTACATTACACATTAACCCCACATAAATAAATAAACAAACTAAGATAGGGAGATGGCACTAAAAAGTGACGTGAAGACATATTTGACATTATTGACTTATAATTCTTCTTCTTTTATTTCGATTCGGTGTCTCTTCACTTACGTTTTAAGACACCCACCATCACCATAGAGAAATTAGAGTTTATAATCAAGAACCCTTCTACAAAACATAGGGCATATAATAAGTACAAAATTATAATGCGGAGAATTGTGTGAGAATAATGAAAGTAGATCGTCCTTTATAATATGGCCAGTTATAAAATAATTCTTCTTCTTTTTTCCAATTCGGCTTCTCGTCAAATTAAATATTGCAATATGGTATGTTATTAGTGATACAACCATTTATATTACGCATGATTTTCAAATTCTGATTAAAATAGGGGATTTTTAATAAAAATAAACACGTAAATTACAAAATTTTATTTCCTTGTATGTTATTTTTGTTATTTATAGCAATTTTAACTTGTCGTTTAGCTTCGTCTTTAAACGCTTCAGTGTTCAATTTCTTCTCTAGTCTTCTTTCTCGTCTGTACTCTTTGACTTTCTTCTTTCTTTCTTTTCTTTCTTCCGGTGTTTCATTTTTAGATCGAATAGAAATAAAAGAACGTTGATCAAACGAGGAAGTCTGTAACTTTTCGTTTCCTTCGTTGAATTTATTTAGAGCTTTTGATGTAAGAGAAGAGCGATTAAAAGCATGGGGTATTCCTGTCTTTTTGTCTATTTTAATTTTTCCAGACTGGGATTCGGATATTAACTTTGGATGGTTGTAAATATTCGAATAAGTGCTTAAAATACTTTCGCAATCCCATTTTTCTTTAGGATTCTCATCAATTTCCACAAATTCTTCTTCCTCCTGAAAAGTATCTTCTTCCAGTTGTTTCTTAATTTTATTAGCTAACTCCGTTTTCTCGGATTCGTCGTCGTTAATTTGAAATTGTCGTAAATCCCCAGCACAACGAGCGATTATATCATCTGCAGATACTTCTCCTTCGATCTCTTCGCAATCCAAAGCTCCTATCTCTTGATCGTCATATCCGACAAACATTTTCTCAAATCTTTCATCCAGTAAACTGAGTTGTTCGTTTCTTCTTATAACCGAACTTGTTACGGAATATTCCGTGAATCTGGATTTCGTTTCTTCTTTTTCGAAAGCATCGAAATCCAATAGAGAATTAACTTCGTCCAAATCTTCTGAATCACAACCTGACATGTCATCATCATCAGAATTGTTTGCAGCATTTGCTAATTCTATGAAATTATCTTCAAGTTCATTTTCTGGATCTGAATAATCGAAATCGTCATCCATAGCAGCAACAACTTCCGGATCTAAATGTAACTGAGGCCCTGAAATGAAATTTTTTTTAAAAAAAAATCCAGTACATTTGAACAACTTTGTTTACCTGATACAGGAGCAGCTTTTCTCAACATACCGATTTCTTCTTCGACTTTTGAAGGGAATACCGATGAGGGTAATTTAATTTTGTAATCCAATTCGTCTTCAATTTCACCGAATTTGATGTCCTCATTATTAATATCTTCGTCTTCAATAACTGGCTCGTTCTTTTTAAAAATATTATCCAAGTTTTTTTGTTTACCTTTTATTGGTATAAGAACTCTTTGTGGAGCATCTTCATCGGCAATTAAAGGATCTTGTTGACTTCTGTGTACCAATTTAAAAGTAACAGAATTTTGTTTATCAATTTTATTTTTAGGCTGAAAAGATAAAATTTTGATTAACGTTTTATTACTAATCTTTGCTCCGAACCTACTTACCATTGTTTATACTTATATTATATTAAACGGACAAAAATATCACCTATTGTCAAAATACAAATAACCAGAACGTGTTTATTTGACAGTTCACTGACATTTAAATAAACATATGACAGATTATGGTAAAGAAGAATTGACTAAACTACTGTTTTCTCAAGCTTTAAAGTAAATACCAAAAAAGAATAGACGTGGTATTTGCTATGATAAATATTGACTATATCAATATATTCTTCATCCTTTTATATCTCTATCGAATTATAGGGAATATAGCTTTAGAAAAAAATCTCTATCTTCTCGTAGTATTGAGATAACTGTGTTACGAAATGACCTGGTGCTCTTAGAAACAGAATATAAAAAGAAGAAGAACTTATAATTAAGGTTCGAAATTGGAACAACGTTGAAATAAAAAAATGAAACTATAGTAATAATTAGAAAGATGTGTGATTATTTCTTCTTAGATATTTCCTTGTAAATATAAATTTATTGAATAAATTAAATTTCTTGTCTAAAAATTAAAATCTTTATCTTTTATTAATACGAGTGTTGTGAAAGTTAGGTAACCAAATATTGAATGGTAAGGTAAAAACAGGGCCTATATTTTGTTTTAGGGAATTTTATCAACCAACTAAGATAGTACTAACGCCTGTTTACTTCAAACAATTGATTGTAGATGCTCTTAACACGCTATTTGGGGAAGTTGCTACTTGTATTAATATTGATTTATTAAAATACAGTGAACAACAAAAACGAGGAATCATACGCGTTCATAAAACTCATTATATAAAACTAAGGAGTAGTTTAAGCTTTGTGCATAGTTATGGAAATGAAGAGTGTTATTTTGTTGTAAATAAAGCGACTACATTACTTCTAGCCCTTCAGGGTGATAGCAGATCTTATATATTTAAATAAATAAATTTATTTGCAACTTGTAGATTTTTTTGTACTTTAACCCCTAAACTTGATGAAGTTTTGAAATTTTTACTGCAATGTGGTTTGAATATTCATGAAATTGAAATTAACTATAAATATCTAGTATTCTTTAGCAAAAAAATATTTAAATGTGTGTCTTTGGATATTTTTTTGACTCATTTTCATAATTTATTCATTAATATTTTGTTTTGTATACAGGGTGGCCAAACATTCTTTCGAAAATTGTAACATGTTTAATGCCCTCTATAATTAGAAGCTATTATATTTTTTCGGTTAGTATAGTTCAAATTTAATACAGGGTGAGTCAAAATACAGTTACATTTATTTTTCTGTTGTTTTATGAGCTACTAGGAGGCTCCTGTTAGAGCTATGAATATTTGCCTTAGGTCTTTGATATTTTTGAACAGTTTATTCAATAATTTTTGAACATTTCTATCAAATTCAGGTTTCTACATAATTTTTGCATATTTCTCGAATATTAAAACTTTTTACATATTTTCAAGTGAAGTTGTTGAAATTTTTGATCAAATTTCTATGAAATTCAGGTGTTTTGAACAGTTTTTAGAATAATTTTTGGACGTTTCTCAAAGTTTTTGATAAATGCTTAAAATTTTTATCGAATTTAAGTATTTTGGAACACTTTTATCAGTTTTTTCCAATTATTTTTGAAAATTTTTATCAAATTCAAGTGTTTTGAAACATTTTAAGCAGTTTTTTCCTAATTGCACCCGTATCTCAAATGAAAACTTTCTACGTGTTTTTATGTGAAATTGCATAAATATTTGCCCAGATTTTTGCAAAATTTAAGTGTTGAACAATTTCAGTAGTTTTTTTAATAATGTTTGGATATTTATTTCAAATTGAAAACTTTTACATGATTTCAAGTGAAGTTGTTTGATATTTGCGCAAAATTCTGTGGAATTTGAGTATTTTGAACATGTTAAGCGTTTTTCCAAATATTTCCATATTTCATCTACATCCTGTATATTATTAATTATATCTAAATCGCTGGGAAACGCCTAATGATGTATTTTTCCTTATCGTATGAAATACCACGTAGTATATCTAACATTGAAACCATGTCGAGTATGATGTACGTCGCACAAGGCCGCCAGGGTCTCGAAAAATATTTTAAATAATCCTGTTTTTTTACAACGAACGCGATCTATTGATGGATCGCGAAAATAACACGAATTATGACCACGCGATAATAGGTTGTCTCTCTCGCACACTACTCTAAATATCTACGGCCACAAATTCGATAACACCGTTGTCTTATTTCTATTCTAATTAAAATCTTAAAATTTAAATGATTAAATATAGAAATTTTCAAATCTATCAGATAGATTATAAATATTTTCTAGCTTTCCAATTTTAATATTACTCAATTAATTAATTTATAATAAAAATAATAGCAAAAAATTTATTATTTATCTTCATCTGATTCAATTTATTTCGAATTTTCTTAATTATACATGAAATAATTGTTCATTTATAGTTAATTCTCTTGTAATGAGGTCAAATATCACATAATTTTGTTTTAATTGCGGAAATTAAAGACAGTAAATTACTACGGACTGTTGACAAAATGCATTATAATTCCAAAATGTGATGGAGAAAGTGGGATAAAAATATTCTTTCACGTAATAATTTCCTCAATCCTCCCCTTTCCTAAGGAAAGTTCGAGAAATATACTCTATTAAGTCATATAATATCAATGTTATACTTACATCTTTAATCACTATTTAATGAAGTACTTAATACTTTTTTTATACCAGTAATTGATGTTTATTTCGTACAGTTTAAATATTGAAGCATTAATAAAATTAATTTGTTAATTTCAATATACTTTCGACATTATTTCATTTATTTTTCTTAGAAATGTGTCGAAATAATCGGATCCGGCAACGTAAGATATTAATTTGTCTAATTGTGACTGTGGATATTTAGATTATGTGATAGTAGGACCTCTCGCTCGCACTTAGTTCATTATTGTTAGCGCCACAGGCAAGTGTAGATTAATAATGGCGACAAAATCAACTGCGATGTTAGAACGTCTTGATAAAAGGGGCATTCCCAAGTCGAAAAGAAAACTCCAGAAGCATCTACGCAGTGCAGGATTAGCCTACATATCCCGTACGGGTAAATTGATACCAGCCAAAAAGGTGGCAGGTAAGTAATGGTCGACTTTTAAGTGTTTACATTGAGATATATTGCATGTATAGCTGTTTCGTAAAGTCGCAATGTACTTTGTGGTTGTCACGGTGTGAATCATTTGCAATATTACGTAGTTTTACTTGGTTTTATCTTTTCATATTTATTTATCGGTGTAGAAATTGAATTTACTGCCTTATTGGAACTGTTCGTGGCCTAAAATATAGACACAAAAAATTTGGTACTTTTTCGACCTTCTATATCTAGGTCATTCGATTTATTGAGAAGGAACTGATGGCCTTGTCGCTAGGGCACGTGTAAATTTTTTTTATAACAGGTTCGTAATTACGGAATTATGGAAATATTAAACGAATGTACTTTAAACTCTCTAATTTTAAATGACTGTTCGCGAACGATCTTGTTTAATAAGGACACTGTGTTTAGTTTTTTTTTCATATTTTATTTGTTTAAATTATTAGATATATAAACAATTACATATTTGACTTAGAGATTTGAAATATTCTCATATTTTATATAAAAATTATTTTAATATAGTACACATGTGGTTTTAAAAAATTAAAGATTAGAATATTAAAATGTTTAAAAGAACCTTATAATTTATAATAATTTGAGGTTAGGTGACGAACTACATTGTTTTATTCTTTATAAAGCGAGTTTATTGTTTACAAACAAAACGTTTAAATCTCGAAAATATATAAAAAAATTGGTTTCCAATCAATAAATTAGGTTTTGATATACCGGGTGAGTCATATATACGTTCTGTTTGCAAATTAGGTACATCCTTAGGGGCGCAATATATGATGTCATTGATGTACGAGGGGGAGTTAATAAATTCGTTACATAAATTTTTAGATTAAAAACGTTTTATTTCGAAATTGAAATGATAACGCACCGATTTTAAGGTTTTTTCACTATTCTCTTTCTAATATAAATTCCTAAACGTATCGTTTATTAGTTTTACACCTGTTCGAAGCCGTAGTCGTATTTTGAACAAATATACACTTTATACCTTCATAGATAAGATAAAAGATAAATTGAAATGAAAAATCAAACACTGTACTGGAGAATTATTAGTTATATGAAGTTTAATTGTTTTTTAAACGATTAAAAATGAAATTAAATCGCAGGCCACGTCATTTATGAGTGCCCTGCGCGGTTTAAATACTTGTGCAAGCACCATAACTTGCTCAATGACGTCAGAGCGTCTGATCGGCTTCTCGAAGGATATCAGGCATTGGTAACGTCAAATGGGGCTTCGAAAAAAATTCATGTAGCTTCGACGAGATTTTCAGAATTCCACCTTTTATATCCCTATTTAATTTATCGATACTTCACTAATATTTCTCTAGTAATGCGAAGAAGACGATCATCATTTTCCTCCTCTGTTTTTTTTAACAGTTTGTGGACTCACCTGCGATATCGTGCCTAATTAAATTTTATCCTTGAGTATATAAAAACATCTAAAATATGTTATGCAATCATAGTCGACGAACAGATTATTATTATTATTTCAATTCATTTGCTATACAAACTTATGTGTAATTATGGTTATAAATTTTGTATACAGATTTATATATAGGGTGTCTCAAAGAAAACGACGTGCCGAAGTACTAAAGTTTTAAGTATTTAAATTAAAAAGGTATAAAATCAATTACTAAATGGGTTTTCCAACATGTTTTTGCCAGTATTTCCACGAAGATATTTTAATTCCGAACAGGATCGTACGTATATACAGTATAGATAGAAAAAGTTCTTAATATTTATATTTTTTTTTATTGAGAAAAACGATGTTTGTTTGCATTTAGATTCGATATATTTTAGATAACGTCATATGGCCTTGATGAAACCATGAAAATAATATAAACAAATTCGTTTTATCGTTATCTCTAATGTTGTTTGCTAAATTGGAAAAGTCAGGAATCTAAAATAGAAAATGCAAACTGTATTCAACTCGAAGTAAACAAATATTTTCATTACCGAGATCTAAAAATTTTTTAAAAAAACCTCGTTTCAATTAAAGCAGCGTCGATATTTTTGTAGTATACGAGGACGAGTCGATAAGTTTGAAGATAAATTAGGTACCTCACAAATTCGATCCTCTCACTGTGAACTTTGGAATTTGGAAAGTAACGAAAATTGTGGATGATAGAACGATTTCTCATTTCTTTGAGATTGGTAATAAGAAAACGTTACTTGAGGTCGAATTCTGACGATAGTGCGAATGAGAGAACGATTTTTAGACGATTTCGTGTATTTTTGCCATAGAAATTTCACAATATCCTGGTGACTTTCACAAAAAAGGTCTTCATAGCTTTATTGGTTGACGAATCTTCCTTGGTCTTTGCTACGATCGATTCACTATAAGAATGATTTCGAAATATTTGGAAATTATTGTTGATTTTTATATAAAAATCTATTGGGATTAACAAACATCCCAATTTATCTCTATTATATCGTTTTTTTTTATCAATTATCATATTTTTCACTATTTTTACTTCGGAATTGTCCGTTTTGTTGGATATTTTGAGTAAAGTTTTATTGAAAAATATCCAGTTCCAAACAACTCATTTATGTCTATACACCCTGTAAATAATATTTCCTGTTGACTTCTTATTATTTCTTTGTCATTTTTCCCATAAATCATCACAATATCTTCAATCATTTTCAACTTTCTTAAAAAAAAGATAATTCCGTAAAAACTGTCATTTGGTACATAAGTTCTTCACTTTTAACTTCGACCCTAAATTTCAGCGTTTCAAATCAAATTTCTTGATTATTTACCATTTTTTACTTTGGAATCATTATTTTTTAAATGCCATTTTACATAAAATTTTCTCGAAATGATTCATTTTCCAAACAACTTATTTTTATCTAAACACCCTGTAAATAATGTTTCCTGTTGACTTCTTATTATTTCTTTTTCATTTTTTCCATCAATCATCACCATCTCTTCAAGACATTTTCAACTTTCTAAAAAATAAGATAATTTTGTAAAAAGTGTCATTTGGTACATGAGTTCTTTATTTTTAACTCTACATTTCAACATTTTTTTCATTGTGAAATGGAAAATATCCTTGATATATCGTATAAATTGATATATTTTAAATCAAATTTCTTGGTTATTTATCATTTTTTTACTTTGGAATCGTCCATTTTGTTGGCTTTTTTATGTAAAATCGTCCAAATTTGTTCATTACATTCTAAAATTTTTCTCGTATTTTCAAAATTCAGATTCATTTTCCTCCTCAAATAACATGAAATAGTTTGATTTAGGTCATAATTTTCCATCTCATTTTTTATCTATACACCCTGTATAGTATGACCAAATATGACATTTTACTGCTTCTCCGTCGACAAAAATGTTGTTTGGTATATGAGTTTTTTCTTTAAAACTCCATTTTCTTTCATACCTTCTAGTGAGTTGAAAATCGTCATTTGGTGCGAGTTTTTGTTTATATCCTAATTTTCTTCTTTACTTTGTATTGTTAATTAATACTTTTTACTCTTTTCTCATGGCATCATTAAAAAAATCGTCATTATTTATTTATAAAACAGCGTCATTTGGTTCATTATTCTAAAATCTTGTTACCCACGTAAGATAATATCGTAAAAAGTGTCATTTGGTACATGAGTTCTTTATTTTTAACTCTATATTTCAACATTTTTTCATTGTGAAATGGAAAATATCCTTGATATATCATAAATTAGATTTATTCATTTACACCCTTCCAAAAAGGGTAGTTTCTATGAATCTCCTTATCATTATAAAAGTAGTTGAAGACAAATCCCTGGATTAATTGATCTGAGTTGATGGGCGTATAAATCATCGATCAACACGATAAGTTGAGGAGGTTATCTATCTCCAAAATTGCTGATGGATAAATTTTTTTTGAAAAATGTACGTTCTTTCTTCTTCTTCTTCATATAGAACTTGTAGATAAAACTAATTAATGGTAAAACTACGTATGATGAATTAGAAAAAAGTAAAAAATATGTAATTTTTTGTTGGTGCAGAAGAATTATGTCAATGTCCTCACAAATGTGATTCCAATGTGCCTATGGAGGCGCGTCAGCACCTCTTCAATCATTTTTACGGTCTCGGCGAAGCCGATTTACAAAATAAATTTTTACGACAACATATGGACCTTCGAGCCAGATTGAATATACCGGAAACGTCGACGTCGGGACGACCACCTCGCCGTATAACCTGCAAGTATTTGGTACCTCTACTACCTTCCGCGGAAACTGTCGAAGTATGTCAAAAAGCTTTCGTAAGCGCCTTCGTTATTACCACAAAGAGAGTTAGATTACAAAGGGAAAAACTCATAGCTAGTCTAGGTTTGAACAGTTACAGCAGTCACAATAGGTAAAACACCGATTCTATCTATCGGAATTTATTAATATTAATAAAAATCAAATTTTTATTTGTAGAAGTAAGAATAATAATAATACGACGATGAAGAACAACAATAAATCCCAATCTGACATACCGTCGCAATCGACTGATTGCGATTTATTTAACTACCTCCCGTTACCTTTAAAATTGATGAAGTTACCATCGACCGCCGCCGCCGCCGACGAGGGAACCGACGGCGGGGGAAACACCGTCACCGCAAAAGTGCCTTTACGCGTCAAATCTAACAGAAAACAACTTATTGATAATCCCCTTATACCGTTCGGTATATTAGTACCGGATGGGGTAACTATCGCTCCGGTTATCGCTACCCCGGATCACGATAGGGATATAGCGATTGTACACAATTTCTTTTCTAATCAATTGTGGAAACCCGAATATATCGGGGCTTATTCGTGAGATGGTGTTCGGTTGGTAAGTTGAGATGATGTTGTCCTGCCCGTTCGTACTTAGTTAATCAAAAAAAAATTATATATATATATATATATATTTACATATTACGATCAATAATTTTTACAAGAAAAAAAAAATTTATGTCTTGTTATTTATATTCATAGTTTATTTTATAGTTACTAATTATTTGTTTGACAGGTTAATCGATGTGATAGTTCAATGTTTCATAAATACTATTATTGCCACGGCCTTCGGCCATTTTGTATATTTAAAAAAAAACGTCTAGTTCCTATCTCCACAGATGGTTATAGTAATAATTTTTGTAACCGGCGCGGTTCGGATCGTGTGATCGTAGTTTTAGTTATAACTTACTTTTTTATTGATTTTTTTTGAGTTTTTCGATTCACTGGAATTTGCGTTTTGTATCTTCTTCTTTTTTTATTTACCTACCGTATTTTCGGTCAAAAAAAATGAAAAATTATTGACAAATTTTTTCGACGTATTTAAGGGAAAATTGATATCTCTGTTTGAAAATCCAAATTTCGATAAGTTTTTAAACTATAATTTTTTTTCAATTATCCAAAAAGTTGAGATTCTTTATAAATTAACATTTTCGATATGTTTTTTCCGTTTTGTTCATTTTTTTTACGCAAAAACCAGAATTTTTAACCCTTTTTTTATCGATAGAAAAAAAATAAAAATCGAATTATTAGGATGATTACCAGTTAACAAATTTTTCTACACTGAATAAATCATTGTTAAACGAAAAAGAAATCTTAATTTAACCTAATATAAAATATAATTTTTTTTTCATTTTTTATGATCAAAAATCCCATTTCCAAATAGTCATGTTTTTTTGTAATTTTTTACGTATATAATTATTTGGAAAAAGTGAATTTTGTTCGCTTGTATTCTTCATACAGTTTAACTTCATTTTCCTAAAAAAAATATATGAAACGTCAATGATTTCGAAATATTTGGAAATTATTGTTGAATTTTATATAATAATCTATTGGGATTAACAAAAATCCCAATTTATCTCAATTATATCGTTTTTTCTTTATTATTTACCTTTTTTTACTTTGGAATCATTATTTTTTAAATGCCATTTTATGTAAAATTTTCTCGAAATTATTTTTTTCCAAACAACTCATTTATATCTATACACCCTGTAAATAATGTTCCCTATTGACTTCCTATTATTTATTTGTTATTTTTGTCCATAAATCATCACAATATCTTCAATCATTTTCAACTTTCTTAAAAAAAAGATAATTCCGTAAAAAGTGTCATTTGGTACATGAGTTCTTTATTTTTAACTCTAAATTTCACGCATTTTTTCTTTGTGAAATGGAAAATATCCTTAATATATCGTATGAAAATGCAGGAATTTACTTTGTATCGTTAACTTACATTAACACTTTTTACTTTCTTTCTCATGGAGTCATTAAAAAAATCGTCATTATTTATTTATAAAATAGCGTCATTTGGTTCATTATTCTAAAATCTCGTTTTTTTGTTAAACACTATCACACGATTCGTTTAAAATCAATGGCTGTTGTGATGTTTATCGCCAAATGAACCCAAGGCAGTAATAAGTATATTTTTAAGGCAATTATCAAAGCGTGAACAATTTTTTAAATATGAAATCAAAAAATTGTAAATTCTACGGAAATTTTTTTTTTTATTTATAAATTACACTGTATGGAATCATACCAGATATAACGTAATTTTACGTTACTAGTCTTGTTTTATTTATAGAAAAAAAAACGGTGGTGCTTAATGGAAGATTAAATCTTCCTGGATCTAGTCTCCTGTTTAAAAAAAATACACTGCCCAGAAAAAATAACGCACCCACTTCAATATTTTGAACAATATTTTCATATCAAGTATATTCTAATTCAATGATATTAACAACATTTGGTATAGAAAAATCTCATTTTTTGGAGCTCTTTGTTGAGTTACCAAATTTTCAGTTTCTTTCGCTTACTTTCTTTTGAATTTTTCAAAAAAGTGCCATTTGGTACATAAGTTTTTAATTGACTAACATTTTTTATAAGTAGCTTTTTTTTTCAATATTTCTAATTTAAGGTAATCCCCAAAAAGGCATCATTTGGCATATCAATCCAACATTCTTATATTTCTGCTTCTTTCTTTACGACATTCTGGAAAAACCGTCATTTGGTACATATTTCTGCTTCGTTCTTTACGATATTGTGAAAAAATACGACATTTGGTACAGAAAAATCTCATTTTCAGAGTCCTTTGTTGATTTATCTAATTTTTTCGCTTCCTTTCTTTTGAAATATCCATAAAAATGCCATTTGGTACATAAGTTTTCAATCTACAAGTTAATTTACTTCAAAATTTTCAATCTTTTCTACTTTCTTCTTCAAGGTATTCTCCAAACAAACGATATTTGGTACATGACACTTTCGTTGTTTTAAAATCATTTTTCGTTTATTCATTTTCTCGTATATAAATCCAACATTTCTATATTCCTGCTTCGTTCTTTACTACGACATTGTGAAAAAACGACATTTGGTACAAAATAACCTCATGTTTTCGAGTTTTTTGTTTAGTTACCTAATATTGAGATTTTTCCGCATTCTTACTTCTGAAATTTTTATAAAAGTACCATTTGATACATAACTTTTCAGTTTATAACTTAATTTCCAAAAACAGGCATTTGGTACATGATATTTTTGTTATTTGATTTCCTTGTATAATCAGGAAAAATTTGCGTTTTTACTCTGCTTTTCATGAAAATCGGAGAAAAACTTTCAGACAAGATTTTTTTGTTTATTCAATTTCTCATATATTTAGTCATATTTCTACTTCTATACATTTAAAAAGAAACGTTGTTAGTTCAGGAAAACCTAATTTGTATTCCTTCGTATATTTAACCAATATTAAGATTTTTCCCTTTACCTTCTATTTGAAATTGTCAAAAAGATGCCTTTTAGTACATAACTTTTCAATTTAGTTATCTTTTCAACATTTCTGCTTTCTTCTTTAGTGCATATCCAAAAAAACGACATTTGGTACATGACACCTTCGTTATTTCGCATTTTATGGTTTATCATAGGATTCTAAGAAAAACGTCGTTTGGTACATAATTGTTTTTCGAATTTCAGAAATAATTTAGTGGTGGGTTATTTTTAATGGCCAATATATATGAAAATCTGTTTGGAAAGTTAAGTAATCAAATCGAAATCAATTAAATTATTATTAACTCAATTTCCAAATGGAATGTAAATATTATTATTACAAAACACATTCCTTCTTATATATATGTATGATATTTATTTGTCTTTTCACGCTTTGGTAGGTACCAATCGCATTAAACAATTTTTATATATATATATTTAAAAAAATATGGATATAATATTTTATCAAAGTTAGCATAGTTTTGAAACAAATTCTTAATAACACGTTAACGTTATAGTGCCTTAAAAACCTTAGAACATCAAATTTACTTCTTATTTTAATTACCACAACTATTTCGTGACAATCTTCCAAGGTCGTGATAAAATACTTAAGCAAAGTATACTTAAATCGAAAATTACGTATTTCCAATATCGATAAAATCAGAAATATATGGATGCATTTTTTTTACCTCGGCGTTAGATTTTTATTGAAAAATTTAGGTCTGTGAAGACGATGATTTAGTTCGAAACGCATTTATGACTATGCAGTAATAAAAAAATATATTCAGTGAGAATATTTATATGAAAATTTGTCAACCTTGTAAGGATACCTCATTTTTATGCCTTTCCCTTCAAATTCTTTAAAAGTCGTCGTTTGGTACATGAGTTTTTTTGTTTTTTTCTCAGTACTTAGTAATTTGGTTTTTATCTGCTTTATTCTTTAAGAAATCTTAAAAATGTATCATTTGGCACATTATTTTTCTATTTATAACTTCATTTTCTACTTTTTTTGTATAATTAACTAAAAACCTCTTTATCTGGTTCATTCTTCTGGAAATTTCCGTAAAAGTGTTATTTGGTACATAAGTTGTTCGTTTATAAATTGAATATTTTCGGTATCTGCATTTTCCTACTATTTTCTTCAAGAAATCTTAAAGAAAGTGTCATTTGGTCCATTATTTTTCTGTCAATATCTTCATTTTATTCAGTATTTTGGTGTAGTTACCTAATATTCTCATTCTCTGTTTTCTTATTCAACAAATTTTCAAAAAAGTGACTTGGTACATAAATTTTCTGTTGGTTACTTTCATTTTTTCAATACCTTGTATAGTAGGCTCATTTCTTCTTCATTCTGTATGATATTTTTTTAGAAAAACGTGATTTGGTATATTAGAACTCAATTTTTTAAGTTGTTCGTATAGTTTACTACCATTCTCAGTTACTTTTTTTACGAAATCTTCAATAAAGTATCATTTGGAACATTATTTCTCTGTTTATAACTTTATTTTCTTTAGTCTTTTGGTATAGTTAACTTAAATTCTCATTGTCTGGTTCCTTCTTCAAGAAATTTCCAAAAAAGTGTCAGTTGGCACATAATTTTTCTATGTATAACTTCATTTTCCTTAGTATTTGGTGTAGTTATCCAATATTCTCATTCTCTGTTCCCAAAAAAGTAAATTGGTACATAAATTTTCTGTTAGTTACGGTTTTTTACTGAACCAGCTCATTTTTGCTTATATAATAACCTCATTTGGTACATAAGTTTATAACCATTATGATATCTTCCATATATTTCCACTCTTTTTGTTTGGAAATACTTAACTGGAAGAATCGTACTTATCTTGTCTATAAACGATTAAAATTATCAACGAAATTGTTATTAATAATTTCATTTGAAGCCAGGGGAAGTTATTGTCAACTTTAAAATAATTTTTCGGTATTTAGAGCGTGGAGATGGTTCGTTAATTAGGAAAGGGTAACAGGGTTTGTTACGAAAAGTAATATTTTAAATTTTTTATTAACTAACCAAAAATTGCACTTAACATAAAACAGTAGTGAAAAAATTTATGCGAAAATATTGAATATACAATAAATAAAAAAGGTACTGTTGAAATTCGACTTTTTTGAAATTATTTCGAAACCAAAAATGAAATATCGAATAAAACGCTTTAGAATTTGAAAAAATAACAAAAAAATTCAATTTTATCAAAAAGAATTATTCATATATCAATATATGGCTGTTCCTGACAAGGCACGTCTATTTTTGAGATAATTTTTCAAGCTTCTGAGTTCTTTTTCCACCGTGTGTAAACCACATCACGCTCAGATCGATGTATAGAGCGAAATGTGGAATGTTTTCTCTTGGTCGTTGAAAAAATATAGTGTACAACACTAGATATTTCCAAATTAGTACCTAATAGTTGATGCTTTTAAACAAATTACTTTATATTGTTGAAAAATATCAATTTTCTATATGCAGCCTAATTTTAAAATCATTATTCAGGTTTCTTCACGTAATTTTAAGAAAGTGTCAATTGGTACATAATTTATCTATCAATAAGTTCATTTTCTTCTTTTTTTTGCTTACTTATTCATGAAATCTTTCAAAAAGAGTCATTTGGTACGTAACTTTTCTATCTATAACTTACTTTAGAATTGAATATTAACGAAAATTAGAAAAAACTTTTCACCCAATTTTTTTTGGAAAAATTCTCACAAAGGGATTGACAAATATTGCTACACAATGTATTGTAGTCAAACTTATCAACCTTGTATATATAAACTAGTTTTGCAACTCATTATTCAGAAAGTTCTCAAAAAAACGTTATTTGGTATATAAGTTATTTACTTAGAAAATTATTTTCTTCAATACCATGTATAGTTAGCAAACATTCGCACTTTTCTTTACCAAATCTTTAAAAAAATGTCATTTGATACATAATTTTTCAATTATTATTTTCATTTTCTTCAGTACCTTGATATAATTAGGTAACTTTCTATTTTTTGCTTTCTTCTTCATGAAATCTCTCAAAAAGTGTCGTTTGGTACATAACTTTTCTATTTCTAACTTGTTTTAGAGTTGAATATTTATGCAAATTAGGTAAAACTGCTATTTACCCAAATTTTGTGTATACTTATTTCAAAAATGTTTTTAAGGGAATTGCTATATATTGGGGGAAGGTTTATTGTGTATAAAATAGTAGAAATTGGCGTTTTCTTTTGCGTATTAATTAAAAAATTACTTTTTTTATTTTTTGTAATGTTTGAGCTTGAATCTTTTTAAATTTACTTGGTGTTGGGTTCCCGCATATGGTACGGACCAAAATAGAAGTGTCCTTAATATTTAACACGACCAATTTAAGTGTTTTTCCTTGAATATATATATTTTGGTACAGGTCAATTAGCTTAGGAAAAAAAATTACTTTTCTTATTACCCTCTTAATGTAATCTGTAATAAATAAATTTTACATCGAGTTATTTTACATAGTTTACCTTATAAAAAATTACCATTATTTTCGTTTTTGTACAGTTTTTTTTTGTTTTTCAAATTTTTTTTGTTTTTCAAATTTTTTTTGTTTTTGTGCATACAGTATTTTGTAAATTCTATATTTTTAAATAATTTATATTTTTGTTAGATGGTTAGTTTACCAAAGAACGCATTTGTTTGTTAGTGTACCATTTCAATTGAAACATCCTTATTTACATCGATTTTTTTTTAAAAATTAATTCAAGATACAAAATGGTTGAAAAAATGATTGTTCGTCAAAATTTGAAAAAAAAACAAATTTTTAAAGTTAATCCGTACTTAAAACTCCAGTGTGGTTTTTTCATTGAAATGGATCACACTGTATAATAAAAAAAATTTTTATTAGATAATTTAATAATAATAAAAAAATTATTTAAACACATAAAGGATATTTGTTCATAATTTGGACAAAGTTATTAATAGAAAAAAAATATATTTTTCGATTTGAATTATTTAAGGACCTCGTAGGATCTTATAAGAAAAGGATAATTTAGAAAATTTCGCCGTTGTCAATTGGAAATATTAGAAAATGTGCCAAAAGGAAGCCCCAAGAAGAAATTTTATCTAATTCCAAACTTTTTATTCCAAATTCATTGGATAATATGGAAAACGAAGAAAATATCATTGGAATGAATTTAAAAAATTGAAATTGAAAAACTTGATACAAAAAAAATATCCAGTAATAAGTATTTGATGTTTTTATACAGTTTCTTGATGAATTTTGGAAAAAATTCTTGGTATTTTTGAAAATCTACTATTCTTGAATTTACTTGCTTCATATGCAATGGAAAATGCTTCATACATTTTGATTTCAATTCGATTAGAAAAAAATTCACTTCCAAAAGCTTTACGGTGGAAAATTTTCTTGGAAATGGATCAGAAACGATAATTGTGGATCATGAGCGAAATAATATCCTTTTTCACTGAAAAATCCTTGAATTTGGATCAGAAGTCGTATTTGGCTCAGTAAGGATGATTCTAGAGGATATTCAACTGTTTCTGAAACAATAAACAATCATTGTGGATCATATGAGCGAAATAATATCCTTTTTCACTGAAAAATCCTTGCAATTCACTCAAAAAAATGTTTGAAACAAAAAAAGATGATTTTGAAATTGGAAATATCCTTGAACTGTTTTAATTTTTTTAGAAAATTGAATAGGGTGGAGGTTGCAGTATATATTTTCGTTGTAGGGGTTTAATTTTAATCTCAAAATGTATTTTTATTTGGAAATACGAATTATTTTGTGTTTAACCCTTTTGCTTATACATTCGCACTTAACCTCAATTTGAAAATAATTTTTATTAGCAACATTCTACCAACAAATCTTGTATTTCTTTATTTTTACCGTTATTATTTGTTAATATATTCATGTTTTCAAATTGTACCTTACATTTATGAAATAAGTGGTTGTTTTCAATAAAAACTGTTTTTTTTTTTTTTAATTTTATTTTTCTACACTGAAACCTCTTTTGACGATTGGGAAACGGCCGTTTCATAAACTTGACTTTCCGTTTGACGTTGCTGTTTGCCAATCGGTCTGCCGTTGGTGACTTTCAACAATAACAAATTGTATCTTTTCCTGTCGACCCACATCAGTTTGCGTTCGTCATAAAGGCAAAAACTCTTCGTTATTTTCTATAATATCGCCCCTATATACACGAAAACAAAAAGCAGTAAACACGTCAAAAAGAATAAAAAAAACTGAAGGTTACAGCAACGTCAAGTTTATGTCAGATTGCAATCCTTAAATCTCGAACCACCACTGATGGTGAGTATTTTACTTCAATAACAATCTACACAAAAAGTACGTAAACTACATGTATTTTCACTGTAATACAAATACCAGACGTTAATACACTACCGATCAAAAGTTTTAGCCCACTGCATAATCTATTAATTAAATTTAAAATTAAAAAAGGTTTTATGTGATCGAAGTTTGAAATGGTTAGGTTAGGTTACCTCTCAGTTCACATCTTTAAATGAAGAAAAATACTTTTTAATGATATGTTTAAAATAAAATACTATTACTCAATTTACGATTTAAAATATCTTATGCAAAATAAATGGAAGATTAATTGCGAATATTTACTTTTCAAACTCATAATCAATATAAGAAACTGAATATTAGTTCTACCTACTAGTGAGTAGATGGCGCTCATAACTAATTAATAAAAGTATCGTTTTCAATCTGTTTCAAAACGTATCGTTATAATGAAAAAAATTATATATTTTAATACATTAATAATAAGTAATTATCTGTAAAAAATTTGAATTTCTTCTAACTTTTTATTCAACTTCTTAGAAAAATTAGAGATTGACATCTGTCTTTGAGTTCAGCTACTAACTAATAAATTACCATAAAACATGTTAGATAATCTATTTCTTAATAGATGGCGCAAGGAAGTATTTTGATGTTTTTTTTTGCTTTAATTGTTAGTATTTTGAAGCTTATCATTATAATAAGAAAACAACCAGGATTAATATCAAATTTATCAACACCTTTGTGTGTGAATATAATTTTCCAGTCAAATAAATAAGCGAAGCTACTGACATCTATCTTATAAAGTAACTACTAATTAAATGTATAAGCAAACTGTTACAGGAGCATCAGTTTAAACTTGTAGTTTATCTATGTTATAATAGATGACGTATATATTTAATTCAATAATTTTGATGGTTTAATCATTAGTATTGTGAATATAAACGTTATAATTAGGATCATTTTCAACTATTTATCGTTTCTTTAGACGTAAATGAAATTTTCAAGTTCAAAGAATAAACGAAACGAAATATGTCTAAAATATAATAGGAGCGTTAGTTTGTATTTGTAATTTACCTACGAACTTATAGATAACGTATAAGTTTTATTTATTAAATTTGTTACTTTAATCTCTATTTGGAAATTAATTATTCTTTTTATAATTAAAAAAAAATAATATTGAGGCACTTTTAGAATCAAAATATAACCCAAACATTGACATTTTGAAATTATTCCTAATCAAAAATATTACGTAGCTATTTTTTCGTTATTTACCTATAACTTCATAGATGGCGCGTATGTTTTGTTTATGTATGTATATTAATTCAAGGAATTTCTATGAAAGGAATTGGGAAACTTTTGAATCTTTATTGAATAATATAGCACAGGAAATATTCGGAAATTTTGATGAATAAATTAAGAAAATCAACTTTCCATATCCCTAACTTCACTTGTCACTTGATTCTATTGACTCTGAATTTGTTTAAAGTATCTTTAGGTTTTCCCGGTATTCATTGAAATGTTTTTCATTATATTTTCCTTCGTAATCTGCAGTATAGCGGAAATTTCATCATTTGCGTAATTTAATCGTTGAAACCTTTCACTGAAATACCCGCCGCTGGTATAGACGCCGCTACTGACCGACGCCCATCCTGAGTATGGTCCTGGCGACGATCAGTCGCAGCTAGCCATAGCAGATGTCGCGATCTGACCCCGCGAGACCGTCGTCTCCTCAACCCATCTCGACGTCCCTTAACCGCCCCTTTCAGCCCCGCGTGTTGGCCCTTCGCCTCCATACGCGTCCACCGCCAACACCGCGGCCTCTCGCAGGTTCTGTCCGTCACGTACGCGCGGGAAGGGTGATTCTGTCTCCACCGTACCACCCCGCAACTAACCATCAACTCCCACACCGCCCAACCCATCCCCTGATGTCCACCCCCCAACTGCACACTTAGCCGAACACACAGTTGCGATTTCTAGGGGTGTAGAAGGGTAAGGGGAGGTAAAAGGACGACGGTACGAATGGGCCTTCTACGATGCGGTATATTAATAGGTGTTTTAAGCACAAGTGGCCCTATTTCAATTGATTTTCGAAACTGTTTTTCATTAAATTCCAATATTAACCTAAAAACGAAAACTAAACTTTCGGTTACTCGAAACGCATATTTTCTTTGTAATATTTGATTATTATTAAGTAAATATCTCGTTAATAACAAATTCGAAGTCAAAAATATTTCATTAAGTCTTGCTACGAGGGCTGTACGTTTGTTATTTTCAATTACTATTCTCCAAGCAAACGGTTGATGTTCAAGAGTTAATATATCAAAGAAATTCCTGAAATTCACTTAATTATTTCATGTTATTAAAAGAATAGTGAATAAATAGAAAATTTTTCAATTTTATTTCGAAATTTTGTCGTTTCAATCAAAATATTTAACATCATGTGACTTTTGATTCTTCCCGAAAGGTCATAATTCAATTTCATACTAAATGAAATACGTTTTTTCAGTAACTAACTAACTAACTAATTTTATACGAGGTTATTACGATAAGAAATGAGATTTAACTATGACAACATGCTCCTAATTTCGAAATTTTGTCGTTTCAATCAAAATATTTAACATCATGTGACTTTTGATTCTTCCCGAAAGGTCATAATTCAATTTCATACTAAATGAAATACGTTTTTTCGGTAACCAACTAACGATTCACTCTTTAATATGTATACACTAATGTGTTGATGGTTGTATTTTGATTTTGTAAGTCTAGGATTGCGCGCTTACGTATTCCGCCCACTATAGTCTATTTTTACGAACGATAGAGTAATAAAACGATGAACTATTCGTAATTCCAAACCTTTGGGAATGCGCTGTCGAATTTAATCAGATTAATCAGATATTTTAATGGAATTATTGATTTAGATCAAATATAATCGCTAATAAATTAACTAGTACCTTATCGGGAATAATTACGAGTTGGTACTGATTAGATAGTGATAAAAAATCGATTTGTGAATTGGGCGCGACGACGTTCCCGGTATTTCCGCACAAACTCGCAGTTTTTTCATTATCATCATCATTAGATAAACAAACTGTATAGTTTCAAGTTTTTATCTTTTGTTTATCATCAATTGGAATTCGACAAACAATCGTCGTCGCTTAAAACATTATTTGATTATCAATTTTAATACAGGATGTCCCGCAAATACATCGATCAATTTGTACGGATCTGGATACGTATTTTATTACCAATTTTACGTTTAAAAAATCAAGGGTCTGAGTATGTCATAAATTTACGTGATTCGTTACAATAAATTACTTTAATTTTCTAGAAATTACGTAAACATGTTCGTCAGTCGTATTCCATTTTGAAAAAAAGAAAAAAAAACGAGTTTTAACAATTCAAAACCCGGTCACACTAAATAAGTAGGTACCTAATATCCCAAAAATTCCAAGAAAACCCTCGAAATTGCTCTCCCTTCAATATTTATCTCTCTTTCTCTATCATCTTTACCTTCTGCCCGAAGCGATAATGGCAAAGCCGTAAATCTGCCTGCCTGACTAATTCTTAGAAAATTTCGCGTGACTACCCGCCGACCGAACGACACATCATGTCGATAATTTTGTTGGAACTGTACTGAATCTACTCTACGCCGCTCACACACACACATCCGTGCAGTCAGTTAGAAGACGACGGACGCCTCGACAACCCTCTCACCCTCCCCGCCCGAGACAATCATTTTCAAAATTTCGCCCTAAATACATCCGACAGGATGACCGAGCCGCGTCTCAACAATAAGACACCACAAACGACCGCGCCAACAATAATTAAAAAGAAAATATTCTAGTGGTCAAGTTTTTATTTGAATGGGTCTTAACATCGTTATTATCTTTAAATATTTTTGTACTACAGTTTATTAGAATGAATAAATGGCCGATTAAGTAGTTGAGAAATTGATAATTCTGGATTTCACCTTTTATTTTTTTTGCAAAAGACTAATTTTTAATATATAACAAATTGTAAATTACGTCTAATGGAAATTGAAGGGAATAAACTGGTAGAAACGCTAAAAATTGGATTCAGCTTACAGTTTATGAAGAATTTGAGGTTCTATGTTATATAGTTTAAGAAGAAAGAGGTATTTGGAAGATATTTACTCTGATAGAGATTTCTAGGGTAGAAACATCGCCAAAAACTCGATGGAATCTAAGAAAATTAATACTGATAAAACTACGTCTAGTAGAAATTGAAGATTGTTGATCCTCTTGAAGATAAACTTCGAACTACCTGGTAGAAACGCAAAAAATTGGATTCAGCTTAGAGTTCATGAAGAATTAGAGATTCTATGTTATATAGTTTAAGGAGAAAGAAGAATTTGGAAGATATTTACTCTGATGAAGGTTTCTAGGGTAGAAGCAATGCCAAAAACTCGATGAAATCTAAGAAAATTAATACTGATAAAACTACGTCTAGTAGAAATTGAAGATTGTTGATCCTCTTGAAGATAAACTTCGAACTACCTGGTAGAAACGCAAAAAATTGGATTCAGCTTAGAGTTCATGAAGAATTTGTGGCTCTATGTTATATAGTTTAAGAAGAAAGAAGAATTTGGAATATATTTACTCTGATGAAGGTTTCTAGGGTAGAAGCAATGCCAAAAACTCGATGAAATCTAAGAAAATTAATGCTGATAAAACTACGTCTAGTAGACATTGATGTTGATGCTCTTGAAGATAAATTTCGAACTACCTGGTAGAAACGAAAAAAATTGGATTCAGCTTAGAGTTCATGAAGAATTTGAGGCTCTATGTTATATAGTTTAAGAAGAAAGAAGAATTTGGAATATATTTACTCCGATGGAGATTTCTAGGGTAGAAACATCGACAAAAACTCGTTGGAATCTAAGAAAATTAACACTGATAAAACTACGTCTAGTAGAAATTGAAGAGTGTTAATCCTCTTAGGATAAACTTCGAATTACCTGGTAGAAACGCAAAAAATTGGATCCAGCTCAAAGTTCATGAAGAATTGAAGACTCTATAATGTGTAATTTAAGAAGAAAAAAGAATTTAAAAGAAGATAGTTTTAAAGAATATTTCTTGTGAATGAAACATTACAAAACACGCAGAACTGTTAGCAAATATTCTGACGTTTATTCTAAATTTTCAGATTCGTTAATATACAAAGTGTTCAACTTGAAAGCCACACCTATTATTAAATTGCTTCGAATTCTAAATGAATTTCACTTGATTAATAAAATACTAGAGGAAAATGATCAAATAAAACTTCTATATGAAATAAGTATTTAGAAATTTATTAGTACAAAAATATCCCATATTAATAATATACAAAAAAAATAATATTTCATGGTATGTGTCGCAAAACATCGAAATACACCGATATCAATACAATTTTTGGCATATTTAATATTGAAAATCAAACTTATCACTTGTGAGTTGTTCTCGGTGTATTTCAAAAAAAAAAACGAGATCAAAAATAAGGAAATATTTGGCAAAGTAGGTAATTGGTAACTAAATACCAGAGCCACGCGTCAAAATTACGAATAAAAAACACAAAATTAAACAAAATCTTTTTTAGTCACTAACTTTAGTCATTTTTAAAATAACAACCTTATGCTCATTGCGATAGAGAATTCAGTTAAATTATCCAATCAGCAACGGTTTTTCATTTTTTAATTAAATAAACCAAAAAAAATTGACGCCTCTTATACAGGGTGTCCCCCAAACAACCGATGTATAGCAGATACGTCTAAGCAACAATCAGAACCAAATTCATTCTGAGGATTCAAAAATTTCGAACTTTCCAACTTAAAAATTCCAAATTTCATACATTGTATGAGGTATTAAGGGCATTCTTAAGGTGTAATCTAAGCTAGAAAATTATTATTGGTATCCCCTATACGTCTCTGCTGTGTATTTGTTTTTATACGGACACTCTGTACATTGTAGAACCTTTTTGGTCAATAACTAAATATAGAAACTACAAACTTCGAACTGTCAGTTTGTCCGTTAACTATTTATTGTACTTACAAGATATTTCAATTAAGGTTGTATTTGCAAAATTTACTATCGGACTGTTTATTAATATTTGATTATTTCACAGAGGCGTAAGATACAAAATATAAGATCGATATTTAAAAAAAGTTATTTAATCATTAGATTCGATCAATAAATCACAAAAAAATCATATTTCTTTGTTCGTTTTTAATTTATTAAATAACAAATGTCAAATTAAACGCACTGAAGACGATAAGTTATTCATCGAAATACCTTGTATATTGTAATTGTTAGAATAGATGCAGTGGTGATAAAAAATAATGTTTTTAATATAAATATCGAATCAGTAAGTCAAAAATAGGTATTAGATTCATACACATCACAAAGGCATCCACATAAGTTAATTGGATCCAGCGAAAGACGTAAAAATCTATTAAAAAATATCTGTATTTGGGATACACACGGTACATTGTACGTACTAAAATCAACAATAACTAATACTGTACATTATTTGATCGATAGTCCCATATGCGAAAAAAAAAATAAAAAACAATTTATTGAAATAAACTGAATTGCATCATCACCCACTACATTTCCCTGATTTGCATCCCAACGACTTTCGGTTGTTTGCGTAAAGAAATAATCCAATGAATTAGTGGATAAAACATAAAAAATTGATACATGAAGAATTATTAGACAAAATAATTATTGATCGAAACGTCAACGATTACGTCAATTATATTAAAATTATTTTAAATAGGGATTCTTCTTTTTAGTTGCTGATCGGATGTCATAGGTACATTTATCCTTGAGCAAAATTTGAAAACATTGGCACAATTCGAGGAATTTTACCACAAATGCAAATTCCTACATTATCTAATTATAATTTATAATACATAACCTCAAAATTTTAAGCATTTTCAGCACTATTTTCTACGTTTTAGTCTCAATCTACGAGACATTTGACTCACACTATATTTTAGTTCAATACGTGATTAATATAATTATAATTTTGAGATACCTTGTAATGAATCATGACTTTAATTGTTTAATAATGATAAAAGAAAATTATCTCCAGTTCCAACTGTCCAAATATGTTAATTGTACATACATCCTCAATTATTGATCGGCATAATTATATATGGACCCAATTATTTATTACGCCCTGTATTAATATTATAAGTATATAGCGAATTTATTGATGCTTTTTCTCATAAAGTACTCCATTAATTAATTAATTATTGAGTTTTTAGTTTTCGATCTTTTCGTATATATTAATTCTCTACATATCTAGCGTTTTTTTTTGGTGTAATTTACACAGTTTCTTATTATAAAAACCATAAATGACTATCGCGACATAAAACAAACCAGAATTCTATTGCCTTTTTATCTACAAAAAAGTAGACAACATCATTTTGAATATTATTTTGGAACTATACCCAGAAAACGAAGATATCTGACGAAACTATACAGGACCGAACTGACTCAATGTTTTACCAAAATTTATTCATATAAAATTATACTGTTAAATAATACTGTTAAATACTTCAATTGTCAAATAGCAAGCAATTCGAGGACGATCTGGTGGAAAATCTTGACTAAAACGTGGGTTTTTATTTATTGATTTGTATTTAAATTAAATATTTTTAAGCAGAAAGTGATAATTTTCGAACGACACTCGTCAATGTGTTAAAATTTATATTTACGAAGAAGTGGGGTTATGATAACATTTCACGTCAAAAATCTATATGAAATCTTCAAATGAGATAAATCCGTCATAAAAACGAAGTTTTTATAAAAAAAATCATTGAAATCGGATAATTTTTCTATTTTATTAGAGCTTAAAAAAATACAATAATCAAAATGATAATTTTTTGATTAACAGACTTAAAACTTGGTTAGAAAATTATAAAAAAAAATATGGGAACATATTAGAAAAGTTATTCCCAGAAAATCCTCTTAGCCTATATAACTTCCCTTTGTCTGTATTGAAAAACGCACCCCAATTTATTTCAACCCCGTCTACACGCGGTAATTTAATGACATTTCGTTGGCCCTCTTTTAACCTATACAAACCGTGCGATTTTAGTGAAACATTAAAACGAAATTAATTCAATTTTTTTCGTATTTAATACGCGATTTATTCTAGCAAAATATCGAAAAAATTTATTGGATATTATATAGTGCGAGTCGAAATTAATTACATAAAATATGAAAAATTATTATTAATTTCAATGAAACCTTTCATATTGTGATAAAAAATTAACAAAGACGTTTAATCATCTTTTTATCGAGTCTCCTGATAAAGTATCCGTCGAAAAATATCTGTTGAATATTATATAGTGTGAGTCGAAATTAATTACGTAAAATACGAAAAATTATTATTAATTTCAATGAAACCTTTCATATTGTGATAAAAAATTAACAAAGACGTTTAATCATCTTTTTATCGAGTCTCCTGATAAAGTATCCGTCGAAAAATATCTGTTGAATATTATATAGTGTGAGTCGAAATTAATTACGTAAAATACGAAAAATTATTATTAATTTCAATGAAACCTTTCAAATTGTAATAAAAAATTAACAAAGACGTTTAATCATCTTTTTATCGAGTCTCCTGATAAAGTAGCCGTCGAAGAATGTCTGTTGGATATTATATAGTGTGAGTCGAAATTAATTACGTAAAATACGAAAAATTATTATTAATTTCAATGAAACCTTTCAAATTGTAATAAAAAATTAACAAAGACGTTTAATCATCTTTTTATCGAGTCTCCTGATAAAGTAGCCGTCGAAGAATGTCTGTTGGATATTATATAGTGTTAGTCGAAAAAAAATTACGTAAAATTTTTGTAAATAATGCAAAAAATGTCAAAATTTCGCGGCCCAAAAATGCATATAATTAAATCTAACAATAATATTTACACTTATAAATTAAAGGTAACATTTAAAAAGGAACTACAGGCTTTCTTTTCATCTTAAATATTTCTTTTTGATTGTACTAAATAATCAACTATGAAATTCGCCCGTGACAACTGTACATAAACTACATAAATATGATTTTTAACATATTTGGTTTACAAACAGCCTTTAATTTACAAAATTAAAAAAAAATATCTCACTTTCTTTTGACTTTGGTCTTATTTTGCGTATCGCTGTTTTTTCTATCGACTCCGTTTTTGACGTTGTTCAAAAGTAATCGGAACTGCATTATTTGGACAGCAGTTACCGTGGGATCGCTACAAGATTCCAACCATTTCAAAAATTTCTCGCCGTGCAGAAGCGCTTCTCTTTGCTTATCCAAATCCTCGTCTTTACTACGCTTATTTTCGGTAACGGTGATGTTATTATTCAACAAAATATTATCCAAAACGGCTCTTACTTTATTATTGGAAGCCTTCTCGAGCAATTTTTGTTTTTCGTCTTTCAATGATAAATTTTCGGCGTTTTGTTGATCAGGTATTGAAACGGCGCTTTTAGGCGATATATTCTTAGTTAATTGTTGATATAATATCGGATCGTTAACTCCTAAACCTCTATAAGCTAATTGATTGAGCCATTTCCACAACGACGGTCCTTTTTTCGGATAATTACCAAAATCCTCCCAAAAATTATTAACCGAACTTTCGTCTGTTAATTCCGTTTGATTATTAACAGACGATGTAGGAACTGAATTATTCATATTATTCAACATTTGTTGAGACGATAACCAATACCAAACCGAATCTTGTACTGACTGCACATCTTTAGGTAACTGACAATTATTTTGATCTACAGTAGTTAATAAATTATTCGAAGAACTTACTGCATTCGTCGTATCGATTTTATTCGGCGGTTGTTGTTGTGCTTTCATCTGTTGTTGTGTTAATATCGAATTCCATTGAGTAATCAACGAAATATTCGTACTTAAATCCGATAATAACGATAAATTATTCGTATTATTCGGCATAAACATTTCAGGTCTATTTAAACCTAATTCTACGCTTAATCTGGCGAGTTCGGCTCTGTTTCTTTCGCGTTCCGATACGTGATTGGTCGATTTTAAAGTTGATTCAGCAACATTAGATTTCGTATTATTATGCAAGTTTAATGGTTTCGTATCCGTAGGTATTGTATAAGAATTATTCGTTCTCAAACTTAAATTGAAAGGTTGATTAAACGATTCGTCCAATTTCGGTTTTTTATTTAACGTCGAACGATCTAAAGATTCATCAGTTTCAGGACTAGATTGTCGAGATAAATAAGATATTTTATCTTCGTTTTTACACCAACCCCTCAAAGTCGATTCCGGTACACCGATATCTCTAGCCACCGATGCTTTACTTTCCCCGTCGTGAACTCTTCGGATAGCGTCCAATTTTTCGTGTGCAGTTAAAGCTCTCAGCGGTCGTTTGCTACTAGATTTTCCCGACATGATCACGTTCCAATTTCTATATCACAACAACTTTCAACACGTGGTTTCACGCCAATGAAAACTGCCCGAATGAGTGCGCAGTTCGAAAAAGTCATAAAGTGAAAAGTTTTCCGAAACAAATATATAAAGTTGCGGTAAAGTTTTGACGAATGCACACAGACACGTACAGCGACCGAAACTTTCGAACGCAGGCGCTGCAACGGATATAAATTACGAATTTTTTCGCGCTAATATAATAATTAAGAAATACCGAACCGCACACACCGTACAGACACCGAACTGTTAGTGAGGAATAGTTTCTTGTGCGAGTCTAAACCGGTGGTCAGTTTTCCTTTGTCCAGCGGATCAATACCAACGACGGACTAACGCGAACTGAGCGCAGGGCTGGCAATGGGGAGGTAGGCTCGCGGACCCCCGCGTGATAGCTTGACGTGACACATCTCCCACCCCCTTGTAGGGACAGCGAACCTCTAGGGAAGAATTTCTCGCAACGAGGCACCTTCACGCATCCGAACATTTACTAACACCGTTTGCGTTTCGTATATTTCTATGTGTATATAGTTAAACCGATTCTGTTTTTTAAAGAACAGCTGATAAAGATCCGTGGTACGGACGGGTATGAAACCCTCAACTTTTTACCTAACCACACCGCGTATTTGATGAACAACTGTTGCGTTTTTTATCTATAAAAAAAATCGCCTGATTAATATGGGAATAAACGCGCAATTACAATTTTTCAATAGCAGAAAGAACGTATATTCTGATAAATAGAAAAACGACCAAGAAAAACAACCCTAAAGAGAAACCGAGATGATAAACGTTTTCAACTTTTTTACGATTTTGTACAGTGACGTTCCCACCGAATCTCATTTACTAAAATAATATTCAAATAACGCTCGAAATCAAATAAAACGTTAAAATAAACATCAGAATATATAAAACATCGTAGAGTTTATCATATTGAGTAGAAACGATTCAAAATTATATCACAGTATTTCAGAAAGCTTTTAGGAGACTTATAAAAAGTTTATAAACACTTTGGAAACCGAAACTCATCCCCTATCAACTATAACACATTAAATGCTTCAAGCTGTCGCAAAAACGTTTTAGAAATTCTAAGATTACATGAAAATGTCTTAAAGAATGTCTAAAACACCTCAGATTGTCCAAAAATGTATCAGTGTATCTAATGGCATATAAAAATATTTTCGAAATGTTTCAAAGTATGTCGAAGAAACTCGAATTACCTATAAACGTTTTTCCGGGTATCAGAATATTTTACAAACATTTTTGAGTGATAATAAACTCTCAGATTACTTCAAAATCATCTCAGGATATTTGAAAATGGATCAAAGAATTGAAAAATATTTTAGTTTCTGAAATTATTTCATATTAAATGAAAATAGCTCACAAAATTTCAGAAATATCTCAGATTTCTTAAAAACTTATTCGAAATTCAGAAGAACTTTCAGGTGAATATTAAAAATGTCTCAAAGCACTCAAAAACTTGTCCCATTAAATCAAAAACGTGTTAGAATTTCTAAATATATTTCAAAAACATCTGAGTTTTTTGAATCATCTTATATCACGTTAAGATGTTTGAATATACTCCATAGATTTTCAAAAACGTCTCAGAATAACTCAGATTTCTTGAAGACGTTTTCGAAATATATAAAAACTAACAGAATGTTAGAAATGTCTCAGTACACCCAAAAACCTCGCAGAAGTTTCAAAAACGTGTTAGAATTTCTAAATATATTTCAAAAACTTCTGAGTCTTCTGAATCATCTTATATCACGTGAAAATGTTTGAATATACTTTATAAAGTTCCAAAAACGTCTCAGAGTAACTCAGATTTCCGAAAAACGTATCCAGAATATTTAAATACTTTAAAGAGAATGTTAGATATGTCTCAGAACACCCAAAAACTTCTCAGAAACTTCAAAAACGTGTTAGAATGTTTAAAAATGTCTCAAAGACATCTGAGTTTCCTAAATCATTTTATATCACATGAAAATTTTTGAATATACTTCAGAGAGTTCCAAAAAGTCTTAGAATACCTGAGATTTTCTAAGAACGTATTCAGAATTGTTAAAAACTGTGAGAAATGTCTCAGAACACCCAAAAAGCCTCCCAGAATTCCAAAAACGTCCCAGATTCTCTCAGATTTCCTAGAAACGTATTCGGAAAATTTAAAATATCGGAAATATATTAGAGATCTTAAAATATCTAAATATATTTCAAAGCAACCTCGGAGGACCTGAAAACATCTCAGATTACGTGACATTATCTAAAAATATATCTCAGAACTTCAAAAAAGCCTCATAATACTGCAGATTTCTTATAAATTTAATAGCTTAGCATCTAAAAACTTTCTGGAACATATAATAAAAATATTTCAGTGTCTCAGAGCATCTCAGATTGCATCAAAACGTCTCAAATATATCAAAAAGCTACAAGGTTGTTTTTATTGACTTTCTTAAACTCGCATCAGGCATTTAAATTGCGCCCTTTTTACCCTTAAAAAAATACCAGTACGCCCTAATAAATCAATCAGTGTACTAAATTCCATAGGCGCGTTATAACAAGTTTATTAGAATCCGAAAATGTTCGTCGTTTTTATTTCGATGATCTTACTAATATGTTTCATCGAAATGAACCAATTAACTGTTCGATTTTCTTTCTTATATTCGATCTGTCAAAAATCGATTTAAATTATCGAAACCGAATGAAAACAATTCTTTCTGATTCTTTTTTTGTTGAGAATTAATAATCGATTTCTATTATTATATTCCGAACGATTTCATCTGCATGGAATTTATAAGTAGGTTAATTAATTTTCCTGCCTACTAAAAAAAGTGATACGCCTATGGGTTACGGATGCTTCATTATTCATAAGAATAGACTATAGAAATAATTTTTTAAAGCATTAACATAACTTAACAAATTTATATATGTTAAATAACTAATATTTAACTTTATGTTAAGTGAAAATTATCCAGAGTTTTCTTTATTTCATCTTTTTGTTACCTGTATATTTGTGGGTTAACGCTTTTCCAATTATTAAAGTTTCCTTTTTATTTTTCATTTAAAGAGGTCAAAGTATCCGGTTCGTTAACAAACCAACTGTTGCTCTGAATGTATATTAAATCGCAATGAATTTTATCGCGGCCGAAAATTCAACGTAGTTCATTTGTTTGCTTTCTCTAAATCGGAGTTATGAATAAAAAGGGTTGAATGACTAATTAATTTCGAAATGATCCGACAACAACGAATTAATAGGGGGCAATTACATTTGTACGTAATCGTCGATACTACAATTACGAGGCCATACGAAAAGTATCAATTTTATTAATTTTATTATTTATTTCTAAAAATTTGACCTTGGGATCGTACTACTAAGTTAAATGAGAAAGCATTCGGGGTTTTTGTTAACAGATTTTACTTACCTCAATGCCGTTTTTACCTGAAAACATGTCTTCGCGCCTTTCGCGACCCTTTACAAGCCAAAAAGCAAAAGTATTGACGGATGACAATACGCCGTTGAAAGGATGAAAGTACAGCTACGGCCATATTACGACTATTAGAAATTTCTATTTACAAAGCAGTGGCGGAGCTGCGGTAATAAATTCTGCAGCAACGATCACAAATTTTCCTCATATTAGACCGGTAAATAAAATAAGGAAAATATTTTCCCACTTTTTAGGAAAAAAAAATCCACCCCTGTTGTTAAAAAATTGTTGTCTAGATCGAAATTAGCATCACCCTCGTTATTTCAACTCAAGAAAATCAGGTGTATCGTTAATTTTTACATGTAGAAATCGTACGACGACAATGATAATACTTTCTTAAAGGTCGGTTAAGGCCGTAACCGATTCTAAAATTATCTAACGTCAAATATATTAAGTATATTTCAAAAAAGCGTGTATTGAACAAAGATAAAAATAACTCTTATTTAATAGCGTCACATCCTGTATATATCATGAAACCAGTTAACACCGTGTTCAATTCTTTATTATCCCCATTGAACTTCAGGATTACCCAGGTAAAAATTTACGTTTCTAATAAATTTAAATACCCATGAAACTTTCTCTAATTATAGGTGAACGACAAATTTTATTTTTCCGAAAAATAAGTTGACGTTTTGTTGACATTGTTTTCAATAGTTCCAAAAATAGTTTTCAATCGACCTTCCACACAAATTGTAAACAATTATGCCAAAATTGGTCAACACTGTATATCTAAACAATAGATACCTCGAATAATTTGTTATATATTAAATTTACTATATATCCCAATGAATATGTATAATTTATGTGTTATCTCGAAGAATTATTCTATCAATTAGTATCTGCAGAATTTGTTTCAAAAATAACAATATTAACGAATGATTATTGTAGTTACTAATTTCAAATTTGTTATTTTTTTTATTGGTGATGATTATGTCTTAAAGTTATTTGTACTTATGATGTTACTTGTACCGTTACCCTCAATGCCAATATGTATAAATGGTGACCTATCTATTAGTCAAACCATAGACATATTTTGTTTGATATATTTATCTATGCTTCGCTTATAAATATAGGTTTATGAAAAAATTCATCTATTCTTTTTATTATTTATCTATGGTTTATTTTATAACCTGCAAACTAGGTATATTTTAAATCTTTCATTATTTCCAAAATAGTTAATTACTTTTCGTATTAAATAGAGTAGTTTACAGGCAGAATTAATACATTAATTTACACGTTGCTAGCATTTTCAAGGTATTTGTATAACTTATTTGTTTCCAAAAGGTTTTTCTTTTATTTCCCAACAACACGTTCCTTTGGAATTGCAGAAAAGCTGGGTAGCATTGTAACTAAGAGTTGCACCGATAAATAACAAATGTTTAATATTGTTTCGGGATTCTTGGAGCCATTGAAGTAAAAGGAGATAATATCGAGATCAGAGAGAAACGTGTTTGCGTTTTGAATTTTTGTTTGGCAAGTTACTATTTTGAGCATTTATAACAAAAACTTCATTTGCTTGTCACAACTAGGAATCGTATTTTTAATTTCACTTGTGTCATTAATTTAAAACAAAATTATACAGCTTTAGAAAATAGTGGTAGTAAAAATTGCATATATTTGTTGTTAGAACCAACAATAACTATAAACGTAACTGCAACTCTATATTTTCATTATTATCAGGAAATATAATTGACGTACTCTAAATTTTTTCAACTCAAATTCGAGATTAAAAATTTTACAACCTCTAACTCGTTTTTTTGAAGTTTATCAGTTTCTTCTAATCTAGTTTCATCACCTTTGAAGATGGTTATTACTTATTTACTTTCTTCTATTGGAATTCCAGTGTAAACATAATTTCCAACAAAATACTTTGTTATCAAAATTATAGTTTTCCTATATTGGCAATATCGAAGGTACATAGAAACGAAAAAATTATAGATACTTAATGTTAACTATGGTTTATTTTCTATTTTTTCAGGTATAGGTAGATGGGATATTGAAATACAGGATGATTATTATAATTTTTATTTTGTTTTTGATATCTGAACTATATCCACAAACAAAACATTTTCCTTCACACTTTAGTAGGCTTAGGACTGTCAACAGTGAGATGTTGGCATGTTTAAAAAATGTTTCTGTTTGAACATGGTACATACAATGGTACATAAAAAACTGATTTTATAACCATGGTTAATCAATGGTTACCTTTGTCTTTCTTGCAGCTTTCCCTATATTTAACATATGATATATCATCACATATAGTCTTTATATTGTTGATCTTTGCCCTTCAAAATTTTATTAATAATACCAATGTAATGAAAGATGCATATGTTAAAACTAATATTTACAAACGTATTTACATAATCCTTATGATCTGATCAAAATATTGAGGAAATGTCTGTCAAATCTCCCAAACAAAATATTTGTTTCTTTATGCCTAGCGAATTGATTAACTGGGGCAATCTTTTGAAAATTTTATCAGGAAAACTTTTAAAAATATCACAGAATTTTGCTGAAGGCGCACATAAAATATTAGATTTGATTAGAATTTACTTTCTAAAAGTTATGAATAAGTGTATTTGAATGAATAATTATAACTTTAGAAATATTGTTTCGTTTCCATATTTTCACTTATTGCTTTTTTTTGTACCAACCAGATGTAGGTAATGACTACGATTTGTTTGCTGAATCCCAATTTAAAGGTTTGATATACATATTAAAACCATTGTCTAAGATTCCCAAATCTGTTTTATGAATGTATTATTTTAGGTTTTTATGGAAAAATGATGGGTTGTAAATTAATGACGAGCTTACTTACAAATCGTTCCCATTTGGTACATATTCCTTCAGGATGACTAATTGGTACAATCCCAGTTATTATATGAAATTACAACTACACTATCTATGAAGATCACATAATATATTGAGGTGAGTTTTCATATTTTAATTTTATATTATAGAATTGCTTTCTTTTTACGTACAAATCGTTTTTATGAATGTATCCTTTTAGGTTTTTATGGAGAAATGATGGGATGTGAATTAATGATGAGTATACTCACAAATCATTCCCATTTGGTACATATTCCTTCAGGATGAATAATTGAAACAATCCCAGTTACTTCTCTGGAATTACAACTATACCATCAATGATGATCACAAATTATATTTAGGTGAGTTTTTAAATTTTATATTATATTAATGAACGTCATTTATTTGTACAACTAAATGGTATTCAAATTTCATCCTTCAGCTTGTTTTACTTACTTTATTAAAAATAAAAAAAAATTTCTCATTGATTGAATTGTAACTTGGATATTAATTACTTTTGTTTTTATTTAATGTATTTACTTTGTTTAAACTGCTTTTTGAAGGCATTTCTGTTCAATATGTAGCTTTTTTGTATGATACATACTTGAAAAATGTTTTCCTAATGTAATTCATTTCATTATTTGCAAATATTAATTTAATTTATAGTTATTGTTCATAATATTGTGTCGTTAACATAAATAAATGTTGTAATTGTGTTTATCACTCCTGTAAGATCTTCAGGGTGCTTAATAGTCCAAAGAGTATGTTTATGCAAAAAATGTATAAAATATAACAAACTTATTATCTCAATTTCTACTTTTTTTCTAAAATCAATATTTTCGGAGATATTTAATCAAATTGTTATGAGTTTGAAGAAGATTGGGAGGCAAAACCTTTTACGGATTATTTTCTTTAATCAAACACTAGTTTTGATAAAAATTTCAGGAAAATAATAAGGGAGTTCATTGTTTCGGAACTACATCCCACTCATTTTACACCAGGGCTGATTTATCATCAAAATCTTGACAAAGACCTATCACTTATTTAATGTGAACTAGAATGTTTTGTTAACTTCTTTAGGTGACTTCTTTGTAGGTTTTGTAATTAAATTAGTTTTTTTAGTGTATCTAAAAGCTTGTAAACAGTAATTTCTCCAATTACTGTGATTTTGGTACCTTTTGAAACTACACAGTGAGTAGTACACATTTTATACACTGATATTCGTGAGGATTAACACAACTATTGAAAAACTTTTATGTATTAAAATCAAATATTAATTATATTTCTTGGTAATAGTTTAATTTACTTTGCTTTCTAAACAAATGGACTATAATCTATTTGAATTATAATATTTCTAATTTTTAATTTTGAATTTTCGTAGGATTTCAGTTACAGAAGATTGCGAAAAATGGGATACACTCAGCCATATACTACGTGAATAAGGATTCATAGGAGTCAAGTCTTCATTAGGATATGAATTAGAATGATCGTCTGAAATGAATTTGTTAGTTTTATACTATTTTTAATATCTATTTGGAATAAACTACAATTTCAATAACAAAAATTAATCTATTAATACAATAATTCAAATTGCAATGTTAATTTCACATTTTTTTTTTCTGTTTACTTGTTCATATTGGCATAATTTTTTTTATTTTAATTTACTTTTTGACTCAGTGCTTTTTATATTCCTTTATCGGATTTTTTTATTTTAATCTGTTGATGATTTTCTAAAATAAAGTAATAAATTATTCCTTAATAATATTAAAAATACTATCTATATAATATAGTGTGTTTCAATAAATTTTGACAAACCGATTTCACCATGTTAGGGTGTGTTTATTACATAAAATAAATAAAAACGTTTATATCATAATTATTGAAATTACATAGATAAAATTATTGAAAATTTATGTTATTATAAGAGTTTATGGCTTCTTTTGATTGAACAATTAATTTGAGCTTGTTTCTATAATTTTTTGTTAGATTTCATGTAAATTAAGTTAGAGTTATGTTAGCATTAATTCCAGGGGACCTGATTTATACTGAAAATCAAGGTAGTGGCAGAAGTATGGGAATTTGTTGTGGAGCAGTTGCAACAAAGTGGATCTAATGTGGGCAAAAAGGAGCTTTTAATACATATAAGAGCTGGAACTGTAGATAAAATAGAGCTTTAACTCATGAAAAAGCCAAAAAACTGGATTAAAAGGACTTTTAACTCATAACACAGCTGAAACTGTGGGTAAAAAGGAGCTTCAACTAATAAAACAGCTGAAACTGTTGATAAAAAGGAACTTTAACGCATCAAAACGGGAAACTGGATGAAAAGGACTTTTTAACTTATGAAAAAGCTGAAATTGGATGAAAAGGACATTTCAATTCATAAAACAGCTGAAACTTGATAATGAGTACTCTAATTCATTTATTTTATACAATTTTAAACATTATTGAATCTCTTTACCAAATACATAATTGTACAGTTTTATTATTTTGACTTTATCTTTTTCATCAATATTTCCAAGTATTTTATTCTGTATCTGTTATTGTTAACTTTTATTGGTTCTTATATTTTGTGTTCCATTATTTTTATTTCCGCCTATACCTAAAACAATTGAATGTGCGTGCATTCATTGAAGCTCAAATTTGAAATACTGGTTTTGTCTTTTATAAAATAAATAATTTTTTTTAATTAGAACAATTAAAATTTTGAAATATTCGATTTTTGTCTGTGAATGGTACCCATATTTTGTATGTGATTGTATATTTTATCAATAATAGCATAAAAAATGTCTGATCTGGATTTATAGTTGAATAAAATTTTTAAAATACTATTTTTTATAGTATTAACCATGAAAAACTTCCTATATGATACAAAACACATCGGTCATTAAGTTTCTAATCTAATAAACAAAAAACAGCTTTTTGGGAACGATTTTTTTTTTCTCATATTTAGTTTCCATAAAGACATCTTATGGATATTTTTCCCTTTTTTCAGGTACAAAAACCTAGAAATCAGATTTGGGGAAAATAATTTCGATTTTTGATTATTTGAATTATATAATCGTTTTTCTTATTATCTTTGTGGAACTGAATTTTCCTTGTTCTGTGGATGGAGCTGTAACTTTGTGATTTCCTTGTTCAATTACTCCAATAATTTTCAGTAATAGTCACTAATGAAAGAAGTTTTTCCATATTCATCATGATTTTCAGGAATTTTTTCATGTTATTTGGTATAACTTCATATTTTGGTTGTACTGATCGTTGAACATCATTGGTGCTTCTATAATCACATTCAAAATCTCGCATTATCAATGATTTTCCTGGAGAAAAGTCACCTTTGCAAGTCAAACCTCCACCTTCACTTCCAGAAATGTTTTTTTTTCATTATTCCAAAAAGTTTTTTCATTTAGAACATTATGACTAATGAACCCCATTGGAGAGTATGATCATAAAATTTGATAATTGTCATTTAAAAGTTGGTTCTTCTAAGAAAAAAAATTTGGATTTTATTTGGATTCGAATCATTGTAATTTCATATCACTGTATTTTGTCAAAATTTTTAAGTAGCACAATTTTTTGATCAGTAGTTAATGCTTCAAAAAATGTACAAACCTCAAATTTTCTTCACCTTTTGTATAACTGGTGGGCAGTAGAATGATGAAAACTCTCCTTTTTTGAGCTCACACCAAACTATCAATTTTTACTAAAGTAGATTTTTTATAATACTAAAATAATTTTCACATTAGGTTTGAATATTTGAAATATCTACGATTTTGTTCATATTCAATCAGTTTTTCTCTATTTCCAAACAATTCATGAATATTCGACGCTTTTTTTAAGTAATTCAATATAAATGTAAAATAGTAGATAAAAAATTGATTTCTCATTTGAGTTTTTTCATAATTTGAGTTATGACACAAACCCAAGTCTAGGATCAATGTAGTCAGTTACCAAACTATTTTAAAGCATTTGAAGATCCTAATTGTTTAAAATAATAAATAATTTTGTACATTTCAAACATTTACTTAATGTAATCTTCGGGCTCCAATTCTTTTTATTTTTATAATCGTTAGAGATTGGTGAAAGTTGTTCACTACTAGGAAGAGTAATATTTTAAATTGAGAGTTTGCATCAGTTCTCTCCAACTAATTCTCTATATTTTGTTATTAAATCAAGATTTAATAATTTTTAGATGTAAATTTTGAAGTTTTTTATTAGATTCTTTTTATATTCTCTAAAAATTTTCACTTGTGATCAAATAACACGTGATGGTAATAATTTATATGAACACATCTTTATTTGATTGTACATTTTATTACACTACATATATTTCTACTTTCACATGTGGAACACTTTACCAACTCAATGGGTTTTGTTGTATGTAGGTTCATCCATTTTTTTCTTATTTTTTGGGTTCTCCACCATGTAGACATACCATCTATTACCAATATCATATTACACAATCGTTTGTTAGTATGCAGAATTTCATGGTCATTCTCTTTTCTTTATGAAATTCTTTCTCTTGTCTACCCATTTTGCTTTATCTTATTGCTCATTTCATTTTCTCTACAAAAGCAAAGGGTATTGTTAACCTTTATATTTCAACTGCAAACAAATTTTACTTTCCTAAAACTTTACTGTTACGTTTTCCAAAAACTGTTTTCCATTCTAAATTTTCAATTTAAATCTTATAAAAAGAAAACACATCTTCGCAGACTATGTTCATGGGCATATATCCCTGGAAAACATAATGGTATAAATTCAGGAATGTAATAATTTACTCAAAAAAAAAATAAAAAAAATATCAATCCCTTTGTTTTGTGGAGAATATAAAATAAATAATAAGATGAAAGAAAATGGAAGACAAGAGGAAGAATATCATAAAGAAAAGATAAGAAAATGATCATGAAATTCTGCATATGAATAAACTTATCATGTAATATGACTTTAATGAATTGTTAGTAAATGAATCCTAATGGTAAAATATCCAATCACACAAAATAAGAAGAAAATGACTGAATCTATATTACTGAATAACAAAACCAATTGTTTAAAAGCAGAAGTATATTTAGTATGATAAAAACAATTAAAAATCTTGAAAGAGATATGTTCATCTAAAGTATATCATTATGCTTTATGTCCAAACATCACATATTTTGAACATTTGATTAATTTTTGAAATAAAGAGTTAACTGGTACTTTAGAGTAAATAAATCTTGATTTACTATCATCAAAATAGGGAAAAATTGGTGGAAATAAATAATATGATTGTATGTATGTAAATATATACCTTTATTAGAATTAAAATGTTTGACAAAACATTTTTATATTTACACGGTGTATAAAAAAATATTGTATTGTTTATAAAAACGTCCATCAACTTCTTTTCTACAATCTGATTATGAAAATTTTTGTAATTCACTTTATGGACGTTTTTTTAAGAGAATCATTATATATGTACTACTCTCTATGAATATAACTTTTTTCAAACTACTCTTACAACTTGAAATTGATGGTGTTTCATTACCTGTATAGTAAACTTGAAATTTGCAATAAAAACTTTGTAGCTAGATATTAGGTTATACAAGTACTAGAATGAGTCACTCGATTACAAGTTATTTAATAAAAATACTGTATTTTTATTTATTTCTCTTTGAAACCTGTTTTAACCATAGAGATAATACACATATAAGCAAAAGTCACCCGCCTATGCGGAAGAGATAGGGAATTCGAGGTTACATTTGAAGTATAATCATTGACGACTCTATCTCTTTCTCATTAGAGTGGGATAAACATTTCCACTAACACAGCATCCTATAGCTTGTTGCCTTTTCTGTAATGTCTATATGGTTATAACTATTTCCTCCTTAGGTGCCATAAGCATCTAACTATAACTAATTATCAAACAGTTAGTTATCAATAACTAACAACTGTTTGATAAGGTAATTAGTTATAGTTCTATGGCTATGAATGGCACCTAAGGAGGAAAGAGTTATAACCATAGAGATGTCTGTTACAACTTTCATATAACAGACATATCTCTATGGTTAATAACTCTTTCCTCCTTCGGTGCCATACGCATCGAACTAATAGTTCCCATTTTCCTTGTATATATTATTTTATTATCTAAAAAATAAAATTTATAAAAATTCTACTTTCGTTTAATTTCTATAGGCAATACTAGCGCCATCTAGCGGGGAGTAGCCGAACTACGAAATTTACATTTACAACAACAAATCATAAAAATATGAAGAGTATCTCCATATTTTCATGATTTACAACCATGGGGACGACCTATGACATTTCTTCAATGCCCGTTCGGAAATGACGCGAATTATTTCCAAATAGACTATAACAAGATCTTACATGAAGAATTTTCCCAAGACAGAAGCGTGGGTAGTAGTTAATGAATAAAGGGGGCGCACATGTTACAGAGAGTATTTGAAAATAGTCACAGTTCAAGAAAGGGGCTTTGCATCAAGTCCCCCTCTTAAATAGTAACCACCCACAAATACCAAGGTAGATATTAAAACAGAGGCGTCCTGACAATTTTTTGTTTTGGATGCCGAATGCAGTGGCGTGTAAAAAAGGTTTGAATAGTAGTATGAATTGAATGTTGAAAAAAAACCCGTATAGGACGTCTCAGAAATAAATAACATATGCACGCTTCTGTCTTCTATTCTTTTATCTGCTATCCAAAAAGAAGCATGTTCTTAAGATGTTTAATTATTGTTAATTAAAAATAAATCATAACTAAGCCTAAAATCCGATATTAACGGATTTTATTGAGATAGTTTGATTTACTTTTGATTAAAAATAATCAAACACCTTGGAACTTGTTCTATTCGAATACCTGTTAGGAGAATGAATAATTTATCAATCACGAGGAATGTGAATCATTATATAGAAATTTACAATAAATTGGTGTAATATATGTATATAGTATTTGAACTTACCGAAATTTCAAAGAACTCCTATATCAATCAAAAATAACATTTATATTATTACATTCGGTTCGCCCCTTGTAATAATACATGTCTACAAATCGTTGTACTGAACACACTGTTTAAATCAAAAAGAAATGAATATAAACGGGTTTAATACAAATTGAATATACAGTAAAATTAAATTAACAATAAAGGTTTCTACACATTATACGAAGGTCTTGAAAAGATGAATTGTTGAAGTTGGAAAAAAACTAGATATATATTGAAATAAGTTTGGTAGTAAATATGTTCATAAACACATTATAGTTCAGATAATTCCAATATATTAAAATTACGAAGTACATTATGAAATTTGTTCTAGTAGCAGCATTGGTGGATTTCATAAGCATTTCCAATTTTGAACAGATTATTGATATGAACAACTTGGAAGAAAAATTATATAAATCTTAACGAGAGAAATTATATTGATGTTTAATAAATGTTACTCACCATTTTCACTCACTAAATATGTATAAATAACACTACACAATCTCTAATAAAGCACCACAACCAACGCGCTCGTAACTATAACCCTAAAATTATATGATATAACCGTACTAGTAGGCTATAAAAATAATTTCAAATCTTCTTTTTTCTCAAGTGATATAATTGATAGATAAATTAAAAACATAGACGAAACTTATTTATCTATAGCGCAAAATAAATTTAATGGAATTTAATCCAAATTTTCATAAAATTGATTTTTGTTCTTTTTATGTTATAGATAACCTAGAAATGAATTGATATTTATCCTTAAAACTCGATGGAATATTAACATAAAGTTAATAAAGATATATAACGAGAGGTATGTAAATTATCATCTTATTTCATGAACTATAGATAAACTAAAAACGTAGACGTATTTAAATTCACATCTATGTTTTTACTACGTTGCCAAATTTCAATGAAAAAATTTATTAACAAATAATTGCATATCATAAATACAAACAACAAATTGTTTTTAATTGTTTTTAACAATAATCTAGTAAATTTAATCAATTTCACATTAAATTAAACAGGAAAAAAATCAAAATAATATGATAAAAGTTAAAGTTAAACTGTATGGGGATGCTGGGTTCTAAGATGTTTGTTACGATCTCCTTTTTGTCGAAATTCTCTCCCGCAAACATGACAAGGATAAGGACGTTCGTCCGTATGTATCCTTCGATGATTATTGAGAGCGTCCGCTCTGAAAAACCGTTTTGGACACAACTATAACAAAATTCAACAAAATAGAAAAAAACCGACCAAATAAGTTTTCACTATACGGGGGGCTTCGGAAAACTAATACTTACGTCACACGCATATCTCCTGTCATTGGTGTGTATCAAACGATGCTGATAATAAACGGAACCAGTCAAAAAGCATTTATCGCAAACGTTACACTTAAACGGTCGTTCTCTAGTGTGGGCTTTCCTTATGTGGTCCTTCAGATCAGGACGAATCGTGTACCGCGCTTCGCAACCTTCGTGGGGGCACGCGAACGGTTTGATTCCTGAAATTACGTACTATAACTAAGTAGATAACTGATATACAACTCGTTTCCAAATTATGCAACTAAATATCGAAATGTATTATTGCATAGTTGCCAAATTTGTTCTTTTTTCAAGTTGATGATTACTTACCTTGGTGGAATCGCATGTGTTGCCAAAGATGTGATGTTTGTGAATAGCTGCGCCCGCACGTTTCGCAAACGTATGGTTTCAGCATTTTGTGAGCGCGACTGTGAATCATCAATGCTTTGGCCGTATGCAGAACCTGCAATATCGTACAAAGCATTATACGGGGTGATTCTTTATCTACCAATAACTGTTTATATACTCTACAAAGTTTTTTTAATTTACGAGACATCCTGTATACATAAAAAGGTGTAAAGCATAAAAAATGGCAATCGAGAATAGATAATTGATTTTGAATAATTTAATACACAAAAAATGATAGAATAAACATATAAATAAGATTTTTTAATCTACGAGGGATGTTTGTGAAGTGATATCAAATTTGAAATAAAAAAGATCCAAATTTTTCACCTAAAAACTTGGATTTCCAATTTTTTTTCGTAATTAGCAACAACTAAGATACTATTGTTTAAAAATATTGACGAAGTAATAAAATATCTCGTTAGTATAATAAATATATTTATTTACGAGACATTCTGTATACATAAAATGATATAAAGTATAAACAATGGCAATCACCAATAGAAAAGTGATTCTGAATAATTTTAAATAAAAAAAGTAACAGAATATCGATATAAATAAGATTTTTTTTTATTATAAAAGGGTTGTTTGTAAAGTTGTTTTTATTTTGACATAAAAAAAGATAGATACAACAAATTTATTGTACTAAAATTAACCCTTCTTGCACTAGTCTTTGACGTAGAACCTGATTAGTTACAGGGTAGTAGAACGTGTATTAAACCAAGAAAAAGGCTGTAGATACCGAACTAAGGCAAACTAGTACCATCCAAAGCTGTAATTGTTTATTCACGCATTAAAGCCAGCCGCTAAATTAACAGTGACCTTCAATATGGTAGACCAGTGATTCCCAAAGTGGTCCAGATGAGCCCCCAGGAGCCCACAAGAGGCTCAACTCAGCAAACTTTTGAATTTGAGAATATGACAGAAGTATAGGAGATCTATTAATGTACTAGGAAAAACTTTATAAAATGCTATTTGTATGCATTCTACAACTCAAAAGATGTTTTAAAAATGCTTAAAAGGATGTCACAATGTGATGAGAGATGCCGTTTATCCTATATGAAATTTTGTTCGAAAATGTAATGTAGAGTTCATCAAAATTACTTAAAATATAAGCCAACAACTACAAAATGAAAAATAAAAAGGGTTTAGGTGATTACAAGATTATTTTATAAAATATATGCCTTATAAAAAGCATAAATTGTGAAAAAATCACTAAGAAAACAAAAAAGGAGAAAGTTCTGAGTTTCCGAAAGTACAAAATGCTTTATAAGAAAAAACACGAAAAAAATAATCATAGAAACTTGAAAATGATATGGACATAGCGTTAAAAAGGATTACAGACACTTATTATGATTAATTTTGTTTTTCTCACCTGTCCACATTCGTCACAAGTAAAATTCGAAGCGTGTTCTTTCTCTCTGTGCAACTCGAGCTCTTCGACGTTAACAAAAACTTCGATGCACCTCTCGCACTGATATTTAAAACCATTACCGATTTCGGAATTCATTTTTTTTGTCGTATCAATTTCGTTTTTGGGCCATTTTCGTTTCCTTCCTTTTTTCTTTTTCTCCGTAGTATTGAAGCCATTTTTAATTTGATCGGTATTGTTTTGGTCGACGTTTTCTTTATTTTCACCTATTTCCGAGTGGTAATTTATGTTGATAACGGGTACGTCTAGAGTTTCGAAAACGTCCTCGATGAGTTTATCGAGTATCTCTTTGTTGTTATCACTTTTTTCGACGGTTTGTTGTTGTTGTTGTCCATCGACTTTGTTATTATTATTATTAGTTTCTTCGGTCGCTTGTAGATGGCGTTTAGAAGTGTAGTGCTTCTTTTTTATTTTGTGCGTATAGAGTAGCTCGTGGGATTTGAACGTCCTGTCGCAATGTTCGCAATAGGTTAGTTTCGGCAAATAGAACAGACTGACGTAGTCCGAACATTTCATCATCCAATGCTGAGCGGCCGTCGGGTAGGAATCGAAAACTTGAAAGCAATTGACGCATTCGTAATTTCTGGATGTGGTGTGCGATTTTTGGTGTGTAAGCAAAGTATTTTTATCGGCGTAGGTTCTATTACAAAATTCACATTGTAATAAAACTTCCGTTAATACTTTTTCGATATTTTCGTTGTCTATCACTTCTTTCGAATCGTCCGTTATTTGAGGTTCGTTTTCGATTTCAACGTTCACGCAAAATGTCACGTGGTAACTAGCGGTGAGGTGCGATGAAAAAACTTCTTGACACTTTTTACATTTCCACACGGCAACGTCGCTTCTGTAAAATTTCGAAATATCTCCGGCTTTTTTGCAATGGTTCTCTTTGTGAATCCTGAGACGGTTTTCGCTGATGAATTGTTTGTTGCAGTGCTCGCACATATTTTCTCGCGAATTTTCGTGACTCAATTGGTGTCGGGTGAAATTATTTTTATTCGCGAATTCTTTGTTGCAAAAATCACAAACGAACTTCGTGGGATTTTCGGTATCGACTTCTTGGGAATCGACGTCCGATTTTAGAACAACCTTTTCGGCGTTAAATTCACACTGGTGTCTTTGATATTGATATTTCGTAGGAAAATTCGTTTCGCAATTTTGACATCTTATCATAGTAGGAATATTTAATATCGATTTACCCGCACTAGCAGTCGGTGAATCGGACATATCTTCAAATTTTATACATTTGATAATTTGTTCATTTGTCTCGAATTTGTTTAAATTTAATGTTAATCGATTTTCGTTAGATAATAATACATTGGGATCAAAACTTACGTTTACTTGACAAAAGTTATTCATTGATATCGGTTCTTTCGTTGTCGAATTAATTTCGTACCACATTCCCGAAGTCGCCATTCCGTTTTCTTCTATTTTATATATATGTACAATAGTGTTATTAGCAAGAATGTTCATTTCGAAAAATCACTTGGATTTCTTCAAAATCACTTCGCTTTCAAAAAGTCTACTGGAACTATGTTTTATTTAAAAAACAAAGAACTCTTGTCTTGTCACTAAGGGAAAGATTCGCAGATGTTTTTTTTTATTCATTTATCAATTATAACAACTTTCAAATTTTATAGACGTATACTATTCAGAAAACTATTTGATTAGTTTTAATCATGTCTATTCTTTTCATTACATTCGCAATAAAAAGAGATAGTGCTAACATCATTGTTTAAAACGGACCAATTATAATATTGAGTTATATCAACCAATGGTATTAAACGAAAGGTAAAAAGAATTAATTCATTTATTTATTAATTTTGTTGATAATATCATTGTTATTCAAAATAAACGGTTAATATATATCTCTTTTATTTATTTAATAAATCTTTAAATTTCGCATCACTGTATTGTTTTATGACAATATCTGTCATCTGTCAATTGAAAATAAATAAACATTAACAAACTTCAAATCGATTTGAAAATATTGATTAGGTAGATCAATCGAACTTTACCCTCATTTCATTAACAAGGTATTTAGCATTTCATTTATTTAAGTAATTGAGCTTAAGCTTAAAGATGTATAAGTTGATGTTTTCAAAAATTGTGTAATTTTCAATGAAAAAATAAGATGAAATGGAAAAAATTATACAGTAATATGTATAAAACTTATTAATGTTTAATTCTAATGTATAGTATCAAAAATAATTGAATTTTCATAAATGTCATCAATTTTCTACCCAAAAACAATTTTTATTTCATCCAAATCCAAAATAATAATTCTTCTCAATCCTAATAAAAGTTTTTTCAACTTTATCCTCATTTTTTACCAAAGAATAATTTTTATTTTATATAATTTCCTTAAGATCTCAAAAATTTTTGAAAAAAACTTGATATTATATATTGAAAATTTTGTAATGGTATTTTTCTTCGTTTTATACTGAAAAATCTTACATCCAAATCGTAAGCAATTTCATTTTTTATCGTAAATAAAATGGTAACTTTTCTTTGTTTCCTACCCAAAATTTTATCGAAATGAAAAGTAATTTTTTGGTTTTTTCGATTTGCACCCAAAAACATTTTAATTTGGAGAATTTCATACAAATCGCATTAGATTTTTAGTCCAATTACATGTTTTTCAACTTTTCTTTGTTTTAAACCCAAAAATTATTTTTATTTTTCAAAATTTCATTAAAATCCAAAGAAATTATAATTTTTTTAGTCCAAAACAACATTGTAACCCATTTTTTTTATTACAGAATTTCATCCAAATCAAACTAATTTCAATTTTTCTAATCAAAATAAATTTTTTTCTACATTATTTCGTTCTACATCCAAAAATTGTTTTAATTTTGTAAAGTTTTAACCAAATCCAAAGCAATTTTATTACATTTTTTTGCAATTTTTCGTCGTTTTACACAAAAAATTGTTTTTATTTTTAAAATTTCATCCAAATTTTGTTTTTCTTAGTTCAAAATAAATTTCTTCATTCCACGCCCAAAATTTGTTTTAATATTGTGAAATTTTATCCAAATTCAAAGTTTCTGGTTTTCTTTTATAAATAATTTTTTTCTTCGAAATCATCAAAATCCAAATCAATTTTTTCAGTCCAATTACATTTTTTCCCAATTTTCCTTTGTTTTACACCAACAATTGTTTTTATTTTTCAACATTTCTTTATTCCACACCCAAAAATTGTTTCAATTTTGTAAAGTTTCATCCAAATCCAAAGCAATTTTGTTTTTTTTCAATCTAAATAATTTTTTTCTTGAAATTTTCAATTCTCCCTCTTCCTGCACCCCCAAAAATAATATGTGTTTTACAAAACTTCATCTGAATTGTTTCCCAGTACAAATATATAAATTTTTTTCTCATTTCGATGTTTTTAATTTCGTTTTTTACCATCACTGCAACATATTCCTGTAAATTATATACAGTATGATCACAAAAAAAACACTTAAACAACATTAAATCTTTTATTTAAAAAATATATATATTAAATCGTACATTATTTACAAATTGATGTACAGGTATCTCACAACGGCCATTGTCACTAAAACATGACAAAACAGTAAAAAATAGTGTATAAATTAATTTAATTAATTAATTTAATAATAATTTCTCAATAGACCAATGAGAATTGGAAAAAATCACCATCCATTCATATATATATATATATATATCTATATATACAGTGGTCTCAACGAAAATAACGATTAAACAACCAATTCGAATCTTTCTCCATTCCAACATCTTCCGAAGATTAAAACGCAAGGTCCTGTTCCGTTCCTTACATCAACAGAGACCCTTCAAAGAAGAAGAACGCACTCTCCACGTCGACACATCATCCAGGAACAAGTAGAATAAGGATGAAAAAGATCCACGAGGTCCTTTCACCTTTCACCCAAAAACCTATTGTAGGATCATCGGTTTTTATTTTTATAACAGGGAAGAAGAAAAAAAATTTTGAGAATCAATTCATTTGACGCGAATAAAGTTTTCGGAGGAATTTTTTTTAGTTTTATATATTTGGTAGAGCCGTCGTACTGCTCTTACAATCGATCAAAGTCCTTTCTGTATCGGCGAAAATTAAAGAAAATCGGTCAACAAATTCTAAACACTCATCGGCATTTTTGAAGGCCAATTCTTGCATCAGGAAGTCGATAGAAACGTTCTGACGATAGCTAAACATAAAAATAAATGTCAGTATAATTCGTTGAAAATTTGCACAATAATGTAAATACTCGGATTTATCAATAAATTTTAATGTGCCACGTTCGATAAAAGATAAAATGAGCATTCCGAAGGAATTTTGTTTATAAATATATAACATATAGAGAGTGACTACAAAAAAATATGGAACCGAATACTTTATTGGAACAAAATCAATCAAGAAGCCGTCCCTGTCTAATGGAATATTAAAAATTAACTGCGCCACGTTTGATAACAGATAAAATGATCATTTAGACGGAATTTTGTTAATAAATATACAACATAAACAGGGTGATCACAAATAATATGAAACCGAATACTTTATTGGAACAAAATCAATCAAGAAGCCGTCCCTGTCTATTGGAACATTAAAAATTCACTGCGCCACGTTTAATGAAGGTGAAATGAACATTTAGACGGAATTTTATTTATAAATGTACTACATATACAGGATGATTACAAAAAAATATAAAATATTGGAAAGATGAACCTTGATTTATCACAGTGTCGCTTTTTGAGTTTTTCTTGTTAGATTTTTGAAAATTTAAAAAAATCGGTGCTCGTTTTATCTTATTTCGAGTGTACGTGAAACAAAAAGTATCAAGTGCTTTAAAAACCACATCACACGTGTCGATAACATCAATCGTGAAAAAAGTATTTACATTACTTGTGAATTTTAATAAACATATAAATTGGAAGTTCCAATAATTATTAATAAAAATATAAAAAGGAAAACAAAAATTTTTATAACACAGTTTGTATTTACGTTTCTTTTTTTTGTGATGTCCGTAGTCTATTTTTTTATAAATAAATGTTATAAATAACAAAAAAATTGAAGCTTCTGCAAAAAAGTCGTCGAATCAAATATTTTTGGAAAAAAAATTGTTAAATTGTAATCTCATTATTAAAATTAGAAAATTTTATAAAAGAAATGAGCAAAATATAAAAATTTAACTGCAAAAATGAGTTAAAAAAAATTCGGTAAGATTAGATACAGATATAAAAAATATTGAGAATTTTACTAAATTTCTAGATGCTACCAAATCAAAAAAATAGTCAAGTTTTAAATAAGATAATTTTTCAAAAAAAAAAAATTCTAATTTTTGACCGGTAAACAAAAAACCTGGGATTATAATGGAAAAATTTGCATATTTAGTAATCAAGTTTACTTATTTTGATGTAATTTGGATAAAAAATGTGAAATAAAAATTTAAATGAAATGCAATTAAGTGAATTCACTTCCAAGTAAAATATTTTCCGTATAAGCAATAATCTGATTTCATCAAATTCAATACAAAATATTCCGGAATGTACCATCAGATAAAAAATACCTAGTATCATAAGTAATAAACAGTTTTCTTCGAAAGTTTTCCAAATTTCATCTATGACATCTTCATTCTGATATTTCGCCATTTTCTATTTTCCAAATAGACCATAGTTTCGCAAATTTTTTTCCTCGTAAACCATTTTCAAAATACTTTTTACTAGTTTTAGTTACATCAGATCAGATCTAACTATGGGAATTCAAATACACTCTTGTAGTAGAGCTTCCCGTGGACCCCTAGGAGTGTAAATTGTATCCAAAAATAAGTCACTTGGGTCTTGTCCACTGCCATTTTGATTGACAAGGGACAAATCCACGTTTCCTTCTCAATCGATATTTTCCAACTTTTCTACCCCATTTTCCTTTGTCTGCAAAAACAGCTTCCGTTTCATCGTCATCATCAATCAGTAGTTTCCAAAAACTAGAACCGGAGAATATGATCGAATCAGAAACAATTTTACTAATAGATATTCTGCAAATGGGGTAGTTTTTTCATCATTTCTTTTTTAAACAGATGTGTCCTCCTTAGCCACCATGAATATTTTCTTTTTTTCACCATTATCCTTCGTCTTTCCATTGATATTCCTCGATGCATTTCTTCAGTCAGTATTTTTTGAGGACCAGATCTGGTGGAAATGGTGGATTCAGAAACTAAAGCTAAATTAATCGTTTTTGATAGAGAATTTTTCTTATGATGGAAATTTTTCTATTTTCCAAATAATGATTGAAAAAAATCCTAAACAATACTCCAAAACCTCAAATTTTTGTTGTTCTTGTTCTGTTAGTGAGGTAACTTGACACCCATTAAGAAAAAGCTCAAATTAAACTTTTTTCATACTTAATTTTGTGAGACGTACATTTCATCATTACTTATTCATATTTTTTCACTCGTTCTCCATTTTTATCTGTAGAATCTAATTTTCTCGTTCGGTTCCCATTCTTTTCTTGAAAAAGAGCTACCGTCATACTTTTCAAGCCTAATCTTTGCCCCAATGGTTTTTATTAACTTTTTATCTCAAAAATCAATAGAAACTATTGGAGGGAATTAGTTGGAATTTAAAAAAAGGGTTGAGAAAACTACAAAAATTCCATTTGTTCCTCATATGGGGGGGTTGATTTATGATATAAAGTGATATAACAATAAATTGGAACTTTTGATGGATGAAAATTTGAGGAAACATAAGAATTATCGAATAATACTACTAGAAAGAAAAAATATTAATCTACTTCAAATAACGTGCCACTTTTTTATTAGTAAATTGAAAATCTGGGGTTATATGTAGTAATAAATCATATTTTAATATAGTATTGGATAACTGTCTAGTTTTAAACAAAAAAAAAACGATAAAAATCTAGAAGGTAAAAGTTTGGATAGTGAGATGGATAATCAATAAAGAGAAAGTGAATTTTTAGAGAAAAAATTCTTTCGTCAACGGCCCATTTTCATCTATTTTTTTCCAATATTAGTCCAGTTCCTTATCAGATTCTTCTATTGATTGACTTTTTAACTTTAACTTTTGAACCGTAAAAAAAATCCAACACTTACCAATAATTTTTTGTAAAAATTGCCTCAAACCGTCAAAAAAATGAAAATGTTTCTATTAAATGAGAAAGAGAAATAAAAAACAAGTTTTGATACATACCTTTTGATGATGCATTTTAAATAATCTTTGCGCTCTCTTTCAATGAACCAGTCGATGAGATAGCCGGTCATTAACGGAGCCTTACAGTAAAGTGTGAAAAATTTATGAAAATTCCCCGAACCCCAAGCCGAACGAATTTTTAAAGCAAACGAAATGCACGGATCTAATTTCTCTTCTTTTGTAAGAGATTTTAATATCGTCATTATATCTAAAAATAAAAAAAATGAATAAAATAGAAAAATATTAATGCTACGGCTATACTGATTTGTTTACGGTATCACTGCATATGTAACAAGAGTTTTCATTGTAACAGTTATAAGTTGCTACATAGATATTTAATTAATAGGCGTACCTCGTACATCTACTGCCTCTAATATTTATAAAATTATTTATAATTAAGAATTGAATTCGGAAAAGTAATTTTATGTTAAAATTGAAATTGGGAAAACTATTTTTTAATAGGCTAAATATTGGAAAAGGACTGTCCAAATTACACCTGGAAAAACAGTTTTTGTTCACATCGAAACTGGGAAAGCCAATTTTATCAAAAAAGAAGAAATTCTATAACCAAATTAGATTTGGAGAGCTATAATGAATCTGGAAAACCATTTTGAACAAAACTTAATATGGAAAAGTCCTATTTTGTCCAAAATCAAAGCAGGAATGTTATTTTGGACATAATTTGAGTCCAATTTTATCCATATTAATTTGGAAAAATAACGATTGTTCAAATTACAACTGGAAAACATTCGGAAAAGTAATTTTGAATCCAAATTGAAATTCGTAAATCCATATTTCGTTCAAATTGTACCAGAGACTATTTTTTGATAAATTAAATGTTGGAAAAGCAGGGAACTGTCCAAATTACATCGGGAAAAGGCAATTTTTGTTCAAACTGAAATTGGTGCAACCAATTCTATCAAAAAAGAAAAATTTTTTTGTCTAAATACAATTTGAAAAGCACGGCGGTATAAGTTGATTCTGGAAAAATCATTTTGAGCAAAATTGAATCGGGAAAAGCCATTTGGTACAAAATTGAATCTGGAAAAGCCATTTAGAACAAAATCGAATCTGGAAAAGCCATTTTGTATAAAACTGAATTTGCGAAAGTTCTATTTTGTCCAAATTCAAACTTGAAATGCTGAAATTTGGGATGTTACCTTCGGTTCAAATGGAAATTGAGGGAGCTATTTATATCAAAATTAAACAAAAAAAATAATTTTTTGGAAAAATAAAAGCAGAAAAGATATTTTTTTTCCAAAGTAATATTGGACACTCTATTTTTTGGTAAAATCGGATTTCTAACGGGTTATTTTTTGTCCCAAACAAATTTGAAATAGCAAAATTTTTTTATCCGAAAAGCTATTCTGGTTCAAACTAAAATTGGAAAAACCATTTTCCGTCAAATTTAAACTGAAATTTTTGTCAAAATAAAAGATCAAAAGTCTTTTTTTCTTAGATTAAAATCATAGAGAACCATTTCACGTTGTAATTGAATCTGCAATTTTGGAAAAGCCTTTTTTTAACGAAATTGAATTTGGAAAACTAAATTTTCAACAAAAAGATATTTGGATTAAAATTATAGACACAATCTTTATAGAAAATTCAGAATAAACGTTAATTTAACCTAAAATACCATAAAAAAACATTTCATGAAAAGAAAAACGTCAAATTTGACACAGATTCTAAAAAATGAATCAATTAAAAACTTACCTAATGTATTTTTGGTGAATATATAATAAAGAATCCTATAAGCTACAAATTCATTACGATTCGAACCCCCTATTTCGTTATACAACATTTTTAATTGAGTCTGACACTGATTGAATTCTTCGTGATCACCTTTTTCTAAAGCTATCCTGGCGTGGGTCTCATAAACTTCAACCGTAAACTCATTCCTTACCCCTTGTACCTGTAAATTAATTTTTTTTATTGTATAAAAACTTTTTCGTTTTCTTCACTAACCGTCAGATCCTGTCGAATGGATTTGAGTTGATCGCAGGCGTAAAAATAGTCCTGTTTCACTAGCCATTTATCCTTGACGTTCTGTAATGATGATTTAAGTACTTCGACCGGACGGACGTCACACGGATCCGGGGCTTTGGTCAGACGGAGGAAGGATTTCTCCACATCTGGACAGGTACCCACGATGTGACAATCCGACCAGTCGAAGTTCACCGTATCTTCGTTACTAAATTTATCTACCACGAAATTAGGTTGACGTTGTTCTTTTTCTAACGAATTATTAACGTTAGATTTGCCGTTATTAAATCTGGCGGCTCTTTGTTGGAGAACTTCGCTATTTTCTTCTACTTCGCTACCAAATGTGGAATAAAAATGATTTTTCTTTTCTTTGAGTTTCTGTTTTTTCGAAACTTTCGCGTTTTTCTTTTTAGTCGGTCCTAATCTATCGGCTAGTTTGTTTTTCATGTTTTTCTTAGGAATAGTTGGGAAGCTTTTGTAGCTTCCTTCGCTACTTGAAGTTGAAGTGTCACTGAAAATTCGAAAAATGTTTTTCTAAACCAAATATCTCAAACAAAAGATTAGTTCATTAATTTATCAAAAAGAAACTCCACTAGACCCCCCAATGATAAAAAATTCAATTCCATCTTGATTGTCACTTAAAAGTAGAAAAAAAATGTTTAAATTCTGTATTTTGATTTTTAGCGGCTACTCTGTATAACTTTTTATATAACTGAATATTGAAAACCCATAAATACTTAATCCATAAAGGTCCCTGAACCCTTAATTTTAATCACAATATTATTAAACAAGAAATTCACAATTTTACATTTCACTATTTATGAACTACCCTGTATAACTTTCTATACACCTGCATATCAAAACCCCGTAAAATAGTAATATAACATCCACATTTCCTCCAGTTTAATCACAATATTTTTAAACAGGAAATCAACATATTCTATTTTGATAAAAATGAACTACCCGTATAACTTTTTATTTGCCCCAATATCAAAAACCCGTAATTGAGTAATAGAATAACCCTTGAAAGCTTCTTGTACCCTTAAGATTATTTATAATATTTTTAGACAAGAAATCCACAATTTTACATTTTGCTATTTATGAATTACCCTATATAACTTTCTATATACCTGCATTCCAAATCCCCATAAATTTTATATACCTGAATATCAAAAACCCCTAACCCATAATGGCTTCAAGTACCCTTAATTTCAATCACAATATTTTTAAACAAGAACTCCACAATTTTACATTTCGATACATATGAACTACTCTGTATAATTTTCCATATTTCCACAAATGAAATTTATTTTTTGATAAAATTGAATACTAACCTATAGGAACCATTTCTCTTGGGACTCCTTGATCTGGACTTGGACTTTTTGTTCGGTACCGGCGATCTGGACCTAGACCTAGAAGAAGACTTACTCTTTCCTCGCAAAGTACTAGCTCTAGCGCCGAGCCTAGCACCTAGACCGGGGGAAATACCTTTTTTAACGCCATTATTATTTTGAAAGAGACTCAACTGTCCCGGGACAGTTTTCGTTTGACCAGTAAAAGAATACCTTTCACTATGTATGTTCGGCAGAGGTTCATTTTTCCAATCTTTATAAAGCTGGCCGTTTTGATATGCCTGCGTAATTTTCCCTTTCAATATGATCTCGACTTGATTCTTATCGATTGCAGTTTTGCATTTAGCATAACTGCGATGCACATAGTCCTTCAGGCTTTCAGGCCAATCATCAGAAGGATTCGTAAATCCATTCTGAGGATTTGTTTCTGGGGTTAAACGCGGAGGTAATGGGGGATTCGCTTCGTCCGGTAATGGTGGCAATGGTGGTTCAGGGGGCATCGTTTCCGGCGGCGGAGCCGGTTTTGGAACGGCTAATTCTGGGGGTGGTAAAGGAGGTGTATCAAAAATATGTTGTTGATTAAGCTCATTATTTTGGTTGTTCCTGTTGCGCTTTCGTTTCTTCTTTGATGCACCGCTATTCGGGGAATTGTTAAGTTGCATAATGGGGTTGCTGTTATTCTGTAAACGTTTTGTGTTTAATTGGAAACGGATGTGACCGAATTGCTTGGGGGTTTGCAATAATGGAGAAGATATATTATTTATTGTGTTGGGCGGTGGTGGCGGTGTGGGAGACCCGGGAGGAAGAGGGGGTTGAATTTTATCATCTTTTTTATTAAATTGATTTTGGTAAGCTTGATAATTGTATCCTGGCATCATAAAGTATTGCTGATAATATTGAGCATATTGCTGATGGTATAAATTGTTATAATAGTAATGGGCCCAGTTGGGGGTTGATAAAAGAGAGTTTGGAAATTGAGTGGAGTCATTTGCAGAAGGTGGAGGAGGTGGTGAAGGTGGCGGATCATCTGGTGGTAATGGTGGGTTATCCGTTGTACCTGGAGGAGGAGGTATAGATGAAACCGATACTTCTTTATCCATCATAAAACAACCTGAAAATATAAAAACAAACTCAAATGTTGAGCAGTGTAGTTACATACAAATTCTAATAATGGAACAATTTAGAAAATATATTTTATTAAAACCCTGTAAAACCATGATAAGTGATTAGAAACAATAAATAATCCTTCGAGATAAACGCCATACAAACATCAATAAATGATACCTGGCACAACCCACTGAACTAATAATTTACGTATAAATCAATTATTAATCTGAATTTCGAAAAAAAATGCATCATATTTTTAATATCAAAATATAACAATATTAAAAATACCGAACGAATATTAAAATAACTATAAAGTGAATAACGATGTTCAAAATCATCGAATATTTAGTTATGTCAAAAATGATTATCGATTAAATATTCCCATAAAAATATTAAAATCTTACAAAAGTTTTATTTCTGGATACTATATTGAATCTTGATACGCCTTTAGATGAAATTAATTTTAGTGGAAGCCATTTTGAAATGCTTACCTATAATATAAAATCGAAACACTCGAATACTAAACCGTAAAACTAAAAAATATATATGTGTAATTAATATAGTTTCTATATTGTTATCAAACTTAAATTAATAATTAAAATATTTTCTAATTATACCACTTATCACTTCACTTTTAGAAACACATAGGTAAAACCAATAGACGACGACTTTGACGTAATAAATCAAAGGTACAGTACACAGAACATACCCTAGAATTTGGGTACAGTGTTGCCAAAGTTTGTTACTACGTCATCAGTTTCTTTTGTTATCTTTCCAGCTTTTATCGTGTTTTTTCCTATAAAATTTTAATGATAGTATTTTTACTTATCTACGACCTATTAAATGTACCCAATAAATGATTACCTAAACTAAAAAACTATAGTTTTTCAGAACTGGTATAAAACTGGGTACATTATCCCACAAGATTTAGCTAAAATGAAAGATGGGTTAATTGCTCATCATAATGAATATTAGGTAAAAAACAAGAAGAAGAATTTAACCGATACAAGTTTATTTTTATTTTATTAAACAAAATAATGGAACAAAAAGTAAAAATTAAAAAACATAATAAGGAAGAGAATTTAGAACAATTCACTAAAGAGGTAAGTAGGATAAAATTTATTAGTTTATCTCTTAAACTTTCGATATTCTAGGAACTTATATCTAAAATAAAATCTCTTACCGCACACAATATCCAATTGAAAAATTTACTAGCTAAACAAACGTCACCGGAAAAAATTGCAAAGCAATCAAAAGCTTTTGATTTTTCGAAGTTAGTTCTCCTATTTTATTTTAATCATTAAAACAACAGTACGTTTTTCAGGTATCAATTTCAACATGTTTTCCTACATTTATTATATTTAGGTTGGGATTACAAAGGATTTGTAGTTCAAGAAGATACAACAGATACAGTTGAACACCACTTATTCGAGGCACTTATGAAAACTAAGCTAATACAGGATAGGACTAGTTCAAATTACCACAGATGCGGGCGTACAGACAAAGGTGTTAGTTCGTTTGGACAAGTCATATCAATAGATTTACGAACCAATATGTTGAAAAACGATCAAAAAGAACTCTTGGAGGATTCAAATAAATCGAAGAATCAATTGAATTATTGTAAAATCTTGAATAAAGTGTTGCCTAGTAACATACAGTGTGTTGGATGGAGTCTTGTGGGGGAAAGTTCAAGTGCGAGATTCGACTGTTTATCCAGGACGTATAAATATTATTTTCCCAAAGGAAAACTTAACATTCAGGTAACATTTAATCTAATATTTTTTAGTGATTTATTCATATTCATATTTTCGAAATTCATCTGATAAAGAATATAAAAATACAAAAATGTTGTCAAGACGGTTGCCTAAACAGGTGAAAATGTAAGTTTTGGAACAGTCCTTGTATTACAATATAGGTCATTAGTATCTGTCAATCAAGTCTATTTATGCCTGAATAGGAAATATAGTTTGCTTTCAAAATTTTATGGGATATTTTCTTGAAAGATTGATTACAAGGTGAAATCTGATTCTTGAATTATTGAAATTTATCTTTGAAAGAATATAAAAACACATGAACGTCAAAATGGCTGCCGCAACAGGTCAAAATATCTGTCAATCAAGCATCTAAGTTGGTTTTACATTCTTTTTTGATATTTTTTTTTAAATCATGGTTACAGGGGGGTAATCTAATTGTATTGTAAAAATTTATTTCAGAAAATGCGTTTTGCATCTGAAAAATTGTTGGGTACACACGATTTTAGAAATCTATGTAAAATGGACGTTGGAAATGGAGTTGTAGATTTCAAAAGAAATATCACGGAAATGAAAATTGAACCCATTGATAAACAACAAAATTGTAAGCCATTTAATAAAAAAAACAATTAACAGAAAACATTTAATTTGATATTCATTGAGTTGAGTTTTAATTACAATGTGGGAACGAAAAGTATAATATTTTACGAGGGGGTTACAAAATGTAGTAAAATTCAGCTCAATAAATGTCTTATTAATATCATATTCACTTAAATGCAAATTTTCAGTATATGCCATGTATGTGATAACGATCAAAGCTAAAGCGTTTTTATGGCATCAAATTAGATGCATCATGGGTATTTTATTTTTGATGGGACAAGAAAATGAAGAACCTGAAGTTATTGACGAATTATTCAACATAGAAAAGTATCCTAGGTAATATTATATCGATTTTTGTTATATCGCATATTTACTGTTAAAATTGGAATTTTTCTTCAAGAAAACCGGAATACAGTATGGGAAGTGAGATACCGTTGAATTTACATTATTGTGAATACGAAAATTTAAATTGGAATTATGATACGCAAATTTTAGATGAAATAACAGAAAAGTTGAATCATTTCTGGACTTTTTATGCTGTTAAGTGAGTTTTTTGCATGATATATTCACAAGAAAAAACATCTATTGAAATTTTGTAATATATTTTAGAAAAGAAATGGTTCGAGATATGATAAAAGCTATTGAAAATATAAAGATTTCGAAAAAACTACCAGTTGTTGAAACTAAATGTTTAAGTGAACATCTAGTACAACATTTAAAAACCAAAAATTATGTACCATTATTAAAACGACAAACTTGCGATAGTCTTGAAGATAAAATCGAACATTATATGAAAAGAAAAAGAATTGAACTTATTGATGAAAATAAATAAACGAATAATCCAGATTTTGCGTTTTCATTTCAACCCTTCTTCTTCCTCTCTTCGAAGAACTAAAAATAAAAAAAAAGTTATTAATTTATTGGAGAAATACCCTATGATACGCCCATGTCAATTGATCAATGAAAACAAACTGACAATCAAAAATTTTAAACATAATTTTTGTCTATGACTTCTTTTACAAACAATTCGTTGATAGCTAGTTGTTATAAGAGAAAAATTAACCTACGTATTAAATTATTTGTCTTTGAACAGCTACATAGCCAGACTTCTTCAACTATATTCATGAGTGACACAATCATCGAAAACTGTGGTGGAAGGTCGGCATAACAAAATATTTATCCAAAAGTAATTTAAACAAAAATTTTTTATAAAAATTAGACAAAACCAACAAAAGATTCATGTCATAACTGTTGACAGTAGAATTTTGTTTTACAAAGCTTAGTACAAAACCATTCATATTGAGAAAAAGTATTTCATTCTGTCAACTCATTTTCCGCCACTATTATGTATACTCTCACATATAAGTTCTACTTCCACAATTCGTTACAGTTACATGTTAACGAAAAGACCAATACATGAAGTTAGCCGTAAAAGTAAAAAGAAGATATTTCAAACTTGTTTTTGACCATGGTCGTAACACATTCTTTTTTTACAAGATTATAATAAAATTAATACATTGATAATATGATTCATTAAAATATTGAAATTGTCTCTAGTTTTAAATATATTAGACCCCTTCATATAAATAAAGACTAATTTCCAATCAAAACAATTTATCGACAGAAAAATATTAAAATATATAGTTAGTTTAAAAAATTTAGAACTTAATATTTATTTTGTATAAAAAATACCTTTTTGACAGCTATAAACGTTTCTTCATAATTAGATATTTTCAATGATTTTTTAATCCAATTTGGCAACGCAGTTTTTACAGTTGCTCGACTATATCTTTCGTCCAATAGTAGTACAGTAGCGTAGTCGTTTATATGTCTAACGGCCCTACCAATGCATTGATTTACCGCTTTCATACATTGATTTTCGTAATATTTCTGCCCTGCACCTTGACCCTGAAAACGAACATACCAAAAAGTCAGTGTAATTTTCAAATCACAATCCTAAATTATTGAACAAATACCTCAATTTTATCCAAATAATTCATTTTTTCTTTCAAGTCAGCAGCGGTTATATTAGAATATGGTAATCCTACTACAATCACACATCTTCCTAGATCGTCGCTGAAATTTAGACCTTCGCTGAGTTTTCCACCTTAAAACAGAAATAAAATTCAAAATTTAAAAAATATCTTATTGCCGACTGTTTTAACATCATCCTGTATAAAAAAAAACCTACCAACAACACTAAAAAGCAAAGCACCTTTACTCCCAGGACTATTAATCGCTTCTGCATATTTTTCTAAAACAGCATCTACTTGTCCGGACGTTTGGGGTTCTCTAAATACTTTCCTACCAAAATTAATCTTTTCAACTTGCCCCCATATCCAATTTTCGTAATTATACGATGGGAAAAATACGACTATACCTCCAATTACCAATCGGCACGTTTCTAAAAGTATACCTTTCACACTGTTGCCCTACGAATGCATAAAAATTATTTAAACATAATCTTCTCCCGACATTAATCCACTGGATTTTTTGTTTGTAATTTAAATGAATCAAAAATTCGTAAAAAAGGAAGGTCAAAGTGGTCCCGTAGGTAATTATAATGCAACACACTCCCTTGTGAATTCCTGAATGATTATATTTGAGCGCATAATCATTAGTAAATATAATAACAACAACAAGAACAAATGAACACATTATCCTAAGTGACCAGTACCTCCCTATAAACTTTAATCCCTATCTGGTATTTATACTAATAAGTAGAAGATTGTGTCGGCGTAATATAAAAGTGTATAAATATGCGCATGTGCATAGAATATGGCCGCCAAATCGTAAAACTTGACAACTTCAAATTACCCAATGGGAATCAGTGTTTATAGGTTATGTTACTGTCTAAATTGTTTTGTTTTCAAATAATTTTATACAAACACATAAAAAAATTACCAATAATGAAAAATAAAGTAAATAATAAAAGCAGCTTATTGATATTTATTAGAAAATCAAAGTATAAGCTTACCATTAACATACGATTTTCAAAATTGAATAACAAATTTTCATTTTTCTGTCCTTTAGTAACGATAATTGGCAGGATATGGTCGGGCGGGACGATATGATCACATGAAAATTCTAATATTCTATCAGGATCAGCTCCAGCGTTTATGAATAATCTATCGCGGAATTCGGAAAAAGGCTGCATAGTTCCCCCAGCTACTATAATCTGTATAAAGAGATATTTAAAAAAATATTACCCACGACACAAAAAATATCGTTTTGTTTTAATTTTTTTTAATATTAATTTTTTTTGCAAAAAGGGAGATCAAAGTTGCCCCTATGAGTGAATAATGTAGTTTTCAGTATATCTGAATAATGAGTGGTCCAAGGAACCAATTAAGAATCAAATACAGGATAAGCCCAAGAGACAAATACCTCCCCATTTATTATTACTGAATGAGTCGTATATATACTAAGTTTCTTCACGATTATGTCGGTGCATTTTAACGTCTAGCTAGTAGTTATACGATTATTTCAATACCTGGGTCAACGACATGTTGACCTTATTTTTATTTATAGAAACCGTTATATTCCATATTCCATTCCATTGTTTAATTTGATTCATCAAATGTTAAAATGACTCATTAAATATTGAATTTATTCAAAATCGTCAGATATCTTATTAAAAAATATATGATATACGAGGTGGTATCGGTATGTAAAAATATCAAATTTATTTATACGTAGAAAACAGTTTAAGAAAAGTTTCGCAGAATTCATTTTTTTATTCGAAATTTGTTTCAATTTTTGATAAAAACATCAATAAATGAGTATAAACTTGAAGAGATATTAGCACTTATCAATATTAAATTGAGAAATACACTAAAATGTCAACCATTTTGGACTCCCAGTTTATGTATTAAAATAGTATAAGTGGAGAAAATTCAGTTTTAAGCTGTCTATGAATATTGGTTTTTGAAAGGAAATACTTCTACGCCATCCCTCGTATTAACAAGATCTGGCTACCAGTGAAGATTTTTCCTAGCATTTAAATTTCACTTATACAAAAGATCTTTTCATCAGACAATCATTTTATTTCATATTTAAATACTTATTTTGAGGGAAATACTTCAAAAGAGAAAAATAATAATGATTATGGATTACACTCCTTTGTTAAATCGTTAAGTTTTCAAACGAACCTCGTATAATAATGATCCAAAAGTTTTTATAGCACAATAACGTTAAACAATATTTTACACGAGCATCGGCACGTATAAAACATTTGAATTGCAAAAATTGCAAAAAGGGAGGTCAAAGCGGCTCCTACGGGATATTAGCAGAAAGATTCATGTTTTATCAGGGAGTAATTAACTCTTTTCCTAATTCCAAGTTGCCGGGTACCTCCCCGACAGATAAGATCGTCTTATGGTATATATTTTGTTTTCAGTCACGATTCTGTCGGTGTATTATAAAATTTACTACAATATTTTTTCCTAGATGACACTGGAACCAGCTTATAGTACGGACAAATGTTTTATGTATTAGTATTTTTATTTACTACAATTCGATCAAAACTCTAGTAAAAAATATAATACACAGGATCGTTTTATAGTATAATTTGAAAAATATTATGTATAGTGGATATTGCAAGTTGTTTGACATTATACAAGTTACAATATGGCCGTAGCTATCCAAAACTAACAACTTCCTCCTTTATGTGGTTGTGAATTAAAAGGAACTCAAATAAATGTACAAATTACGAACAGAAAAGAAGACGAAAGAATTAGTTTTACAACAATGCTGACACGACTGTCATTTAGTTTGTTGTTAAACCGGAAGTAACTAGATTTCTTTCTCTCACATGACAGTTCTGTATTAAAAGATGGCAGCGGAGATAATTCTTATTATACGAGGGGCAGTGAAGAAATATAAACTATTTAAAATTGATTTTTTTGAAGTTTATAATTGCAATTAAAATGATTTATACCGATAATTAGTAATACCATTATTAGGATTTCGCAATATATATTTTATTAAAGAGAAATACTTACCGATCTGGCTTTTTTAACAATATCACTGAAATTAGCTGAAGGATTTAGCAGCAGAAACTGAAATTTGCACTCCAGCTTATTTTTACTTTTTCTCAATAGAATCCGTCCATCTTCGTACGAATACGTCAGGCATTCTAAGAACGAAATAACAGCCAACAGAGGATTGCTTATTGGAGGTACCACAGTTTTAGGTTCGGGGGGTTCTTCAGGTTTTTTAATTTTGTCTGGAGCTTTTTTAGATTGAATCGTAGCAAGAAATTCTCTTACGCCATCGATTCCCTTTTTTTCTTTTACTGCTTCTTCTACCGGATATTTCATCGCAAAACTTCTTATCTTAACATTTGTATAAAGTTACTCATTTTATATTTGGAATTTCGAACCATAAAAAAATGTGATTACTCACTTTTTGGGCTAAACGACATTCATTACAAAATTTTGTCAGTTTAAACATGTTGTAATTATCGATGTGTGTCTCTAACACGAAGTTTTCCAAAGTTGATATTCTCGTCCCATTTTCTGTACATTTCTCTAAAAACATTTTTTTCTATGACCCTATTTTTCAAGCCACCCTGGTATGTATAATTTCTAACTAGTAATAAACGTTCATAATATTTTGACAGTATTTATCGAAAAACTCCAAATATTTTCAATTTTTTTTAGTTTTATCACTTTAGTTGATAATAAAAATAATTTTTGGGAGCCATTGTATTTTACTGTTTTCTGATATAAAAGCAATATAGCAAAATAAGCGTGAATATGAAATTCCAAAGTAGCCAAAAATTTGGTACTCACAGTACTAATTCAAAATCACGAGGAAAAACATTTATTTAGCTCGTTTATAACGAAAAAGCATCACAATTACACACAAATTTCAAATAGACTTAGTATTTCCCCCGTATAATTTAAGATTTTTAACAAATTATTAGCGACAATGTTCATAAAAATATTTTCTGCAAACTCTGACAAGGATTTTCAATCAAATAAATTCATATAAGATCTAACTCTTAGAACTACCCAGGTAACATTCACATATCTCGTTTTTAAGTAAAATTAGTTTTTTCCAAACTCGGACCAAGAGTATTTAACCAAACAAACAAACTCTCATTAGAACTACTCTCAGAGCTACCCTGGTAACATTTTTATCGATTGTTTTTAACGAAATGACATCACAATTACCTAGCTGGATCACACCTTACAAAATTTCAAGTAAAATCAGTATTTCCCTTTTATATTGTTTCAATACAAACTCTTAGAACTACCCTGGTAACATTCTTATCGCTAATTTAAAATCAAAAAGTTCTGAAGTAAAATTAGTAATTCCCTGTAGTTATAATCCAAGTATTCTTTAACCTCCTACAAAACTAATGAAATAAGTCAACTATAATTTACTATTGCTCCTTGTATAATAGGAATTTTTTATTAATTTATTAATAATTACGATATGAAATTGTTTAATTACCTAATGCTTGCAGCAGCTGATTTATAACAAATATCAATTGATTGATCATCAATAAATTTTTTGCCGAAAATCTTGTGCTGAATTTTTTTTTGTAAGCCTTCATCTGATGTGAAGCGTGGTAAATTTGTGCGTAACTCAAATCTGAATTGTACATTTGCGCTAACGCTTCTAAAATATTGTGAGCTTCATCTATAATGACTTAAAAATAAAAAATTCGTCAAGTAAATTTCAATTTATCCCAAATATATATTCACCTATATTATTTTCAAGTTTAATCCCATTAGCTTCCCTTGTAGCTTTGTGCAACAGGGTGTTGTAAGGGATCAATACGACTTCTGCATCTTCAGCTGCTTTTCTGGATCCGTAATAAGGACAAGCGTTTAATTCTTTTCCGGAACTTATTAAATCCTCAACATCTTGAACTTCTGTTAAAGCGTAATTACTTAATTCTTCAATTGCAGATTGTTTAAAAAATGGACAATACGAAGTGGAAACTTTCAGTTTTTTGGTTACTTTACCGTCCGCGTCGGTTTTCGGTTTTGGAGTTTTTTTCTGGAGATCTAAGCACCTGCAGGATTATTAATAGATGTAAATAATCATAATTAATATTATTTTCAATTACCTTTCGTTTATTAAAGCCATATTTTTTAGTTTTGATACATCTGGGTTAATGCAAAAAGTTTGTCTGGAAGCTAAAGATACGACTCTGATATTACTTTTGAATGAAGTTTTTACAATTTCTCCCACAAATTGCGCCAGCTGCGAATGTGTCCTACTGCAAATATATATCTAAAAAAATATTAATAATGCGGAAAATACACTTAGCAATTAATAAAATTAACAAACTTTAATAGGTTCATATGTATTAGAAGTTTCATCATCAGAAATTCCTTCTTTATCATCAGATATTGATTCTTTAGGCAAGATATCGTCATCATCGATATTATCTTCGTGTTCCAAAAGCTGTTCCACATTTTCAATATTTTTCATTTTAATAAAAAACTTGGGTTTATTAAGTTTTGTATCTTTAAATTTCTTTATTTGCTTTATTTTATTTTCATATTCAATTATTTTAGATTCTTTTAATTTTAATGCGTTTATTTTATAATTCATTTCAATTTCCTTCGATTGCGAAGATAACCAGTCATTTGTATCTTTGGATAAAATATCTTTTTCCTTAATTAATTTTGTAAGCGTTTCTGTTAAGTTTTCTTTCTCAAAATGTTGTCGATCTTTCAACCATCGTATTGCTCCACAAATAATATTCAGAGATTTACCCTGAAATTACAATTATTGTTAAAATAACTTAAACGTATACCTAAAAGGTAAAAATATTACCGTTCCTGTAGGACTTTCAAAAATTCCTAGCTTTCCATTTTCCAATGTATAATATAAACTTTTCATGAATTTCACCTGTATGTCGTACGGAGTAAACGGAAAATCGAATTCTTCTGGAGGAATTAACTTTTTTTCTTCCATTTTAATTAAATAATTAATAAATATTTTTTGCTTAACTTAGGGTTATATTAATGTTTCCATGTTATTTTTTCCCGCATTTTCTTCTATTTTCACTCTACGATTTGCGAAAATCATAGATAAGCCACAAGTTAATTCTTTTTCTTTTTTTCTATGGCTGTATGTCGTTAGACAAAAGCCCAAGAAAAAAGAAGAAGAATAAAATACCACAAATATTTTGAAAATGAGGAAAGAAGAAAATTGAAATTATAAAAGAAGAAAAAAAATATTTACATTCGTGCTTACAATTTGCGATTTTTAAAAGATGTTATTATCGAAATAAATTTACTATTAAAGAATGTCGTCTTTTGAAGTAAATTTAAAACAAACTTTGAGAAAAATAGAATATCCATTATGCGCTAAAGAAGCTTTGTACAAAATAGTTGAGTTAATATGTGGACGTATAACCAGTATAAAAAATATGGATTTAGCATTAGATCTAATGGCAGAGTTCGTTTTTTACGAAGTAGATAGGAGAGGCTATAAAAGATCACAACCTTTAACACCCCTATTGGAACTACAGCTTATAAAAATACTACACGAATACTTTGATAATATTTCTAGTGAATCTGGAAGAAATACCGTTTTTCTCTCATTATTTAGTGGAAATACAGCGAATTTGAGAATCAACATTCTCATAAAGTTAACATCCGTTTCAATAGGTATACCGTCTTCTAAAATCTTATCATCTGCCAGTGCTTGGATGCAACAATTGGGAAATACTTCACCGAATAGTTGTAAACTAGCCGAGGGGATAATTCAAGATTATTTTCATTTTTACGTTTCTAATACTGACAAGATTTTGGTTTTGCCCAAGATTTCGCCACAGTTTACTGCCAACTTCTTGACTGCAGTAGCTGAAAATTATTTTAACCCTTTGAAAAAAGAAGTTTTATTCCCACCTCAAGTATTATTAGAAACAATTACATTATGGGTAAGTAGATCGACGTATTTGTTGTAATATATCGTTAAATTTAGGTGTTAAATCATAAAGTTTAATACAATTATGTATAAGGATATTTTAACATGTATTTTTACCCTGCATGCACCATTGCATTCTTTTCTTTAATTCTCTATCCATGTTTTTCTTGTTAAATCGTTTTTCTACTTCTCTTTGTATTTCCTTTTTTTTGCTATTTTACCTATTCTCGTTTTTCTCGTTTTCGTAGTTCTTCTCTCACAATTTTTGTGTTTGTTTTTCGTGATATTTCATTCTTTTGCTACTTCTTCCATACACATTTTCCTTGGCATTTCCTTTTTCATCTTATTGTATCCATATTTTTCTTAGTATACTATTTTCATGGCTTTTCTTGCTTTTTTCTTCTATAGATCTCTTGGTGTTTCCTTTTTTCCCACGGTTTTCTTTCATTTTAACTACTTCTTGTCCTATCCACGTTTTTCTTGGTATTTCTTTTTTCTGTTTCCTCTCCTCTCCACGTTTTTCTTGGTATTCTTTTTACCTGCTTCTTCTATCCACGTTTTCACCTTTATTCTGTTTCTTGTCTAACTTTTTCTTTTCATTTTTTTTCGGTTCTTCAATGTTCTACTTTCTAGATATCGCAGAATCCAAACTTATGTACGGCGGCCCAACATAAACAAGCGTTGCTACCTCCTGGTGCTATAGCCATGGAAGCAACAACACCGATCGCCGGTTTATTTAGATGGTGTATCTTAGCACCGATTCATAAACAAACCAACGATCATTACAATAATCTTCACTTGGCTCTTTTGAATAGTGTAACAAATATTCAAAGAACCGTTCCTCCCAAAGCTATATATGCTCAACACGTGACTCAATCGATCAACCCCATTTTGTCGTACGTAAACGATCTAAAGAACAAGCAGGATCTGAAGTTGGATCAAATTTTGAATGAAGACGCTCTACAGCTTTGTTTAGATCGATTTGCTCAGGCCGTACAGATAATAAATTCCGTTAACGCAATGTACGGACATGTAGACGATTTGTTTTATCAATTGAAATTATTACCGTTTAATAAATTGATGAATATTGTTATTAATAATTATAAAAAAAACAAGGTTATTGTTATTTGATTATAATAAATTATTTATATATTAAGTATTTTTATAAATAATAAAGAATTCAATGCAAAACGTTTTTTTAAATTTTTTAACCCAATTTAATCCTCATCCGTTTTTTATCCGGGTACCTGTAAGTGTGAACAACGCCATAAATAATACTGCCATTGACAGTGTGAATGGGACTTTAGTTATTAATTTAAGAGGTACAGTTATTTTAATTTTATCTATAATACAATATCATCTTTTAGGTAAAATATATTAATATATAAAAAGATGTAATTAGTGCTCTGTTATGCTATAAAAAGTTTGATGACATTACAAATAAAAAAATATTTAAATTACGAATTTTGAATGTTCTAGAAATTTGTTTGTACGTAATGGGCGCGTTCGCTAAACATGAGGATTTATGATATAATAAAAAATTGCTTTTATATCGATTTAATTAATGTAAATGATGAATAACTGAATTTTGATTGGTCTAATAATTTGATCCTGCTTTTTAATTTATTATATTACGTATGGTGTACTAATTAAAATTTTAAAAATTATCGTGTTTTCTACTTTTAAGAACGTACTTTTTTTGACGGTCTGTCATCAAATAACCGTTCTCTACATAGATTGACGTAACGCACCTCTATTCTAGAAAGAATAAGAGTTTTAATCGTATAAGAAAACGCCGATTTTTTTGCATCCCACAAATAACTAATTTCCAAAACCAATTATAATAGTGAAATTATTCAACACCTATCATTAAATTGAATATTTCCTTGCATAAATTTTTCGGAAAATATCGTATTTGTGAGTATTGTAATGGCGACCCAATCAACTGGTGTTGGTAAGTGATGATCGAAAATTATCTTATTTAATTGTTTATATTTATTTTATATAAATTATCGTAGTGGTACCTCGAAATTTCCGATTACTAGAAGAATTGGAAGCCGGTCAAAAAGGTGTTTCGGACGGTACGATTAGTTGGGGATTAGAAAACGACGATGATATGACACTTACGCATTGGATGGGCATGATCATCGGCCCCCCTCGAACACCCTACGAAAATAGAATGTACTCCGTTAAAATAGAATGCGGCCAAAGGTATCCCGATGACGCTCCAACCGCTAAATTTATTTCCAGAATTAATATAAATTGTATAAATACTAACACAGGTGTGGTAAGTAATATGTAAATATTTTTTATATGTATATATATATACATATATATATATATATATATATATATATATATATATATATATATATATATATATATATATATATATTTTTTTTCGTGATTATTTTATTGTTTTTAGCTTGATAGTAGACAGGTGCCAGTGTTGGCAAGGTGGCAAAGAGATTATACCATTAAAACAGTGTTGCAAGAATTGAGAAGATTGATGACGCTTAAGGAGAACATGAAACTAACGCAGCCTCCCGAAGGCACTTGCTTCTAGCCTTCGAATCACCATAACAACACTCCACCAATATCTACGGTTACAACTTGTCCTTTGAGTGTCGATACCTGCACCACCCAAACTTGTTCTCTACTATAGATTCCAGACAACTGGAAAACCGTACAAAGTTGTAACCAAGATTTGTACAGCTTAATAAGCTATGTAGTTAAGTTAATTTTTAGCTAAGTTTACCTCTATAATATGTACGTATATATACTGTAAATGTAGCAGCTTGTACACCAATCTGGAATTAATTGGCGAAAAGTTTCATTTTGTTTTTTTTTTATTTTTCCTTTTCTTCCCTTCTAATTTCATCGCTAGAGCTACAGGGTGGCCTTGACTTTTTTATCCAATCTCTTGCAAGGTCGCTGTATCAATCTTTGTAGCATCTTCTTTGACCTTATCTCTCCATCTTAGCCTTAAATTTCTCTGTTTCCTGATCTAATGTCTAATTTCTAGGACAACCCTGTAAATTTTCCTCTCAAATGTCGATAGTAATGTCTGATTCGTTTTTGTTCCATTTTCTTCTATTAATTCTAATAAATTAAATTTTTATGTTTTTCTTAAGTTTTCTTTGTATTTAAAGATTGCTTCTTATCAAGAATTGTTGTTTTCTCTTTGTGTTCATTAATATATTAATAATTTGTATTTGAATACTGTGAAAATCCTTTTTTTTTCATTTTATCCTCTTTGGGTGTTCATTGTTGCTTTTTTCTTCGCATTTATTAACAATTCTTGTTTTTCGGCTCTACTTTCGTCTACATTGACAACCCCTACAATATTTTATCTGCCAACAATAGTTTTTTTGTGTTTCTTGACAATCTTCCTTTCTTCATTCATAATCCAATGTAGTTTCCATTTTTAGATCAGTTTTTCTTGATTTCTGTTGTTCTTAACTTCAATTTTTGTAATTATTGACAACCCTTAATGATAAATTATGTGTTTGTATTGATTTTTTCTTGGCTGACAACCCCTGCAACATTTTTTTCATTAGCAAACGTCTATATTGACAATCTTCACACACTTATTCATTACAGAATGTACTTTCCATCTTCAGATCGGTTTTTTGTTGTGTTCTTTGATTTTATGCACAGTTCTTCACGTTAGGTGCTTTTACTTTGGTTTTGGTGTTTATTGACAACCCCTTGATGAGAAGCTGTACTTTTCATGTTGATTAACCTTCTTTTGCGATAATTTTTTATTAAACCCGTTGTTTTTGTTTATGTTAATCGACACCCGCTTTTTTTTTCATTTTTTCAAATTGCAATTGTTCCTTTTGTGTTTATTGACAATTTTAACTTCCTTATTCATTATGAAGTGTTGTTTCAATCTCCAGTTTATTTTTTATTAATTTTTGTTGGTTATTTTCCTTACACTTCTTCACATTAATGGCATTTACTTTGATTTTTGTAATTATTGACAATCCCCACAACATTTTCATTATGTTTAATTGTTGTTTTGTTGTCTTTATTGACATTTCTTCGATAATCATTTATTATTAAATCTATTTTTTTTATTTCGTCTTCTTTGGTTATGATTTGTTATTTAACAAATTTTCTAACATTTCCGTCTTTATTGACAACAGATACAATATTTTCATATTTAGTAATCGTCCTTTTTTGGCTCTATTGACAGTCTCCACAACAGATTCAGGAGTAATCGTCCTTTTTGTGTTTGTTGAAATATATTTTTGACCATCGCTTGTTATTAAATCCATTATCTAATGTTGTTTATATTTTCAAATCAGTTGTTTTTATTGTTTGTTGTTTTTTCTCATTACATTTTTCGCGTTTATTAACAATCTTTCATCATAGCCTGTCATTAAACATATTTTATTTTATTTTCGGGTTTATTGACAACCCCTACAACATTTTCTAGATGATAAATTGTCCTATTTGTATATATTGACAATCTTTATTGACACCCTTATTCATTATCCAGTATCGGTTCTATCATTAGATCAGTTTTTCTTGATTTTCTATTCTTTGAGTTTATTGACAATTCTTGATCAAATGATTTACTTTTGTCTATATTGACAATCCCTACAACTTTTTTTTGATGTTAAATTTTTTTTGTCTTAATTGACAATCTTCACACCCATATTGTTTCACCATTTCAGATCAGTTTTTCCTTAATTTTTGTTGTTCTTTCTTTCGAGTTTATTGGCATTCTTGATCACAGTTTCTCATTAAATGCTATTTACTTTACTTTTGTGTTTTTTTGACAATCTTTTTATCTTCATTTTTTATTGAAGGTTGTCAATTTTCTTTTTTTTTCGACAAACTAATTATTTTCACGATTTTACATTTCCTCAGTTAATATGTTCTGAAGCTTAATATTATTATCTAATTCGCATACAGGGTGAGTATTTTGTCGTGTATTTTAAATTGAACCATCGATTGATATAAAAATGCTTCTCGATTGGATAAATTTTAATTTTCGCCGATTATTTCTACTGTTTGCTTACAGTTCAATTGGAAAATTTGTTTATGGTAATTTTCGTTTGAAGAGATCACGTTTTTCGTCATATTTTATGTTGAAGTGTACCACCGGAAGCTTTAAATAAAATATAATATCGTAGCGTTTATAAGCTGTACCCAGTGTATGTAATTTTATATTAATTACATTTTAATTGTAATAGAAAATGTGTTGCCTGATATTTCGACGGTTTTAACCGAAAAATTTTCGTGTAGAAACGTCGTCGAGCTTTCGATGATTTTTTCCCACTGAAGTTTGTCGTTTAAAACGTTTTTTGATTGTTTTTAATGGTTCTCTTACACAATATTTTGCAAAAATTATTTTATTTAATCGAAAACTAACTATTTAATATATATTTACATATTGAGTTTTATTCCTGCTAAGACAAAATGAACTTTCGTTTTTTTTTTGTAAATGTAAACCCGTGGAATTTAAATTTTCAGTAGTTTGGATTTTTATTTTACCCTACCTTTTATCCCTAAAAATGTATCGAATAGAAATGAGTTTTAGTATCTCCAAACTCTAATTACTTGTGGAGAAATAACCATTGGTGGAATTGCTGCACCGTCAAATATTTGTCATTTTTTTTTAAATAAATATTTTTATGTTGAAATTTAATGAAAAAAAGTTTCATTCAATATTTCAACTGGTTCATTTTAACCAAATTAATATTTGTATTGAGTTTCAAACACACAAACACTGAATTAATTGAGATATATTTCCTCAAAGTTGAATTCTAATAAATAAAACTTAACCATTGGTGTAATAGATACTCCGCCGAATATTTATCAATTTTTTTCTAAAAGAAATATTTTTATGATGAAATTTACTGAAAAAAGTTTCGTTCAATATTTCAATTGGTTCATTTTAACCAAATTCATATTTTTTATTGAGTTTTTAACAAGAAAAATCTAATATTAAAAGATATTTCCTCCAACTGTGAACTCGAATAAATGAAACTTAACCTCTGGTAGAACAGTTGCTCCGCCAGATACTTGTCAATTTTTTTTGATAAGAAATATTTTTATGACGAAATGTATTGAAAAATACGTTCTTTTTTGAAAGTGGTTGCGTCGTTTGCTACAGTAGATAAAAAACAACAACGTGTTGATGATTTAGATCAGTGCTTAACCATGTTTACATGTAATAAATCAGATTTTTTGCGTCGATATGTGACAATGGATCCATTTTTGTCGAACTTTAAAACAACGTCATTTCCATCAATGGGTGAATTAATTCAAATAAAACTTACCAACGCTGGAAAGGTACACCATCATATATTATTCGTTAAAATTGAAGTAATACTTAGAGCAACAAATAGTTAATGCAAAAAGTAATAACAGACCTATTTTTTTCAATATAAATTGTCCTTTAATCTCCAAATTTGCTCGAAAAGAAAATATTAAATTAATGGTTAAACTTAATCGTGACGAAATGGATATTTTGACAGTGGAGTATTGTTGGTCATCTACATAGTACTAGTAAATTATATATTTATTTAATGTTACATGATTATTGACTAATATGTTGGTTAGAAGAATTATTAAAATTCACTCATTCATTGAAGAGGTTAGTACACAAAAAGAAACAAAAATTTTGTGTGGGTGGGTAACTAAGTATGGATTATATTACATTAATTTGATAAGTAGCTTGAATACTAGATGGCGTTATTTTATATATTTTAGCAAATATTATTTCTCTTGATAATTTTAAATAGAAGCATTGAATGATATATTTTAAAAGAAAGCTAAATTAACAATAAACAATATTAAGTTTATAATAATTGGTTAAGTAGAGCTGGACTTCCAGACATTTTTTCATAACAAGGTTCCCACTCACCCGCATCTCTTATTTTAAGAGAAAACTTGCAAAATTAAAAATGTGCAGAATTTTTTGACGAATTGGGTAAATTTTAAAACAATTGCCTCTTTAATTTCATATTTTCAAATGCGCCCTCTAGTGGAGGACCTAAACATATAAACTAATTGTTTGCAACATTACTATTGCCATATTTATTGATATGTAATAAAAATTCACATACCAAAAAAAACGTTATTTATTAACTATACATGTCGATTTCTAGAAAAAGCAATTTAAACTAATCGAAAAACAGTCGATACGTATGCTCAAATCCCCTTAACTCCAACCAATCTCCATACTAAAGATTTATAACAACAGTTCGGTATTCACCGCTTCTAGCCCGAAGCTTCCATAAAAAAAAGATTATTAACGGATCCCGCCGCTATATTTACCCCTCAGTCTTTTCAGTATGTCGCCCTTTCTTAATTTCACCCCGAGATACGATCCTGACCAGAGCATCGTTACACCCCCTCGGTGTTATTCACTGCCGCGTTACCATGGCAACAGACGCATCTTTTCATCTGATACGCACACAATTCTCGTCGTGGATTGATCAGACGGATAATAGTAATGGAACTTCGATTGCTATAAGATTTTCTCTGATTTCTAATAATATAACGAAAAAAGAAAACAAAATGTCTTATATTAAAAGATTATATAAATATTTTCATTAAAAAGATACGAACAAGAAAAAAAGTATAAAGAGTTCGAAACGTCTATTTTGAGTTTTATATATGAAGCTAACAAGCCACGTCACTAAATTTTTTTTGATTCAATAAAAAAGTTCTAGCATCGAAACGGCGTTCGTGCATTTCACTATGGGCGTTGAACATAAGAAAAGAGATTAAAGTGATTAATTATTTTGAGTCGACTGAAAGTGTGTGGAGAAATGTCAACGCAATGTTTATAGTATAGTCTATTGAACTGATATTATTAACAAATCACCCTGTATAATATTTAGTAGAACATATAGATGTAAAAATTTTTTTTGGTGATTATTATAACTAGAAATATTATTTTATATTAAATATGGCAACGTCGTTTTTTATTAAAATTAACGTGCGTTGTTAACAATAATATTTAAAATAACTAGATTGGAATCATGAAAAATATTGATATTTATTTAATAAAGGTGTCTAATACACAATTTTTATTTAATTTTGTTTGTTTAATTATTAATTAATTATACAATTTAAATGAATGTATTTTATTGGTCCGGAATTTACCCTAGTAACTACATTTTTAACATAGTAGGCTGATGTCATTGACAGGTCGACGTCGGCAAACGTCTACTTATCCTTTGATTACATTATTATTAGAACAAGGTGGTGCGTATGTAAAAAGTGAAAGTTGTATATTAATTGTTTTAAATTATCGTCGTTTGAAAGGTCAGTAATGTATATTTTCAACTTAATTTAGTATAAATACTTTTATTAAATTCAATTACATATTTTTCTTCATAATATTTATACGTTAACATCTTTTATTTGTTAAATTGTTAGTTAGGTATATATATTCAGACGACCACCATTTTGATAATTTTAGATTATCTAAATTCTTTTTTTAGTATTTATTATTTTATTAATTGTGAATCGTTTAAAATTTCAGGATAGTGTTTTAACGTAGTGGACTATGTTATAATGTGATATAAAAAGTAATATTAGTTAAAAATGTGTATCGTAATCGTAGGTGTTTTTTCGGTAATTTCGGTCCCTGTTCAAAATGAAGACACTTTCCAAGATCCAATACGACAACAAAGATTAAGTAATATCACGTAAGTATTTATTATTTCATTTATTAACGTACATCTATTTTATACGGTTGTTTTTCATGCAGTTATTAGTCTGTGTATTTACTATACAGGCTGTATCAACAAAATAGTTCATAATTAACTTTTATTCTTCAGTTCACCAACTACTACAACTTTTCGGGCTATTATTGGTCTTTTATAAACTGTATAGAACAATAGACATAAGTTTTGATGTGTCAAAATTACGAATGCTTTATCACTTTATTACTCTCCCTTACATTAATACAAATAGATTCTATTTTACATCGAAACGTGCTTTGGTGGGTTCATACATTATATGATTTACAATTGCACATGGTGTTTAGTGCTTTTATTTTTTATCAAAAGCAATATCTCAATTTAATCGTTCTTTTTCAATACAGTCATTATATTAAAAAAAAATAATTATATCAGTTGAGTTTACACTTTCAATTATTTCTTTTCGTGATTTGGATTTTTATTGAAATTACGAGACATTGAACAAGCAAATATACAAATCAGTCTGATTAAACTGGATCTGGACACAATTTTCGTGATAACTTTGCATGTAATTGAATCTCGTACGTTTTCCAATCCTATTGATAAATATTAACGATTCATTTACTATATAGGATGATTAAAAAAATGTGTTTATAATACACCGAAAAACCATTTTGTTTCCATTAGTAAAATAACTCAAAATATATTTTACTTGAGACAGGATCGTACTTAAGATAATGTAGAATAAGACTGGAACTTATTGAGAAGAAGTTTTTTAATTGATATTTTATTTTTAGTCAAGAACAAGTGTTCACCTAATTGTTTACTGATTATAGTTCATTTACACATTTTTTTATGGTAAAAATTAATAATATACTAAATTTTTAACCTTTCAGTATATAATATCGGTCAAAAGTTTTTGCACACCCTATAGTTTGTGTGATACATAACAAATAATAATTCGATCGATTTTGATATTTATACAGGGTCTTAATGCAAAAATAAAATAAAATAAGACAAGAAAAATTTTCTCATACGACCCCTCGTTTCTGAAAGTATATTTTCTAAATTAAACATTCGAACACTATAAATTTTTAATTAATGATTACGTATATCCATGCATTGTTTTTGACGAAATTAATGATTCTAAACTACTATCTGAAGACCAGGGGCGGCTTATGCCCAATGGTTAACAATCCCAAACTTTTCTAGGGACAACCTGTACAATCTAAACATAACAAAATAAATTTTTTCAATCGTTAAAATTTATGGTTTGGTCACCAACGAGACAATTTTTTCAATGTCGCAGCACTTCGGAATTTTTTGCAGTCCAGGAACAACTTGTACTTTAAACAATATACAGGGTGTTTCTAAATTAATGCGGCAAAATTCGAATGGTGATTGTTCTTATAAAATTAAAATTTACTATAACAAAATTTTCTTCTAAAGGTAGTGGGCTGCTAATTTCACCCCCGTATAATGTAAAAGAAATATTGAAAAAATACTCGTGATTAGTCCTATGTAGGTGCACGAAAATTACAAAATTACAAGTTTCTAGCTTTACGTAAATAAGAAAAAAACCCAACTTTGGTCACTAAGTTTTAAGTGTAATATCTCGGAAAGGGGTGGGCTGAGAAAATTTCGTTAATAAGAGCAATCATCTCCTGAATTTTGTTGCATTAATTTAGAAACACCCTGTATATAAATGAGAATATAGTACATAATAATAAATCTACATAGAATAATTGCTATACATTTTTGACTAATCGACGGAACCTTCTTTTCCATTTAATATTTTGGCTTTCTCTGTAACATTTTCGAGAAATAAAACAAAAAATATAAATAAATAGACTTTCCTAGAAATTATTAAAAAGAAATACTGTAAATAAACCGCTTGCTACTAAAAAAATTATATATAAATAAACATCGAACGAGTTTTGCCAATTATAAAAAATGTGACGCCATTCGAAAAACGCCGCGCGAATTAGCCGAATTTTTAAAATTCTATAGGGCCGGCCTAGGAAATGTTCATCTTTATTCTAGACCGCCCTAAACGTTTTCTATCGTCACAGTTCCTGGTGGATGCATATCTGTAAACTACGGTTCTCGTAAATCAAATTTACTCAATGATTTAAAAAATTTGATGACATATAAAAGACAACGTTTTGAACCCCTCTAGTTCTGCCACTGTTTACAACTTTTGTTGCATTAAAAAGTTTTTTAATGAAGTACGATTCCCCTTTAAACGAGACTGATTGAGCGACAATAGCTAAACAAAGAATAGAAAGGAATGTTTTTAAGAGAAGGGTCTTAATAAACGGCGACTTCGTTTTTTTCGGGAAATTTGATGTCTTCGATTTTGCATCTCGATTTTTTTTTTGATTAACAACTTGAGAATTGTGAGTGATGAGCATGATTACGGTTTCCACCACTGAAAATAAACACCCCGTCGTGTTTCTCGACGCACGCAGCTCGCGGATGCGGTGTAAGTTACCAACGAAGAGACAGTTAGTTGATGTAACGCGACGTCTGCACCTCGACGCTCTTCGGTTTCAATAAACATCGAAATACGTCGCGGTAAACTTTGTTTTGTGTACCTGTGTCGGGTGGTGGTTGTTTTTCTAATTTTAACAAACCGAAATGTGTAAAAACTAATAAGTGGATTTATTTTTATAACTTTTGAGGTAATTCCTTTCAAAAATTGAACCAATGGTAACAAATATTCTTGAACACCCCATATATATATATATATATATATATATATATATATATATATATATATTTTACGTCAAATTAATTTATATATATACACTGTATTTGGTGTTGAATAGTCAAATTTGCAATGGAAAAAAATTTTACTTGAGGTTCCGGTCAAGTTTTACTTAGTGGATTTTTTGATATGAGAATTTCGATATCAATGATATCAATTTCTCAAAAAAAAGAGAACATAAAACAATTTTTTTGCTTTGACTTTTATTTAAAAAATATATATCTAAATAACATTAGGTTGTAATCTATTTCGCGAGATTGTGAACAGTCGAAGGATTGTGAATCGGTAGATTGTAATCTATCGAAGTGAAATTGTCAAATTGTCAACTGCTCGAAAGTTATTCCTGATTGGTCGCCATTATCGAGTTATTTTCAACATGAAATCAATCTACAATCACCAAAACATCGTTTGCTTACAATCGAATTAACAAACAAATATGGCGGCGCGCGGCATATGTCGTTCAACCAATCAGCGCGTGAGATGCGTTTCGTTTCACAAACTTTTGACAGTTGACATTCTCGCAAGATGGATTATAACCTAACATTATTTACAAATTTACGGTGATATATATAATCTGAATTTCGGTAACTATTTAGTATACAGGGGGTTTTGGGGGCTGTTAAATCGATTTATTGGGAAAATTTCTATTTTATAAAACAATATTTCATATGTCGAATATTGAAATTTCCTCTCACGTTTCGAATTTACGAGAACGCATTAAAAATTTTCGCGGCTCACAGCTACTGCCAAATCCAATGAAACAACTCTTCAATAGACCACGAAAAATGTTCGTTTCGAATCAATGTCATTCACATTATTTTTTAATCGAATAATGTGGACCGCATATTTTGTGAAGGGGGAAAATGTGTTGTTAGGCAGATCTACCGATCGCATCACAAATATGTTCAGTGAATTGACTCTGAAACTTCCCTTAGAAAAATTGGTAATCGATTTTTCTCCTTATACGTAATCGATTATTGTTAGAAAACTGTTTTATGTGTAGATTAAGATTTTCCATAGTTTTCAAACAATGTAAAAAATGTTAAACACGAAGTACTGATAACGAAAATATCGGATTTAGGAAAATTTCGTAACATTATTTATATGTGGATCATCCTATATAATAAAATTATGTTTCAAAATGTGATAAAACAATTAACAATTAAAAATAGACGTAATTCAGGATGATTCAAGATTGTGAGCAAATACAGAGTGTTGCTTCAAAAATATCGATACAGTTTCATATTTTTCAGGGACATACTGTATATAATTTTTTTATTTACGATAGTACGATAATAAATCGATGTATGTAGAGTTTCATTTCAATTTGAGAGAGGAAATTTCAGAATAATTCTAAACTAACAAGAAATACAGGGTGTTGCATAAAAGAATGTCAAAAAAATTATATCTTTAATGTGGATCACCCTATATAATAAAATTAGGTTGTAAAATGTGATAAAACAATTAAAAATAGACGTAACTCACGATGATTCCACCGATTCCAGATTGTCAGCGAATACAGAGTGTTGCTTCAAAAATATCCATACAGTTTCGTATTTTTCAGGGACACACTGTATATAATTATTGTCTTTTTACGATAGTGCAATAATAAATCGATGTATGTATTGACTCATTTCAGTTTGCGAGAGGAAATTTTAGAATCATTTTAAAGTAACAATAAATACAGGGTGTTGTATAAAAAAATGTCAATGATTTTATATCTTTAATGATCACCTCATATAACAAAATTGTAAAATGTGATAAAACAATTAAAATAGACATAATTCAGGACGATTCGAGATTGTCAACAAATACAGAGTGTTGCCTCAAAAATATCGATACAGTTTCATAGTTTTCAGAGACATACTGTATATAAGTTTTATCATTTTTGATAATATCATAAGAAAATGACCAAATTTCAATTTTAAAAGGGAAATTTGAGGATAATACAAGATGGTTAATGAATACAGGGTGCTGTAAAAATAGACGTAATTACAAAAAAATACAGGACGTAGCTCCTTCAAGACATCTAAATGAATAGAATAGAAATCTGGGCAGTAATGTTTAAATTAAGCCCTCGTGTAGTTGTATGAAAATTGATATTCTCAACACATGATAACAATTGCCTCAACCATATAGGGTGTGTCGATACAAAAGAAAAATAACCACGAAAAGGGGGAGTTGGCACCGCTCAATTTACTTCGTAGTTTCAACAATACCGAACCGATGCATTACAAAACAAAAACATACAATGATGAGTGTTATTGTAACGACTAAGGGGAGGAAATTTATTGTCGAAGGGTAGCTTCCAACAATCTTGTGGACTGAATTTTGAAATATACAATCGATAATGTGATTTAGATGATGTAATAAACTGAAATTTGGAAAATTTATTTTTGAGTACCACCCCGTATGTGATAAAAAACGAAAACAAAGGCTACGCTACCACTTGACGTACACTGTCCGATTGATTCTGATTGATGATAATTTATTGATATTTCGTTGCCCACGAACGTGTCATGCACGCGTCATTAAACATCATGGTAAATGGAGGGGAAATAATTCAACCCTACACATATTTAACAAAATCGACCGAATAAAGCTTCTCTATAAACAAGAATTCAAAACTCAATGTCGACTTATCGTACAAAAATTTGATTTTGATTGGATTTTCAACATAAGCTGTTTGAGAACTTCTTGACACTTTCTTAACCACCCCTGGGTATACGATTTATTTTTTGGATTCTTGAGAAAATTATTGACAGGAACGGATTGTCTTACAGCTTCAGAAAAAAAAATTATAACATAAGTGGCTCCGAAAAACACGTGGAAATTATTTTCAGAATTTTAGGTCCACCACTGTGGGTCCGGTTCTGCTTATACTATTTTTTTAAATTTGACGTTATTTTAAAGAGCTTTTGACTAACAATACAGAATATATAATTTCTAAGCAATTTACTTAACAACGCGAACAATCTCGAATCATCCTGAATTACGTCTATTTTTAATTGTTTTATCACATTTTACAATATACAATTATTATATAGGGTGATCCACATTAAAGATATAATTTTATTGACAATTTATACAACACCCTGTATTTGTTGTAACTTTGAAATTATTTTCTTCCTCAAATTGAAATGAGTCTCTACATACATCGATTTATAATCGTGCTATCATAAAATGAGAAAAATTATATACAGTAAGTACCTGAAAAATACGAAACTATATGGATATTTTTGAAGTAACACTATGTATTTGCGTACAATCTTGAATCATTCTGAAGTACGTCTATTTTCAATTGTTTTATCACATTTTACAATATAATTTTGTTATATAGGGTGATCCACATTAAAGATATAATTTTATTGACATTCTTTTATGCTGTAACTTTGAAATTATTTTGGAATTTTCTCCCTCAAATTGAAATTAGTCTCTACATACATCAATTTATTATCGTGCTATCATAAAAAGAGAAAAATTATATACAGTAAGTACCTGAAAAATATGAAACTATATGAATATTTTTGAAGTAACACTCTGTATTTGCTTACAATCTTGAATCATTCTGAATTACGTCTATTTTCAATCGTTTATCACATTTTACAATATAATTTTTTTTATATAGGGTTATCCAAATCAAAGATGTAATTTCATTGACATTCTTTTATACAACACCCTGTATTTGTTGTTACTTTGAAATTATTTTTAAATTTTCTCCGTCAAATTGAAATGAGTCGCTACATACATCGATTTATTATCGCACTATCGTAAAAAGAGAATAATTATATACAGTATGTCCCTGAAAAATATGAAAGTGTATCGATATTTTTTAAACATCATTCTGAATTACGTTTATTTTTAATTGTTTTATCACATTTTACAATATAATTTTATTATATAGGGTGATCCACATTCATGGTATCTTAGTACGAGAACTATTATGTATAGTGTGTCCCCGAAAACTACGATACACTCAATACTATTCGCCAAATAACCTCAAAATCATATACAGTGTATAATTCTCTGAATCAATTAATTTTATAAAACTGTCGGTGTATAACGGGAATTAAATAAGTGGAAAATAAAAGAAAAACAAAAATCTGATTCGACATTTCGATTGGAAAGCGCAGAAGTTGATTAAATTCCTTGTTGACAGGTCGGAATGTAATTTCGAAAATTAGTTTTTTCGTGACAGTGAGACTTGGGACATTCTGATAGTGGATGTACCAAATAGTAGCGACTTTGAAACACAGACATGGTATTTATGACGTCATGAAAACTACGTCGCGTGGGTATAAACGATGGACGCGGTCTGCCCTGATGTTTCTGCTCGTATTTTCATTCATAGGTAAGTGATTTTATGACAATTATCATTTTCAAACGTTGCCAGATTTTCAAATAAATATGATAATTGACGAAACACTCATTATCGCGATGGGTTATATATGGTTTAATCTTAAATAGTTAAAACTTGAATGTTCCTCATAGATCAGAAAGTTTAACCGACTATTTCGACGCGTCTGTTTTAACGATGCTCCTTTCCAAGTTAGTTTCCAAAGGAGCGCGTTGTACTAATTTATTGCAAATTAACTCCCACCTATTAACTCTCTAAACTTGAGAGTTGAGCCATGAGTAAGTTCGTGTGTGAGCTCGAGGTTTTAATTTAATATATGTTTATACCTGAAGACGTATCACTTTATGAGCGTTTATAAGGCCAACTGAAATTTGATTCCGTTCTTAATAACGAAAGAACAATTTTTCTTAGTCTATTTCGCAAGAAAAAACATTTATATAAATACAGGGTGTTTATAAATTCATTACACATAATTATCGGGGAAACGTACAAGAAATTCTTAAAAACGGGCTCTGTTGCCGACGCGCCACGTTCTGGAGACCGGTATCTGTAACATCGGACGAAAATATGGAAACAGAAGAAGTATTAACCTTATCTGGGTGGTGTGTGTGGGCAGGTATCCATGCAGGGTCCATACTTTTTTGATATTCACGTGACTGGCCAAAGTAATCTGGAAATCACCGAAGATTTACGTCGGCAGATGGACAACGATCCAACGAACATCCATAATTTAATGTGCTTCTTTGAGAATTCGTCCTCATTCGTTAATAATCTTGGAGAATTCGTCGTCATTTGTTTATTATCTTGGAGAATTCGTCCTCATTCGTTGTATCATCTTGGAGAATTCGTTCTCATTTGTTTATTATCTTGGAGAATTCGTCCTCATTCGTTGTATCATCTTGGAGAATTCGTCCTCATTTGTTTATTATCTTGGAGAATTCGTCCTCATTCGTTGTATCATCTTGGAGAATTCTTCCTCCTTCATTAAAAATCTTGGATAATTCGTCCTAATTCGTTTAAATATCTCGGAGAATTCGTCCTCATTCGTTTATTATCTTGGAGAATTCGTCTTCATTCGTTGTCTCATCTTGGAGACTTCGCCCTCATTTGTTTATTATCTTGGAGAATTCGTCCTCATTCGTTGTATCATCTTGGAGAATTCGTCCTCATTCGTTGTCTCATCTTGGAGACTTCGCCCTCATTTGTTTATTATCTTGGAGAATTCGTCCTCATTCGTTGTATCATCTTGGAGAATTCGTCCTCATTCGTTTATTATCTTGGAGAATTCGTCCTCATTCGTTGTCTCATCTTGGAGAATTCGTCCTAATTCGTTGAATCATCTTGGAGAATTCGCGTATAGCTTTCCTTAACCAACCTTTTGAATCTGCTAGAACCGGATTGGTTCTACTATGCATCTCAACCACTTTTCTATTATCTTTTCGTATTCTCTCATCACTACACTTATCAAATATATTTCTTTATATTTATCTCCATTCGTTTTGCCTCTTTTTTGTGTATTGGCGTTATTAGTCCAATTTTTTTCTTCTCTTCAATACACAAGGCTTTTGTCCACTCCAATCTTTATTGGGGTGGATTACTCCCCTTGTTCTTTTGCTATAGTTTTTTATTGGTACTTTTTTATCTTTTCCATCACGTAATCTTTTTATTTTTTCTTTTACTTCAATTTTGTTATTATTTTTCTTCTTCCTCTTCTTCTTTTGTCATTTCTGTTATGTTTTCACCATCTTCGTATAATTTATTTTCATACTAATCTTTCTATTTTTCCCAATTATCTTGTTTTATACCAATCTTATCTTTTATCCCTTTTGGTTTTGGGGTAGTGTTTGATGATTTATATTTTTTTTCTAATTTCTTTTTCAGTCATTCGTTCTTTTTTCTTATATTTGCTTTGTTCTTTTGTGTCTTATAATCTCTTCAGTTTTGTTCTTGTCCTTTATTGATTCGTTCCTTTCTTGGCAAGTTTTTTTTTATTTTCCGTCTTCTTCACACTATTCGTCGTACCAATCTTTGTTTGTTTTCCTTGTTAATACTTGTTCTATTGTTTTCACCATATTATTTTGTAGTTTTTGTTTTTTTTATTGTCGCCTCATTTTTTAAATCCACCTCTTACCTGTTGTTAATTTATCACTTTGATATATCGGAATCTCGATTTCACTTTTCCATTTCCACTTCATTGTGGATAGAATAGATTGAAAGTCCTTCTGCGGGTGCATTTTTCCAACGACAAAGGGTAAGGGACACGTATAGAGAGACGCGAATATTATACACGTTTCGGATTGGATTTCTGAGCTGTCAAGCAAAATCTCCGGGTCCATTAGGAAATTGAGAACGAAGCGACTGACCGTTGTTTGTCAAAAAGGCTCTAAAGAATGGTTGCTGTCAGTAAAAACGACAGACACATGTTTTATATGTCATGCGTGTTAAAACAAGATTTTTTTAATTATCGCACTCGTTTTTTAACGATTTTAGTTTGGATTCTCTAATTAAATGGTGCTATTAACCTTCTTTTCCGGCTAATATAAAATGGGGCAATAAAATGTAGAAAAAGTTGTGTAGATACGCTTTAGTCACTTCGACGGGAAGCGTCGTGCATTTTACGAGAATTGTCATTCATACTTTGCTACAATATGTCAAATCTGTCATTGACATCTTAGAGTTTCCCGAAAGTTGTTCGGACACGAAGCACTTCTAAGCAATTGGTCGCATGTATCATGTCACACGTCACACGCCATATGTCACACGTCACACGCCATATGTCGCATTTCATATGTCACATGTCACATGTTACATGTCATACATCACATGTCATATGCCACATGTAATATGTCACATGTTATATGTCACATGTCATATGTCACATGTCATATGTCACATGTCATATGTCACATGTCATATGTCATATGCCACATGTCATATGTCATATGCCACATGTCATATGCCACATATCATGTCACATATCATATGTCACATGTCATATGTCACATGTCATATGTCACATGTCATATGTCACATGTCATATGTCACATGTCATATGTCACATGTCATATGTCACATGTCATATGTCACATGTCATATGTCACATGTCATATGTCACATGTCATATGTCACATGTCATATGTCACATGTCATATGTCACATGTCATATGTCACATGTCATATGTCACATGTCATATGTCACATGTCATATGTCACATGTCATATGTCACATGTCATATGTCACATGTCATATGTCACATGTCATATGTCACATGTCATATGTCACATGTCATATGTCACATGTCATATGTCACATGTCATATGTCACATGTCATATGTCACATGTCACATGTCACATGTCACATGTCACATGTCACATGTCACATGTCGCAAGTCATATGTCACATGTCATATGTCACATGTCATATCTTCCAAAAGTGTATTCCAAAACTTGTAGCAACCCTAGTACTGTCCTAAATATGAACTATGGTGAATTATTGAAGCTCTTAGAGCTAATTTAATTGAAATATTGGTAAAGCACAAGCAAACGATCGTCTTAGAACTTCTAGAATTGAAGATAGCATCCAGATGGTTATGTAGTCTGTGCAAGAAGATCCATCCGATTGGCTTCTTGCAAGAACTCTTAAACTGCGTCCATACAAGCTGCAATTAGCAGAAAATTTGAAATGAAGGTTCTCATTTGCGCCTGATTGGGTCTTTTTTCAATAAGTTTTTAATCCTTCGAAATCGACGTTTCTGAAACAAGGAGATACCCAAACTCAAACACCATAAATCACTACATAGTTCTATGGGTAGTAATTTCGAGTAGGGTACTAATTGGTTGTTTTTCTTTGAGGCGAAACGTCACCTCAACAACGGCGAATTCTAGGATTTGGTTTCGATAAGACGGAACTACCAATCGTTAGTTAAAAGGTGGTTTAGTAGTATGGATGTTCCCAGGGAGACTGATTTGGAAAAAAGATGATATTACTCTAAGGGAAAGTCTACAGTAATCATTTGGGGGGGGGGTTGAAGTAGTGCCGTCATTAATTCACCCTGTTCCATCTACCCCAACGACTTTTCCATGCGTCCAGGATGTAATTCACTCGAATCTTCGACAGCTTTTTTGGATATCCGCGTTATTTTTATAACGTTTTTCATTTCTGTGATAAATCCGGTGAATAGGGTGGCTGTAGTGGTACTAAAATCTTTCTGAGAGCATTGCTTTGTCGTAAAGCATAACTAAATACACGGTGCTTAGAAAAAATGTGACTCCGTTTATAGTTTACGTAGAAAATTAGAAAATAATTGAGGTTTTAGTGAATGAAAAAATGTAATGTCATTTTATACACATTTTTTACAATTGTGACGAAACTACTTGCAACATTCTGATGAAATTTTATGAAAATATGTTTTGGAAGCTGATATATCCGATGAATTTGTTTTTATATCTGATTTTCATAGAGGGCGCTAGTTACACGGTCCGTACCAAACTTCGTATTCAACTTTTTTAAGGTTATCTTCATGCAGATTTTCGTAACTTCCTCAGTTATTAGAAAAACAATTGAAATCGAGTTTTTTTCTTAATTCAATTTGATCATTTTCGTTCTATCACCGAAAGACAGTTGGTAACAGTTGCGACAAGTGAGATTTCGACTATAAAGAGAAAGCCCTTTATACAATCTATCATCATACATCACAGAAAATTTCTTTTATCCGCTATTAAGTTACCAATCAGGTTCGACTTTGTACAGAGGCGTTTTAAACGAGAAAAAAAACTTTTTCACTTTCCACCCCTTAAAATATTGAGTTATAAAAGAAAATTGAATACGTGAACAAGTATTTATACAGGGAGGATCGATTTTACTAATCTTTAGTGAGTAATATAATGGAAACGTCAAGAAAACGTCTATAGGTGCTCCAAGGGTAAACACACCCTTAATTTAATAACGATTAGCGTTACAATAGAAGGAGAATGTTTAATCTAACGAAAATGGAAATAGCGATTAAATTGCAATTTAAAATAATCCTTCAGGCAACAAATCAATAACGAAATTTTTTTCTATATTCTGTGTATGTTTCACAATTGAAAAACTAATTTTTTTATAAAAATCTCAAAAATTTAAAATTTTTAACTATGTAAGAAAACGATTCTTATTGGTTTTCAGTTATGACGATATAGGTTTAATAAAAACATTTAGAAGTAGTCTGATCACGAGGTTATCGTTGCCGTTAACGTAGCACGTGTGCTGATATAATACAGTTTTTATTTATTAGTTATTGAATAAACCTTTTATAGGTTAAGTTCTCACGTTATTACTTAATCACGTTAAAAATAAAAAGCATAATAAATGAAATCACTATAAAAAATTAAATTTGAATCTTGAAGAGTTGAATTAAGCCATTGGGAAACGTCAAAAATTCATTTTGTGTAGTAATATCACGAAAAAGTCTTGTGTATATAGAAACGATAAACGAAACGTAACGATGTATAGAAAAAAAAACAACTTGACAAGGTATTTATGATTTTTGTTCCACCGTTACATAATTCCAGTACAAAAGTTTCATCGAAACCAAATGGAAAATGAACGACACGATAATTTAATGGGGAGGCTCACAAAAGCCATTCGTTTTTTCGATTTCGGAGGGTTGTAATGTATTTTTTGTCGTAATTTACGAGTCTACTGGTTTAGTATGTTTATCACATTTTTGTGGAACTTAACAATCGTTATGAATATTTAACTTTTTTCTTGATTTTATTGGTAAATATTAATTCTATTGAAAATAACCTTGTATATCATAGCATAGTAAATAACTCGAAAATAGTTTAAATCGTTTTAGACGTATTTTTTTAACTGTCTACATCCATCTGTATCACTGAGCGTTGTTTCTGGATCTATGAAATGATTTTTTAGTACTTTTGAGACTTCTAGAACATTATAGATGAGATTTTAAATCATTCCAACAGTGTTAAGAATCTTTCTACATTCCTCTATATCATTGAGCATTATTTCTGGATGTATTAGATGACTTTTCAGTACTTTTGAGACCTCTAGACTAATCAAAAACATTATAGATGACTCTGAAACGTTTTACAACACTTTAAATCTTTCCAGGAGTGTTAAGAATTTTTCTACATTCCTCTATATCATTGAGAATTATTTCCGGATGTTTTAGATGATTTTTTAGTACTTTTGAGGTTTCTAGACTAATCTAGAACATTATAGATGACTCTAAAACATTCTACAAGACTTCAAATCCTTCTAGAAATATTTAAGAATGACTAGATTTCTTATTGCCTGCTTTTTTTTGATAATTATCATTGATGGTAAATTATAGATTACTCTATCATGTTTAGAGGTCGTAATATCAATTACAAACTCTAAAGAACAATTTCAATTCCACTTTTATAGCTCTCGAATACTCTTTGAAAGAACTTTTTCTTTTATAAAGGTGTGTATCTCGAGACGTAATTAAGAGGAGTATCGATTTCTGTCTGGTTCGCAGTATCTTATACAGGACAGTTTGTTTTTTATTTCTTTTCGACGGTTCTTTACAACCCGGAGGTGTTGTAGGTTGAAAGTTGAGGAGTTTTCTCGTAGTTTTCGTGTGCCATATAAAATTGTTATGTGGGTTGTTCAAAAGTTTCTGATTTAATTGAGTAAATAAACGATGTCGAGCAAAGTAAAACAGATGAGACGTCGAGATGTCGTACAACAAAGATTTTTCTCTTTCAAATAATTAATCCATTGCGGTATTTCCATCGACAGAATATCTTCTAATCATCTTGCAGGGCAATCAAATGTTGAAGGCATTCGCACCAATATTTTCCTTCTGTTTCGAACTCGTCTCCGCCCTGGAGCCGGTCTCCTGTCTCGATTTAGTGAAATTTGTAAAATTCGGCGAAGGCGCGTCGCTTTTGATGTTTATTTTCATTATAGCAGGTGGTTTATTTATATTGTTTCTTTTGAAATAGTTTTTTTTATTTTCTAGAACTTTTTAGAATTTCTTTGGGACATATAAGGTGTTTATGTAGAGCAGTCTAGTTTAGTTTATAATAAATGATTTGCAAATATTTTGAACCTGATTAAGATTTTTTGAGAAAAATATAATTTCGAGTTCAGTTTTGCGATTGCAGGGATGTCGATTTTTTTTCTCAAGTACGACGTTACTAAAATAATTTCTTTATCGTTGTTATTGAACAAAACCGCTGAATTTCGCGAAACTTTCGATCTAATTAGAGTGTTCATGTATAGTTATGTGTTTATTCCTTCTTAGATTCATTCAGAACAAGTTAGAACTTGAAACTTAGAAGTTTTATTGTGCTGACAAGAGCTCGTCTACTTCAGTAAATTCATTTGATATTTAATAATGTTGAGAAACAGGAAAATCTTGTATTCTCATTTGAGAAACTTCGCTAACTCGAGGTAACTTAATTACCAATGATGTGCAATGATATTAAGTGTTAAAAATATATACAGGGTGTACCAATTCAAATAAAACAAAATTTCTATCTTTTATTAAGTAAAAATCTTATGATGCGACTGTTATCTTCAATATGTAGGGTTTTTAAACAGTTCGAAACTTTTTTTATTATTCTGTGCAGCTCGTAGTTATAAGAGATCATTAAAAAATCGAAAACTTGTATTAGTTCGTGGCGTCGGTTTTTTGGCTAAAAATAAAATGTTGTTTCATCACTACAATGCACCAGCTCACACATCCGGTATTGCAAAGGCCAAAGTTAATGAATTAAAGCCCGAATTCGGCAGATTTGGCTCCCTCGGATTATTTTCTATTCCCAGTTAAAAAAAGGGTATCGAACATTTCTCCAAAATTTTTGTGTTTTTTTTATTAGGCCAGGCACTTCTTGGACCTTCCTCGTATTATAATTACGAGTAGGAAGATAAAAATGCGCTTCCGGGGAAGCGCATTTAACCTATTGGATCCATAAAAAGTAAATGTTTTAATTTGATTATGCACAGAGTCGGCTTAATTTCCGATTTTCTCGTATAAAAACTTCGACGGCAAGTTTCCTCCAAGTTTATTATAAAAAGTAACCAAAAAAAAACATCAACTTTGTATTAAACTTCATAACTTAATATTAGTTCAAAATTAATTTTAGAGCTAAGCACGAAATATCGAATATTAATTATTTTAGACGAACTTTAAAATAGCAGAGATTCAAGTAATTCGATTAATGTAAAATGTCACGAAAATATTAGTAAATTTCAAAATTAATCCTCAGTGTTGAGAAGAATTCCTCATTTAGCTAAAATCGCTTCCCACCACGTCGTTTTTCTAAGTTTCCGAAAGAAATCGGAGGGAATCAGATCAGGTGAATCAGATCATGAGGTCATGAAGCATTTAGTGGGACGAAGCATCATCGCGAGCTCTTTTTGAGGTGTGACTCAATTTTGGGAAATTTAAAAAGTCGTAGAAGGCTGAATCATGATTATTAGGGTAAATTTTTGTCAAAAAATCTCAAATTTAACAATAAAGAATTGACCGGTGCATTGTAGTGAATAAAAAAAGCTTGAAAAGAGTTTTCTGACAAAATTGCTACCGCAGTTTCAACCATACTTTTTGTGCGCAATTTTAAGACTGCTACTGTCGACTTACTCCCTCATTTAGCTAAAATCCCTTCCTACAACGTCGTTTTTCCAAGTTTCGGAAAGAAATCGAAGGGAATCAGATCAGGTGAATATAGTGGATGAGGTATTGAAGTATTTGTGCAACGAAGCATCATTATGAGTTCTTTTTGAGGTATGATTCAATTTTGGGAAATTTATAAAGTCGTAGAAGGCTAAATCGTGATTATTGGGGTGAATTTTTGTCAACAAATCTCATACTAACAATAACCGTTTGCCTTCAACTGTTCCAGGACGTTGAAAAGACGTAGGAACGGATGGAAATTTATTTCCCACCCAGTACAAAATATAAAAAAAATGATGAATCAAAAGATTCTCATTATAAATACAGGGTGTTTCAAAAAGGGCGTTAAAGATAAAAAAATTATACACAGTATATTTAATAGTTTTTTATTGAGCAAACCCCAAATATTTTTCAGTTTTCTATCTATCCTAGAACCTTTTTTGAACCACCCTTTATATTAATCAATATAACATGAACAGTTTCGTAATAAACTTTCTATTGAAAGGTGAAACTTTTCTTTCGCATGATAAAATTTTCCCGTTTTTTGCAATCCATTGAACAATGAAAAAATTTACCTCCAAACAAAACATACGTAGCCTTTCGTTGTTTCCGTTTGATCTCTCTCCTCCAACCCACAATACATTTTCCTTTTTTCAATTCTAAATAAAATAAGTTATTTTGAATTAAAATCCATATTAATTATGTTTTATAGATCGTTCCAACCCTTTTTATTTCCCCAATTCTAACATAAAACCGGAAAAATCCCGTATATATTTATATTTCCGGCTGTTATTTCCGGAACATTTAACTACTTTAGCTTCTTGACACTCATTAAGCCCGGTCTTAACGAGCACTTCACTAAATGGTTCAATTTACTGATTGTGCCATCCACATCCCAGATCCTTTTATTGGATTTAGTTAGTTAGCGAAGAGTCCTTAGAATAAGATCGAATTTCGATACACAATGTCTCTAATATTAAGGAAAAAAGCTTTTGCATTCACGTGTACGAAAACAACTCCCTTAATGCACCTCAGGCTCATTCAATTGTTGATTTTAGAGTGTATGCGAAGTTTGTAAACCCAGAATGTGAAACTTCATATTTATTAATTAAAATCGATTTACATATTGAATCGATTATTGTTGTGAAAAAAAATTGATTCAACTTCAACTTGGTTTGAATGATCCGCTATTGAGTTAAAAATTATGAAACGAGATGGAATTTTAAACAATGAAAAAAGTTTATATTTAACAATAAAGAAAATACAAACTTAAATTGGTCAAAATAATAAATTATTCGAAATTAACCTATCAATAATCAGAGTTTCCTTCCCTGGTCCTAATAACAGGTTCCAATCACTCGTTTTATCACTGCTCAAATAATTTTGAAGTTACGAAGGCCGTTTTAAAAGTATATTTCATAGTTGGTACAGTATTTATAGTCCAAAGTTTTTTCTCAACTCCATAAATGATTTAAATCCAGTGGTCAACCCATAGATGTAATTTCAACATCCTGTAGTGTATGGACGGGCATTATCTTGCATTAGGATGAATCTGGATAATCCAGGAACCTCTTTGAGGCAAGCAACTCTTCTTTTGACTGTTTCTTTGAGCTTTTCATGCGAAATAACTTTTTATGGTTAAGTAAATTTTACATAAATTCCATACTTGAAATGTATAATTAAAACTAATGTTTGGAAATAAACCGGAAACAGAACATAGTTCGTTGGAATTCTTTATAAACAGGTCAAGCGGATATAAAACGTTTCGACAGAAAAAAACGCACCCCTTTTGTTGGTTAGTCGTAAATATATCATTCTACCCTCAAGTAATTTATTTATATTTAACGATTCAATGAATTTGTTCCATTAAAATTTCACTTTTCCTCACGGATATTAATCAACGTTGGAAATCACTTAATATACTTGTAGAAATAACATTTTTCGATTAACACCAAACGTGCAAATATAATTTTTGAAACAAATATAAAAACACGTCAAACAGTTCCGCTAAAAAGTGCAAGGGGGTAAGATCAGATGATTTAGGTGGCCAATCCATCGAAACTTCCAATCCACCTTCATACGAACCTTTTAAAACTATAATGTGGTGGTGTAGTATCATGTTTGAACCAAATATTCATCTCCCAAATCATACTCTAACGATTCCTACCAAAACGTGAATTTTCTGGTAGCTCATGGTCTGTTTTGTCTGAATCCAGTGAGGATCATCTTCTGAGAGCTTCTGAGCAAGCTGAAACTAAATTTTTCACTCAATTTAATTAGTTTTGCTAGTCGAAGGGCTTCTATTTTCCTCAGTTTCTTGGAAGAGCTTGTTCAAATCAAAAACATCACCGTAGGCCTCCTTAATCACGTCATGAGTTTCTTTACCAAGCTTTACACAAAATTTTATCGCGGATAGCTGCTCCAGTAAACAAGGGTTGAAAATAAAAATACCTGGAGTAGACTGCTGATTTTTTTGTACCTCTTCTACAATCGTACGTGCCCAGATTAATCCTACTACTTTCAGAACAAACCCTGTTATAAATAACGTGAAGATTTTCAATGCATTGGAAAAAATGCAGCTTCAATATTTTAAGGGTTGTTATTTTCCTGAATAATCTGTAATTTTACTTTAAAAGAGGGTGAGTTGTATAGAGTTTTCTTTCTATATTAACGTAATGAAACTAACCGGGTGAAATTCAGATTTAGATAGATCAAGTACAGAATTTTTTTGAAAAATATCGATTGAAATAACTGATTATATTTTATTATTTTTTTTTCGTGCGTATCATTTTCTCTCGTGTTATATGAAGCATGAATATCTCCAGAGAATCTGTTCAACCCCTATCACAATCGTAACCCAAAGGAAATGACATTAGATTTATGCATTTTCCACTATAAGAATGAAAATGGCAGGAAACATATTTATTGCCCTTTTCCTATTTTCGATGGCGTCGTCTAAAAAACGCTTTTCCTAAAAGCTGTTTTTTCTCATCACACAGTGCGTATTAAAATTCACGCTTTTTTTCCAAATACCACAATTTAAAATAAGGAATCGAAAGTTTCTAGAAGAAACAAATAAAAATTGAATCCGACACAAAGCAGAAGCTCAAAACTTGACGATTTGAGGCAGTTGCACCCCCGAAGAGATATAGAACTTCGTCCAGTTTTTCTGAAACTTGATGATGAAGATAATCGAAACCCCAAAACCTTCTCAACCCCCTCAAATTCACCCTTGAAGTGTCCGTTCAACTAATTTTTTTGAATCTTGGCACAATAATAATTCGAGGAAAGCTGTTTAAAAGTCTTGAGGTTTTCGTTTCAAACGAAACAATTTTTAATTGTTAAAAACTCACTTTGAATAGCGTCAATTCTGTTTTTGATTTGTCTTGGTGTTAATTTTAATTTAGTCAAAAATTTTGACAGCGCAAAACTCAATTTGAGACATTTGATTGAGTGAGGCAGTAAATTCAGCCCTTTTTTCTTCTTCTTTAATATTAACGATAATTTTTAACTAGCATATGTTTGACGCAAAGCGAAAAAGGCAGATATCTACTTTTTTTTTTCAAAAAAAAACCGAATTGGGAGATTTTGGAATATATTCCAGTATTAGTGATTGTTTTTGAAAAGATTTTCCTTTTGAAAAAGGATTAACTGATTGAATTCCGTGCTTGTTTTAGTATGTAAGATAAATCAATATCGATTTAGTTTTTGAAAATATTCAGATTATTCTTGTTGAAAATCCAAATTTAATGAAACTTCATTCATTCTTTTCATCTTCTTTCAGTCTTCGAGATCGATATACATCTAACAATGATGTTAGTTTCGCCCAACTACCTCCTTATTTTCAACTATTTTCAAGTTTTGTTTCATCACGACAATGCATCAGTTGAATAACTACCTAATGCACCCTATTAGCCGAATTTATCCCCCTCGGATTATTTTCTGTTCCCAGAATTGAAAAAAAAGTAAAACTAATTATTTTTAATATATTTTAATAAAAAAAAAGAATATCAACGTGACATGTTCGAAATACTTGCATCAATAATGGCGAACATGTTTACGTGGCTGTAGCACAACGCCGACTGACTCCAGAATGTCAACAATGGGAGTGTGTAGTCGCAGACTAATATTTTGATTTTTTAAGAAGATCAGCTTCAGTACTCAAAGTTAGATCATTGATCAAAGGTTATTTATTGATCTGAGCTACTATCTATAGACCCGTCATCATATTTATTGATCAATTCAGCGGTTGTGGTGTTTCGAGGCGACCTTGAAATTGTTTAATTGCCGAATTTCCCGGTGGTTACATTATGAAGATATTTCCTTGGTTTTTCCAATTTAAAACATACAAGTCTGAATATGCGAGAAAAAAAAACAATTCGTAAACGAACTTGGTCTAAAAATATAAATCGCAGTACCAACAATCATAAACCCCGAAGAAATAATTTAGTTTAGTTTTGAAATTTAATAAATGGCGAAAACTTTTGCATGGTAATGTAATTTCTGGGAAATCCTGTATATTCCGAATTAACGGTCATCATAATATTTCGCATCGAATATATTACTAATTTCAACATTATAATCGAACCGTGACATAATTATTTTATCGTAACCTTTGAAGAGTTTATCTCAAAAACAAAATTAGGTTTTGAAAATAATTCAGTTTACAAAACGAATCCAAACAATCATGATCTACTTTAAAATAATTAAATTATCGTTAATTTTGTGTGTCGTAAACGAAGTTAATAGTTTTTGTGAAAATAAAGATGCCTTAAACGATATAACAGCTAGATTATACAAATCGAAAAAATCGGAAGGATTCAGATATATAGGAAGTTTCTACGAAATGGACAAATTCGAAATAATACACGTGGAAAAATCGAACGTAACCGATTTATGCGAAGGTATGATCAAAAATTTCCCAAAACTCGAGATATTAAGTTTAATAAACGCTAATATATCGAAAATTCAAGCGAACGTTTTCCAAAAAGTTTCAAATTTGACCGAATTATCACTGGCGGTTAATAAGATATCAGAAATCGTCGATGGGAGTTTTAACAATCTGGAAGCTTTACAATATTTATATCTCTCTGGAAACAGGATAAACTCGATAGGATCCAGAGCGTTTAACGGTTTACCGAATCTGAAGAAATTATATTTAGATAGAAATAAACTGAAACAACTAGATCAAAATTTGTTAATCGAGAATGTTCTATTGAAATTAGTTGATTTGAGATATAACGAATTCGAATTAATAGCGACAACTACGTTTTCTCGATTACAACTTTCGCATTCGGAACCGATTACGATTTATTTGGGACATAATGAAATAATAGACGTCGATCCTAGTACATTCGCTTTCAAAAATCCGATAAATTTGCATCTGGAATCGAATAAATTGAATACAATCAGCGATCTATTTCACGGTATCAACGAATACAGCGTTTTGTATTTAAATTCGAATAAATTTATATGTTTGCCTGACGATGTTATCGAGAACGTTAAGATGTCTACGAAAATCGTTTATCTGCTGGATAATCCAATTTCTTGCCAATGTTTGCGAATCCTCGACGGTTCTTACATCCAAGAAGACGGTGGAAGTGTTAAATTAATTTATGATCATAACTGTACATACGAACGTATCGTTATTTGAAGTTGATTTGTAGTTGTTAAACTAAATTTTTGAATTTCAATGTATTGTAGTTAATTTTATGAATTACAGTTCATGTTTTCTTACGTAAAATATTTACCAACACTGTGGAACGTAAACTTAAACATAATCACTTGCTTCACTTGTTTTATACGAAATTTTCCCGCGTAAATTAATTCCTGATACAGTTCAATTCTTTCTATACAAAAGGGTTGGAAGGATTATTTAACAGAGTGTGTTTTAAATTGGTTTATAAATCGAAAAATACATTAAAACAATTGTTGGAAAAACCAAATTTGGTGACTGTTACGGAAAGTATATTGGACAGACTAAGAGATCCGCTATTGTCCGGGTTAAAAAGCATAAAGAAAGGATTCCAATAGAAGTTATAAGGTGGTGAATCGTTAAGGAAGCGAATATATAATTTGGTAGGGTATCAAGGGGGGTTTTAGAAAGGAAAAGTCAATTTTCATACTGAAGAAAATATTACATTCGGTAAATATGACACTAAATAACATCGAGATTGAAGTAGCTGTCGAAGGAAGCCTCAGGCGAAGATGGTTTGTTGAAAAGATCCTTGTTAAGGGGAGAAGGAACGGAAAAATTGATAGAAGCATGTAGAGAAGATTTAAAAGGAATAAGAATAAAGAGCTGGCATGAGGCAGCCATTAAGAAAAATAGTTTAAGGAAAGCTGTATAACGACTCCAAGCCTTCAGGCCTGTTGAGTTGTTTATATATAGAAATAGAGCACATAGGTCATAATCATGATATAAATATTAATAATGTAAAATTTGTTTAAAAATGTTTCGAATAATCAATTGTTGGATGCATTTGAAAGCATAGAAATTGCTAGATGTAAAGGGGAATGTGAAAGAGACAAAGGGTCAATTCTTCACAGCCCACTTTATAGTTTAGTAGCCAAGGAATAAATGTGAAGATTCCCGCTGGAATTAATTTTAGGTTAATTGGTGAGAAAATTTAGTATAAAACAGGTGAAGCAAGTGACTATGTTTTAGTTTACTTTCAGTCTCTGAAGACGATAACTTGGCTATCGAAACGCGCGTCAAACAGTGTAATTGTGAGTATTGGTGTAGTTTATACAGGATGTTTCGTTTGACAGTGGTAAATACCAACTTTCTCATTTTAAATGCAACCCATTGTTTATTATAACTTATATAATCATGAATATACATTTCTTTAATTTCTTATTTCTTTTGATTTGTTGAAAATCATCCGATTTCGATGAATTTTTTTAATCTTAGTTTTTAAGGCGGATTTATGAAAAAAAATTTGGAAAATATCTCACTTGGAGATTTTATATGGTTTTAGGACTTTAAATGTGGTCATAAATGCACTTATTGAGATATAATCGTTCACAACTTTTTACAAAACATCAAACGCAATTCATATATTTTTTTGTTAATCTAAACAAAAAAAAACGAACATTTTCGAAAAAAAATTGAAAATTGTTTGTTTTTAATTTTTTATCTCACTTAAAGATTTCATATGGTTTTCTGACTTTAAATGTTTTCATATAGGCTCTAGAAAATAGAAAATTTTATGTACATACTCAAATTATACTTAGACAAAAAATTATTTACAACTGATAATTCTTGAATGTTAAGTAACTTAAAATAATATTTATGACTTGTGTGTGCATTTTCATGAACATTTAAAGCCCTGAAACCAATATAAGTATTCTTTTTTTTTTATTCCCATAATATATAGAAAAACTAGTTTTAAATCAGAAAAACATTAAAATCGAGACGATTTAGAAACATATACGAGGATCGTGCCAGAAGTACCTGGTCCAACAAAGAAAACATAAAAATTTTCAATGTAATCTTCTAATAAGTTCGATACTCTTTTTATAATAAAAATCGTCTCATCACCTCTTCATTATTGAAAAATCTTTCAACCAACTAGCCATATTTTACAATCTGGGAATAGAAAATAATCCGAGGGGGCTAAATCTGGCGAATAGGGGGTATGAGGTAGCAATTCAAACTTTAATTCTTAGCCAAATGCTGCCGTTTTTGCTTAATTTCTTCGCTGAATAAGTTCGCATAATACTCGACTAAAATAGTTCAAAAATTTCGAGTTTTTCCGAACATTACGGCATACGTTCCATCGGGGAATAGAGACAAAGCTCAAACTACTCATATTATAGCGATTATAGTTTCCAGAACTTCACAAATTATTTCCAGGAAAACGTTTAATTTGCTTAGACATACGGTATATTTTAAAGTACGTCAATGAATTTAATTAATAATTAAGTATAAATTGGGAAAATATTATACACTGGTCGACGAAATCTTTACTTAATATCATTTGTGATAAACGAATATGAATCCACGTCTACTATATCACAATAAACACGTGAGACCATTACAACAGTAGACAAATGTTGTTTTCTGAATATGACATCGGTTGTAAAATAACTTTTACTGTTCGCCTCTACTTCAACCCATTATTTAGTGGATTATATTGTTTTTGCCAACGTCTACATAATTCCTGAAAATTACATCGTTTTATTACGAAACGCCCGGTTTTTGTTTGCGTTTTGTTCCGTCCTTCTGGTTATTTCTATCGTTAGAATTATATTGTTAATTATATACAATGTGTTATTATTATTCCGGAAATTTTGCTATAAATATATTGCTGTTCATATAAGGGATGAATTCAAACATAACGAGAGAACCCTCAGCAATAATTATGTGGATAATTATCAACCTCGATACTTAATAATGTCAAAGGTATCGGGACAGTCAAAAAATCAACCATCATCTTGAATGTCTACGCTAAATCCTCCACAGACTCAATCAATTGAGTGTTTATAGTCCAAAACGAACAACTAACCTCAAAATGTCCTGGAAAAGATTATAACTTGAAAAGGGCTTTGGTTTGACAAATCTAAGTATAAATACCGTGTAGTCAACAAAATGAAAGACAGGACGTCTAGTAGAACTGCTAATAGATTTTTATAACTTTTTTAATACTTAGATTGAGAAGTTTGTGTTCGAAACAGGTTTTTTCCTTTACTATAAATTTGATCTATCTAAGGGTTGATTAGAATTATAGAAAAAATACGCCGTTTTCATCATTATGAATCACTTCATCAAGACAAAGAAAGCTACACAAAGGAGACGTTATTGGAATGCTGAAGCCCTGAAGAAAATCACACAAGACCAGCATCACGTGGTCGGTCAAATGAGGTTAAAAGTCAAGAAGTGTTGAAGAAAATCCAAGAAACGGTAGTGGATGATCCTCGACTGAAATTGCACGATCTAGCAGACATAATAGACATTCCAAAAAGTGCAGTACATCGCATATTAACTGAAATTTTGGACAGGAAAAGCTGCGCGATGGGTGTTCAAAATAGAACATAAACAGCGTCGTGAAGATGTTTCCATCGAGTGTTTCACAGAAATAAAACCATGGATCCATCGAAACAAATGAACGATTGGAAAGGTAGAACAGACTCCAATGAAGGTAAAAAACGTTCCATCTGCTTGCAAAGGTTTTGTGAGGGAATCAAGCAAATACGGCCGCTTTTGGTTAAGAAAAAAGTTTGTATCATCAAGACAATGCCTATTTGCTAGATACATCCCCCTTGGATTATTTTCTGTTTTTCTAAACTTAAAGAAATAGCTCGGTGATTGAAGATTATCCTACAATGAAGAACCGTCCTCGTAATCATGTTTTTGGAAATTATCCAATGCTTTTATAATTTTCATTGATAATTAAGTAAATTTTGAGAAAAAATGCTTTCAATTGGTCATATTTTCCAAAAATTATCGCGTATTTTCTCTTCCTGGTAAAAGTTGAAAGAAACTTTTATCGTTTAATCATAAAATGAGTACAAAACAAATAAAAAACAGACTAATACACTCAAATCACCCATACCGTCGATTTTTAGTACCTCCCACATTAATTTTTATTCTTCGATGATCCTTTTTCTTTTGTAATGATTTTTTTATATTATATAAAGCAGTTTTTGACTGCCCATCAAGTCCAGCGAGCTTTTCTACAACGATCCTTTTGTATATGAAAATACCGAAGGACTTGTTCCTGCACATTCGAATCTCTGTTCGTGATTGAAGGTCCTCGAAAAGATTTATAGGGCCGTTCACTCTTCTCGATGGTGTAAAACAAAAGAGACGACGCACTCGATTTTATGGATAAGCTAGAATCAACGTTGTCACTCAACTACGTCTTTTATCTGAAAAATATCCACGCACAAGGTGATATGTTTTTTCAAACCACGTAGATAAAAATCTTTTATTAATTCTATCAAAAACTCATATTTGAGTTGTCCTCGTATATAGTTATTTTCATTGGTACACCGGGTATCTAAAAATAAAGTTTAACCTACCGGAATGTTTTTAAATTGATTTAACCTAAAAAAAAAAGACTAATACGGATCGATGCTAAAATACGAGAAGCTATTAACATAATTTTGGATTCTCTTTGATTTTATATTCCGTTACATTTAGGAAGAAATGTTTATGTTCCTAATAGGCGCCATTACGTAAATGTCGGATGGTTTTTACTTTGAACATACATTTTGTAGAATCCATTACAACTTACTTTCAAAAATATACGTGATTCTAAATTAGATTCGCCATTGATTCACACTTATATTTGATACTATTTCTGGACGAATTGTAAACTGTCTAATGAATCTAATAATCCTGATAGACAAAGGAATTTTATCAGTGTAACATACTATTCTGCTTGAACTGGAAACAGACGTGATAGTATGGTAGATAGACGGTTCCTAAGAGCTTCCAAAAGAAGCTCTGTATTGGTAAGTTTTGCAACGAACAGTTTTCCTTTGTTTTGGAATAACCTTCAGTCTTGTTCTTGGCCTTATCACTTAGAATTTTAACAAAAGGATCTGAAGAAAGCCTTAACATTCGAAATATAGTACATCGAATTCTATGATATTAACTCAAGTAACAACTAGTTTTTTGAGGCCTTTGTGAGAGCATTCGTTGGGTTTAGATGCACTAAATTTCCAACAACACTTTTAAATGATGAATAAATAGTAATCTGATGATAATAAGTCTGGATTTAACGTTGGATGTGGTAGGAATTCAATACTACCAAATTCTTTCGCAAAATGAGGTTTAGCTTTCGTAGGCTACGAATTCTTTCCCAATCAACTGTATTTTCCAGATTAAGTTCCTTGTGAATTTTGCGGTGTCCAAAGTTTAAAAAAAGACATTTATCAGGCAGAAATTTAAGTTTAGTATAAAGGTTCATTTTGTAAGTTTCGAGAGAACTGGTTGAAAAATTGGGACATTATTGGTCTAGAAGGAGACTTTGTTGAAAAATAAATCGCAATTTCCGCGTTATATAAAAAGTTCAATATAATTTTATGCTAATATTTGACAAAATAAAAATAAATTTCACTGGAAATATACAGGGTTCATACAATGTTTTATTCCCAAGAGTTTTGAGTCGTATAAATACTTCAAGCTTACGTTATTGTGATTTTAGTGTAAATGCAGGACGCTGTACACTTTTTTCGATTACAAACATCAAGAATACAAAGTAGTTTCTAGATGTACCTTTTCTCCTATTTATATGCATATTTCAAGGCTCTAAACTATTTCGGTATGCAGTAACTGTTATTTTGATTTGAACTCCACATATTATACAGAGTAATGCACTTTACGTGAATAAAGACAGTGAGAAAATGCAGTTTTAAATCTTGATTTAGAAAGAAAATCATACAATGTCGAATCGTATTTTGATAAATATCGGAACAAAACCGATTAGCATTTTTCATTGTTGTTGACTGATTTATAATTAGGATTTCAATTATCCTCATATCCTCATGAGTGCATTTCAATTTCGACGAAACGTGGGAGACGCAGACAGGTATAATTGCGAATATTTGTCATTTGATATTCGCACATATCAAACCGGCTATACACGCTTTACCACATATCATAATAAAGAGACCTTTCATCGTCAACGTGACATGTTGTCTGAATGAATATCTTCCATGGTGAATATTCATGAAATCTTGTAAATCGATCAAATTTACATACTTTACATCGAAAATATAATTATTTTCGACACAAGTTTTTTTGATAATTTACTACTACTAAAGTTGGTCGATAATTATGAGAGGAAACGGAACAAACAGAGCCCCTGGGGTTGCTTTGGTATACATTTATGACGGAAGATCGGATGAGTCCAAAACTTCATTTCCAATCAACATACTCGATGAATGCTTGTCGTCCTCGAGGTATTCAATTATTTATTAATTTCCTCTTTCAAACCGTAGCTTTTCGTATTAAATAATTTTAATTACAAAACGATGCTTTTATTAAAAAAAAATATTCTATTTTTTTTTATATTATGTTCGAAAACGAAAAAGACTTTTCCATGAAAGCACCTAATAACTATATACATATATATTTTCGTATTTCATTCATCAAGGATTTAAAGTCCAGGGGCGTTTCGTCCTTACTTGTAATTCCCTTTTATGTTATTTTTCTTCGTAACTATATCTCGTTAACGATGTACAAGCAATGTAGGAATTGATAATTGCGGTAACTTATGCGTCATTTTCCTTTTCCATAATACGGGGGACTAACAATCGTAGATGTAGCGGAATTCGTTTACGAGTTGGTTCAATATTTTTACTTTACAGAACTTTTATTCTTCTGAGAACAGTTTAAAAACATTGTGTTTGCTTTATGTGGGAAATTCAATTCCAAATAGCAATTCCGATGGAAGAATCGAGAAAAAAAAAGGAGAAAAATAAATAGTATCCAGATCAAAGTCCCGGTAGAGAAAAACCAATTACCATATTCTGATAAGAATCTTTATATAATACGATCGGTGTTGGTCGATAGTAGTCGTTTCCCGTTCGGGGCACGTACTTCCTGGGTGAAATAGGAAATGAATGGGAAATCGTCGAGATCGCGATTATTATGATTGCGGGTCACTTTTCCATATAACAATTCTAGTGAAACGAATTTATTTTTAAACGACGTGGATGGATTCTCGTCAAGTATCGTATTTATTTTATTATTATTTTTTGCACATAATACACATAATCGGTTATAAAAATAAATGATAAATAGCTGTAGCTTTTTCCCGGTATATTATTTGTTATAGAAATTGATAGCTTCACTAAACTGTCATCGTCTATCTCCAATATATCTGATTGAAAAACTCCGCGTTCGCAGAGGGTTGATCAATTAATGTCAAAACGGATGATACTGATGAAGAAAAAATTGCTCGACGCTGATACTTCATTCGTAAATGTCGTTAGATAATTTTTCCAACTTTTCCCATTTATATTTGTTTTTTTTTTGATAATTTCGGAAATACTAATTTCAGAAATATTCAATAGGAAATTTTTTCAATATTTCATTGACAACTTCGATAATATACGAGGAAGATTTAAATATAACCTGAATTCTGATATATTTAGTTACAGAGAGAGTATTTTGCCTCCGCATTGCTTTAGAATCACAGTCGCATGGGGACCAATCAGAACTGTAAGAGTGTTGATCTGTAGACAGGTTTCACCGTGTTTTTTAGGAGGTTACTATAATAATGCGCGTTTTTAACACCTTTCCTACTGCCCTAGCGCCCTTTTCTTCCTCCAATCCATAGACGCGCTATTAATCTCTGGAATATAGTGGTATACCCAAGTCTCGTTTATGGTGCTGAATTTTTTAATCACCCTCGTATGATTAAGTGATACATAATTTTTTGGTTAAAGATTGAAATAATTGGGATCTGATTTAAAGATCTCATCGGTCTCTAATTCCTTTATATTTTATTTTATTTTTGTTCTTTTTTTTTAGATTTAAATTCCAAACGGACGTGGTATATCCATGAAGATTCTTAGAATTTGAGTTTTTTTCGTATCCTTAAAGACGCTTTTCATGTGACTCTTAAACTTAACATAAGTGTATTCTTGTTTGTTAAGTGTTGTTGGTAGCGTAGCAGGTAAGTCTTTCTATTGTTAATATTATATGCGAACTTATATAAAAAAATTTAATAAAAATATACTTCCATGTTTGTGTAACCACTTTGATCGTACAATTTTTATGTCGTAACATTTTTCGTTGCTTTTAAAAATCTGTTATTTTATTCGATTAAGTTCTATTCGATTATTTGGCGAGAACGTGTCTATTAATTGGTGGGCGCGCCAAATATTGGTGTCCATAATAAATATTTCAGTAAAATTTTTAAATATCATCAAATTATTCGCGCAATGCCAGGAGCGGACTTGAAACTATTTTTGTTATATTTTCACTGATTAATATCATATGGAATTATCAAATATATAAAGAAATTATGAATGTAATCGATATTTTTAAAATAATCATTTTCAAAATAGATATTTATTATCTTTTTTATCACTTTTCAGAAATTATGAAGATGGTAGCATCGCATGGGTACATTTCATTATGAAAAATTATTAATTAGGAATTTTTGTATGCTTTGAAATTTTTTAAAAATTTATATTTATCTTTGTAATGAACACTTTTTCTGGGACTCGAAATTATTTTTTATGATATCAATACTAATAGTAAATTTCATTAACCTTTCATTAAATCAATTTTTTATTTTTCTCCAAAAAATTTCAGTTGAGAAGATGAACAAAACATATTATCGATTTCAAATTTGATAGTTTGTAAAATATATTTTTATTTCAAATTTTTATTATTTGTAAGTACTTACAAATTTGTTATTTTCTTATATTTCGACTGTTTATTCTTGATAATAATTGTTAATGTTTGTACATTTCATGGTTTCTTTTTTCTCTTGATTATTGTAAATTCATGATAATAATTGATAATGTATTTTAGTAGTAAGATTTCAAATTATTCGTTCATTTGCACTTTGTATATTTCAGGAATGGAATTTGCAAATACAAAAAATGAAGATTGGCATAATCAGTTACGACCGTTAGTAATTGGAAGTCTCTGATTATGTCGATTTGTATTTTTATTTATACAGTACGAAGACGCATACATAGGTTTGGAGATGGGCATTTCGAATACGACCATTAGTAATTGGAAGTTGCCGGTATGTTTGTTTGTAACCCCATGTATACAGTACAATGTATGATTGTGTATGTGTGGGGGTGTGTGAAACCATGTTAACGATATGACTGCGGCGACCATTAGTAATTGGAAGCTGTGGTGATTTTCGTTAAATTGGCAACCATTTCTTCAACGCTTAGCAAGGTCTTACATCTTCATTCTCCTAACAGGTATTCGAAAAGGACAAAGTTCCAAGGTGTTTATTTCAATAAAATCCGTTAATATCGGATTTTAGGGTTAGTTATGATTTATTTTCAATTAACAATAATTAAACATCTTAAGAACCTGCTTCTTTTTGGATAGCAGATAAAAGAATAGAAGACAGAAGCGTGCGTATGTTATTTATTTCTGAGACGTCATGTACGGGTTGTTTCTCAACATTCAATTCATACTACTATTCAAACCTTTTTTACACGCCACTGCATTCGGCGTTTAAAACAAACAATTGTGAGGACGTCTCTGTTTTAATATCTACCTTGGTATTTGTGGGAGGTTACTATTTAAGAGGGGGACTTGATGCAAAGCCCCTTTATTGAACTGTGACTATTTTCAAATACTCTCTGTAACATGTGCCCCCCCTTTATTCATTAACTACTACTCACGCTTCTGAACGGGCATTGAAGAAATGTCATAGGTCGTCCCGATGGTTGTAAATCATAAAAATATGAAGATACTCTTGATATTTTTATTATTTACAACAACCCCATAGGTACGCCTATGACATTTCTCCGTTGCCTTTGTCAAACAACTTGTTCCAAAAAGACTGAAATAGCATCTTGAACAAATGGTCAAAGCTGCCCCTTCATGGGGTCAACCGGTGCGCGGCTCTTGACGTGGAGGAGACCCATGGAAAGGATCCTTCACGTCTAGCTCTTGCCGCGAACCAGCTCGTGGAGGGGAATCGAAATACCCTGGAACCGGAGCGGCTTTTAACTTTTTAACAGATAAAAAAGTATCGTTTTTTAGAGCGCACCCTGGTGGACAACCCGCGAACTAATTAGTTCAGCATTTGTCCTCTAGGGGCGTTTTTGGTTTTTCTTTTGTCCGGTAGGGGGTTATTTCATAAAAATAAATAATTTGGACCCTCAAAAGGGGTTTTTTTAATTTGGCGTCATTTGTAGGTCTACGTATATAATTATATATAATATCTGCAACAATTTCGTAACTCCAGTTGTCTCCCATATTCCCATATTCTTCTAATTGTCATGTCTTGGATAAACCTGAAAATAACATGTATAAATTTATATCAATTAGTTAATAAATAGATATATTACTTAATGGCGTTTTTTTTGTTCTCTTTTACCTGATAGCCGGAAAATCTTCTCCCAAACGCAAGTACCAGAAATATTTTTCTTCTATCTCACCTTTGTCTAAAAATTACTCCGAAAGGAAGCAACGCGATGTGAAGATGACGCCGTTAACTTTTCAAGTATATTTCAGAAACACCGCTATCAAATGCATGCTTATGCAACGTACCTTAGTAGTTTGTTGACGGCTGTTGGAAGATATACCTAAAAAAATGACAGTGTCCTATTCTCCTCAATGGGTTTTGGTTACCCTAGAAGGAATATTTGCGGTTGGCAGAATAGTTTCTGGTCACTCCTCAAAGCGAAAAGTCGAGATGCTAAAAGTGATTGAAAAACAAAAAGATTATTTGCAATAATTTGAAAAATAATGCCACCAAAGACACTAGTTGCTGGAAAACAAACAATATGAAGTATAGGAAATGAGTACACATGGTGTTTCTATATTCTACGCTCCAACGCTCTATCACAGAGAGATCTCAATAAATGATTCATTTTGATATAGGAATACGAACCGTGTTACGGGGGGCCTAGTTGCTGAGACTAGGGTGTTCAAAATTTTAAATCAAAATCAAAAATTTGCCATTAACAAATTTAGTGTCTAGTATTATGCTCCTTAATTAATATTTCGACATAAACAAAGTTTGTAAAAATTCAACCAGTGGCGTGTTGTCAGGGTTAGTTGTCATTTTTATCCCCCTATTCTTTACGCCACTGGAGCAAATTATTTTTTCTAATTGCCTCATTATTATCAGTTAAAAAACTAATAACCTTTTATGGAGCTAAAATCAACGGTGTTGTAGAAATTTTTGCCTCTAAACAACAGTCTTCAAGCACGCGAGAACTTACCCTGACGGCACGCCATTGGTTAAAATACTGGTCACTATATCTGCAAAAGGCAAATATTTGATTTTGATTTAAAATTTTGAATACCATATATCTTAGAAACTAGTCCCCGTAACACGGTTCGTATTCCTATATCAAAATAAATAATTTATTGAGATCTGTCTGTGGTAAAGCGTTGTCGGTCGAATATAGAAACACCCTGTATATGATATATACAATATGAGGTCTGACAATGAGACTGTCATCGTCAAAGTCAATAGTAGCTGTAGTCCATAAAGCGTTAGCTGTACTTGAATCAGGAATCTGACTGCGTCACGACAATGTACTCTACCACTCCCCTGAGCGTCGATTGCTCCGTAATTTTTGACTTCCGGAAAGATTTTCTGTTATATTAGCAACCCTATATTCCGGGTTATCATCCTGCTACTTTCGTCTAAAATCGAGGACACCCAAACAACTGTTACAAATCTGCTGTCAGAAGTACTATTCCGGAAATGCTAGATCGTTTGAAAATAATAAACACAGTTTCATCAATAATTAATTGTCAGACCTCGTATTATATAAAGTTGAAAAGCGAAAAATGCAGTGGAAAACAAACGAAATGGTATGAAAAATGTCAAAAGTATCTAAAAGTTATGGACTAGTAAAATATGAAAAAATTGGCTGGAGAATAAACAATATCAAGAATACTTAATGTATATATATAGAAAGATATACTAAATAAGTAACACTAAAAGATAGTGTTTGATACATAAAAAATATGATTGCGCACAAAGAGAATTTTATAAAATACTCGTTATCACAATTCAGTTAAAAACTCACAAATAATAAAACCCCCCTCAAATATAGCGTATTTTGTTTATTTCGGATCTGTTTTAATGTTTCTTTATTTTTTAAAAGGGAGCTAGAAATATAAAGTAAATAAGAATGTATACCGATATGATTTTTTAAATTGGCTACCATCACAATATCAGTTATACTGTCAATTTCCGTATTAATTTTTACTCCTCTTTACAGCGTTCTTCAGTTCGATGCACAAAAATTTGGTTAAAGCTCGGTATATAAAATTTCGTAATGGAAGTCGGTTTTCGGTAAATTCCCAACGATTCCGTTTTACAACCCCGCTTCGCGTCGAAATATCTCCTCCTCATGTCTTTAGGAATGCATCAAATTAAAAGAATTAAGTCAAGACCCCAAAGCACAAAAGAATGTAAAATATTTCGGATTGAATTGGATCCCTTATTTGGGGAAGTGCGCGGCCATCTATATATGGGTGATTCCGTTCTAACTGTGATTTTTTGTATTCAAAATTTCAAGATTTTAAAATTTAACTTTTCTAACTTTTTTATCATATTATCCATCTATTTTACTGTAAAAATAAAACTCTAAGAGGAATTTACTACTACTTCAAAGTATCACGAGCAAGACACAAATGTCGGATTTTGAGTTCCACGGTACTGACTCATTTATCCACGGTACTGACATGGTAACTTAAGATATTAAACAACAAGTGCATCAATTTTCCTCAGTTTGATCATAAACATTAGAATTTATTTATAAGGTAATTAGTTTAAATCATTTGTTACGACAAAAAAAATTAATAATTTATCGGTAAATTCTAGGAATGGACATGACACGGTACTGACATTCAAGTGATGTAGTATAAGTTTTCTTTAAGTGGCAAGTTATATTGTATAAAAATAATGTTTAAATATCTTAAGATATCTTATTCAATTAACACAAAATTTTTATTAATTGATTATTAATTAATGACTAGTACAAAAAAACAATACAGGATATTGAATATCACAGTTATAATGGAATCACCCATATGGAAATTTCAAAACATAAAAATAAAACAAAAACAAGGTCACACGATCAAAAATTTCATTATCTTATAATGTGAAATGTACAATTAAAATGAATTCGATGGACACATTCACACACGTGAAAAAATGGTTTATTTTATTTCTCTTATTCTCTTTTTCATATTAAAATGTTATAATTACTTAAAACTCCGCAACTGAAGATGATAATAAACGTGACCCGACTAACTCTTGCATAATCATGAAGAGTACTATAATCAACGAAATTGAAACTACCGCATTGCTACACGAAGACGAAGCAGCTCTCCGGCGTTAGTTGAAGAGCTAGATGTTATTACGAGTCTTATATTACACAAGATAGTGGAGATACGATCCGTATACCACATAGTACGACATACAAGCTGTTTTCCCTTAATGAATACTATAAAAATTATTTCTATCTACTAGAGATATAGTAGATGAGATGAAAAAAACAGTCAAAAAGTCACAAAATTTTCTAGTAAAAAATATTTACCATTTTCATATTAGAATTATTCATGTCATTATTAAACAGTTAAAATGATCAATTTAGTTTTGTTTTAGATTAATAAGTTCCCAGAAAAAATTACGATAACGCCGTTATTTTGAAATAAATAATAAAAAACGAAACATTCAGATTCTTCTTCCGAATGTTTCTCATTATGTATTTGAAATATGTGTTTCCAATCTAGACGAGTCAGACTGTATATATTTGAATAAAAATAATTTGCGAAGTATCAGAATAAAGAGGAAACTTGTGAAGAACGATTTGTGCAAAATCAAAATTCACCCTCGAGATCTGATAAATCTATGGAAACTTTTGTCATAGAATAAATGATATTGACATTACCCAGTGTACCACAATGATTCTACTATTTATAAAGAGCTTTATCTGTTCCAAACAAACATTGTAACTACCTCCATCTAAGGCATTCGTACTCGAAATTTCAAAACTTCCAACATTGCGAAAATCGTGCCTGTATTAAGTCTGCAATTTATATGAAGTGGCAGTGAAATTGTAGTTGGGAGTCGAGAAGTTTGGAGTACTCGTGTACTCAAGACCGTATTTCCTACGGGGAGCAAATTTTATTCGAGAGTGAGATTTTAGAAAATTACATTCTCGACGTTTTTCCCCCATATTTCAATTACGAGATCGACAAGTTAAAACAATCGGAGACGATTAAAAGGGTGACCACTTTTTTTTCTTTTTCTTTTATGAACGATCACGTTATCAATAAAATTAGTTTACAACCATACCGAATCATAAACTCGATTTATTTTCGAAAATAACTTTTTCTCATAAAGCCATAAATAAAAAAAGTTCGTTCGCCATCTCTTCAACTTAGTTCTAGAATGTTTTCTCATAATCTCATCAGATTTGGTATTATGTGTACGAGCGATAGCAAATAAAATAGAAAGAAGGAAGAGATAAAACGTTATTTTCTGTTGTCTATTTATAACTCCGATGGTATTATTCGGATCAACGTCAGGTCAATATACTTGCCAGCCAGTTTGAACTTTCTTAAATGGCTGTTTGTCTCGAGAGATATTTTAAAGTATAAATTCGGAAATGTTTATCTTTGTATATCAGATACAACCGACGAGGATGGAAAAGAACTCGACAAGTAAATTCAGATATGCACCAACATTCAATTCTAATTTTCTCGTGAAAATATTTGTTGCGACGTTCAATTATTTTCGGAAGACTACGTCGTTTGTCAATGAAATTGAAAATGCTCTAAACAAAAACCACTTAGTCTTCACCGAGGAGAAAATTTTCGACAAAATAATTTTTCTTTCCTCCCTCATCTCATAATCAAAAGCTTTTTATTATGTCTAATGGATTTTCGATCGATGCTTTGTTGACGTTTCGCTTTTTTACCGGAATATCAAATCATCATTTATATAATATAAATGATGCGTTGATTATGTATTTATAATATCAGCTACTGCCTTAAATCGTCTATTTTAAATATTTACCTCCGACAACTGTTTCGGTTAGAATGTATTCATATGTAGAAATGCAGTTTGCAATTTCAATACGATTCGTATAAATCAATCGAGCTGAAAATGGATCTCGAATGAAGGAGGGTGAGCGATGACTGATCTCGAGAAATGTACGAAGATGTACTTCTTGAATACCTCAATTTACATGTAATTAAACAACTCGTGAGCTTCCTAAATAATTTTTTTAATGATTGCATAAATTATAGATATAGGTTTTGACTTTCCAATCAACGTTTCGAAAAATTTTTATCTCGGAAACCGAAACAAAATCCAATTTCTGATTTGTTCGATCTACCAACAAAACGTTATCATGTGATAATATCATTTCAAGTTCTGAAACTCAATTTTCCTTGGGAATCTTTCCGGTTTAATCCACCGTAAATAAAAAAAAAAAAAAAAGAAAACCAACCGTCCACTTCGGAAACCCTATAAATTGTCGTCGGCAAAAATAAATAGTCTCAATAAGGGCCCGCGTGTATACAAAGTGACCCTAGAGGAGCAATATACTGAAAAAATTATTGCCCCTGAATGAAAGACCACGCGCAGTGACGTCCTCGTTGAAAGGACTTTTCCGTTCTTTAAATGTTTTCAACCTTTTTAGGTCAGCGCCACTAAAAAAATTCCGTAGTCGAGAATTAGGCTCAATTTGGAAACGGTCACCGGGGTATAATATACAAAAACGAAATAGGAAATAACGCGAGCTTCATTTCATCCGCAGCTATTTTCTTATATTGGTCCCTTGTCTCTTTTCCGATTGTTCAACGTGAAAAAACATACAAACATTTCGTGAAAATTATAATCGAACTACTCGAGTTGTTTCTTTCTAAAAATCATATTTTCTATATTAATTAAATTCTGCGGTTCATAAATTCTTGATTAGCTCATTCTCGGAAATAACATACATCCAATTTTAATTTTATAATACAGATTCTAACAAACTTTTGGTTATACTAAATCGAAAATTCAATTTCCATCTCTTCAACTAATCACACAACTTTGATTACTCTTCCGAGAGTACTAGGAATGACTGTCGGATCCCCAGTTGGTATTATTGTTTTCTCGAGAAGGGATACAAGAAGAGAAAGCGACACCAGATAACGAGAGTGAAATACTCGACAGGATACTTAATTTAGTTCTTATCGTATGAACCCTATATTATCACTATTCCTCCTCCTCCTATAAAAGCATCGATGTAAGTGAGTGAAATTAATTTGCAATGTTTACATTGGAGATTCTTTATAAAAATATTAATTAACAATAATTAAATCGATAGTACTGTTTTTAAACAAATATAGCACATATCTGCATTACACGTGAATTAAATTTTTCAATCATAAAGGTAAAATATTTATAAATGTTGCATTAACCTTTGGTCAATAGTTTGTTGCATATGGATCGAAACTTATCGAGAATTTGAAAACATTGGATCAGGATTTTGAGCGCAATAAAATGAATTTAGACATACTTTTAAAATTGAAGTATCTAATAAATTAAAATGACTACGAGGGTATGAACTAGTTGAAGCCTTTACAGTATATATTAAATAAATAAATAAGTATATGTTAAATATTTTGATAATTTTGCGTAAAGTCGAGATAAATCTCGAGTCTTCAAAAAATTTTATCATTTACAAATGAAAATCGTACCTACACTACCGGTCAAAAGTTTTTGCTGACCTTATAGTTTGCGTGATACTATGTGACGGTCAAATAATTAAACTTTTAGTGTATTTTAAAATTATCGTATCAGTTTATTATTGCAATAAAAGTTTTATTCGGATATGAATTGTAATTTTTTTTGTTATATAATTGTTCGAGTGCCTCTGGCGTCTCGTCATAGCGGAAGAGTGATTGAAAGCGTCAAATGGGTAACAGTATTAAATTTTTGTTCATTAAAATGTCGCGAGCAATACAGTTTTATTTTTTGAAATTGACGCTATTCAAATTGCAAAATTTTTTGGAACGTGTCAAATCAAAATATAGTTGAACGTTAAAAACGGTATGATTACTAATTTTTTTTTTTAAAAAGACCTATCCACTGTTGGAAATTTAGTTAAGTTAATCGGAAAGCGTTTTACTAGATACAATGCGGGATTTTCAGATACAGTTAAATACTTTTGGCTATACAACTCTGAAGAATGTTTTTGAAATGACTCTTTTCATTTTATCGCAGAAAGATCCATCTGGAGTAACGTCGATATTGAATTTATTTCAAATTCCGTATGCGAAATACTATACATGCAAATATTTGACAAAAGAAGGCACTTTTAAATTTCAAAGAGCGTAAAATCTTCAACAATGAATTCCTATTATCTACAATATTGGTACGGGCAAAGGAAACTTCGTTCGTCTTGACAGACAGTCTTTTTGAATTTTCGTAATAAACTTCGAATATATGGTCAGCGTATATATTACGAACGAAAAAAAAAGAAGAAGAAGGAGACGTAGGAATATTTAATATTGAAGTAACGAGACTACATTAACTGTTAGGGTGAATAAATCTTTAATATCCGATATTTTCTTATTATTTTATCTCGTATCGATGTAAAATTAAATTCCCCGTTATTCTTTCATAATATCGATACAAAAAGATATTGAAAATTATTTTCTTTAACAAAGTTTGTTTAATATCTTTTGCAATAAAACTAATCTAAACAACGTCGATGTTTGATATACATTTTCAACTTTTTATTACCACTACGAAGTGTGATACAAAAATATTTATAAAAGTAAAAAATATTTTTTATATATCATTTTATTTGATTTACCCCTCACCCGATGTGTGTATTTTCCCAAATATATTAGATCTTCGTATGTTATACCTGGTAGTTAAATACCGCCAGGGGGATTTGGTGTCCTAAATATCCATCTGCGACAAGTTTTCTTTTTATTTGTTGAAAATCGATGCGGTGAAAATGGAAAAAGGCTCGTTCTTAAAAGGATGAGGTTTTATTTCCTATAAAAGTGGAAAAATAAGAAAAATGCTGATAACTGTGTTTCCCGAGAAAATAGAACAGCTTCTTGTTTTATTTTGGAAATTCCTATTCAATTTACTACTGTTCGAAAATGTATTTTTTGAAAATAGGCCGAAAAGGAAATGGGAGGAAATTCGAACGAGAGGTGGTCCATATCGCTTCTAATTTTCCATCGATTATATTTAAAAAAGAAATAAAATCAAACTTTTATTTACAATGAGAAATGAAGATGAGAATAAACTGGTAATGAAAAATCTAATGATGATACAGAAGAAGCCGAAAATAACATGAATAGTTCGAGCACAAAGATCTAATTGGTTAAGAACTTTTGATATTTTAGTTAAATGAAAATTTTTAATGTAAATATCGAACAGAGACGCTAAAAAAGTTGAAAATACTACGTTTTAACTAAGATCTATAATCTTATATATTATAAAAATTGATGATTTCTATTCCGAGTCCGTTCAGGCGTTCTACCCAACCGATTTGCTTAATTTTTTTTTCAATGAAAGGTATTGATGCACAGATCAGCCATCAACCATCGGATTTCATCTAACTTCCACCATTCTCAAGTTATACTCAAATGCGATTTCCCCCTGTACATTACTTATGGGAGTTTTTCACATACACACGTTCTATCCTCAATATCTCAGGTTCTATTGAAGATAGAGACTTCGTTTTGGTTTAAGAACACTCGCTGGAACACTTTCTTTCTTTTGAGTTTTTGAACACTTAAATCGGTTGAGTTGGAGAGGAGCTAGGCGCGAACATTCATTGTGGAGTTATGGATTTTTGTAGGTTTTTGGCAATTTTTATATATTCAAAGATCTATATCTCAGGTTCTAATATAGCTACAGAGTTCGTTCTTTTCTATTATAATGATTTCTGATACGTATTTAATGGATTCGATGCGAGCGAAGCCGCGGGTAAAAGCTAGTTTTTTTTGAAAATATATTTTGAATAATTTCTACTTTGAACAGCTGCAGAGTGATTCAGATATGTAACCATTGAATAAGTGTAGAGTTTTTTGTTTGTATTACAGCTACTACATTATTTATTATTCGGAAATAATTTAAAAAAAAATTGTCTCATTTAACAAATGTCATCTATCGAATAAAAAAAATGATTTTGTGTTCGTATATGCTATTTTTTTATTCTCACAATCAATTTCGAATTGTAATAATAACGAGAATTTGGAAAGCATTTTAATGTCCGTATTCCATTTGCGCTACTAGGAAATTTATATTCCGTATAATTATTTCGAACGTACACTGGCATGTAAAAAAAGAGCGACGATTATTTCTATATCTTCCGAATGTATATTTTCGATAATTTTCAATTTATAAAAATAATAGTCATTTTACGTTAGGAAAAAGTGACATCTGGCAAGTAAATATTTCATTCATCCAATTACCGCTATATGTCCCTTATTTAACGAGATTAAGGGTGGTAAAATGGTGAGTAAGGGTCTAGTATTTGGAAGGGTGACGAGAAAATAAAGAAATATTTGATTATAAGCGTTTGGTATATGTGCTACGCTAATTGAATCGATATACGACAAGTACAAATAACCTTGGTTAGACATCGTATATAACTTTTTGTATGGTATAATGTTTCAAGAAAACCTTTTCTTTCTGTTCTATACTAAATACGAGAAAGATCTCAAAAGTACTTGGCCTGACCTTTCACTGTATTACAAAGTACACAATTTATACAACATACATTTCAAGTTTGAAGACGCCAAGTTGTTTGTTTGGATCTGGGTGAAACTGCTTCTTCTCTATCATTTGGTCGACCAAATGAGGTTAAGAATCAAGAAATTTTGAAGAAAATCCACAAAGTGCGAGAGCTAGTAGACATGGTAACTGCAGAGGAAGAACCGGCTCTAAAGAAAACAAAGAACAAACAGGAAAAGTTTTGTGGGATGCGCATGGGATAATTTTTATTGACTATTCTGAAAAAACAAAAACTATCAGCGGCTAGTATTGACTGAACATATTGAGCGAAGAAATTGAGCAAAAATGGTTGCCTTTGGTTAAGAAGATGGTGTTGTTTTATCAAGATAATGCACCAGATCACACACCCGTTATTGTAATCGCCAAAATTGATGAGTTAAAGTTTGAATTGCCACCTAATGCACCCTATACGCTAGATTCGGGTCTCTCGGATTATTTTCTATTCCCAGATTTGAAAAAAATGCCTCGGTGATTTTTCAATAAAGAAGTTATGCCGACAGTTAATGGCTATTTTGAAAAGTTTGACGATTCTTATTATAAAGAAGGTATCGAATTTAGTGAAAGTTGGAAGTTACAAATATTACAAGTATTTAAATTTTCAATTTTTATAAGAATAGTAATTAGTTTGTTTACATAAATCGAAAAGGAACCTGATAAAAACCCTTTAAAATTGAAGTTTATTGATAAGAATTTGGAATTGCTGAAATATTTCTAAAAATTTGGTTTCTTCTTATATAATTCATTCGAAATGTATTTGATCGAATAAACAAATTAAATAATTGAACTGTTGCTTTGAAGTACAGAAACATTTTTTGAGAACCATCGGAAACGTGTGGTGGAAACAAAAACAAAAATGTTTTTTGAAATTATAATTTTCCATACGAAGTTAACACCATCGGAAAGTAAGCGGTCCTGTTCGGACTTGATTTTCCAGGAAAATTAACGTTTGGATCGAAACATTAGAAAACCACATTTGGGTTAATGGAAATTGAACTGGATATGAATATATTTGGCTATTTTTGGTAGATTTGCTTCTGGTAAAATAGTTTTTTTGTTTGCTCAGTATATAGACGTGACCAGCTTGTTTATTCTTCAGTATTAATTTGAAAAAAAAATTGTCGTTAATTCATATTAGTTAAAGAGCTCAGTAATCAAATTCAGTTTTTGATTTATTTTATATTTGACGGCTTCTATTACATTTTAAAGAAATCCAGATCCTAAATAAACAAAATAATGATGAAACGTGTAGACCGTTAATATTTTATCCTGTTTGGTTAGGTTTCAATAGAATTATCCAGATACATATTTATCCACGTTTACGACTAAATGAAGTGGGTATTTTTATATATAAATTTTCATGATAAATGTAAATGAATTTTGTATAAAAATTATCAAATTTTTAATTAGGTCTCTTCTATTTTTTACCTTATTCAAGAAATTAGCAATATCATGGTAATAATATCAGAAGACGAAGAAACTTGAATATATATATATATAAAATTGAGAGGATGAAAAAAGGAAAAAACACATAAGATAAAACCACAAGAATCAAAAATGGAACAGGTCAAAAGTTTCCAACATTTTGACATTAATAGAAATTGGAACCATGGGTAAATCGAAGGATTGGATAAGCTAGAAGATTATTATATTAAACAGAAAAGCAAAATACGGTATACAGAAATGAGAAAAAGGACAATAAAGGACAACTAAAATGGTTTTGATACGTGAGAACGATTAATAGATATTTGAAGCACGAATTTACAAAATTAAAAAATAAAACAGAGGAGGAATTAATTGGACAGAAGAATTATTAAGATGTCATTGATAAAAACGATAAATAAGATGGAAAAATATGGAAGAAAGCCCAAGTAATGAACCAAGGTTTGTTTATGGAAAGGTGAAGAGGTGCCAGGATTAATCTAGGCTAACAGTTAATATAATTTTCTTTTTTTTAACGTCTCCCAGTACTAATTTTCTGAAATGTATATCAAATTACTATGATTACCCAACTTTTGTCTTATTGTGGTTGTGTTCAAATGTACCATTATCTTATTTATTGTTGGTATCATTTCGCATAAAATGATTCAGTTTTGTGTGTATTTTAAACCGCGGAAAGGAAAAAAAAAGCAACCCTACCGAACAAACCGCACGGGTCCAAGTATAATCGGCTTAAGTGGAAATTAGACACTTTTCCCCGAGTTTAAACTCCGGCATCGTTTACATTATTAACACATACCCGATATAATTCCGTGATTAGAGAATGGAGGTAGTGGTATATTTAGTTTTGGGCGAGTTTGTGGATACGCTGAGCTTTTTTGGGATTTGATTCGGATTTTACACTCCATTATGCCGTTGCGTATTCTAATTTCATTTTCTTTACCGTATGCGTACAAAAAGAATTGAAAATAAATTAAATATTCCGTTCACCACTGGGGATCAGATCTGGAAGATATGGAGATATGGAAGCCTACTTTTTTATGGATTGTCTCAATGAAATGGTCCTTCAAACGCTACAATAATAGTTTTTTTTTCAAGATAGGCTACGGTTTGTTACGATTGAACATCTTAAAACACTGCTCAGAAATACAATTTTGTAGATTGAGAGTTCAAGCGGCATTCCCTTTGAACACAGCTTTCACTTATCCAAATATTAATTTACGATTTATCAAACACGTTTTTTTGATATATTTAGAATTTCACATATATCAATCAGTTTCACTCTATCCTCGATTATTTGGATGTTTTCGTATAGCAACTTGATTTTTGATTTTTCTGAGATAAAGTTAAGCTTCATACTATAACTTATGAATAAATGTCATGACACCTGTCAAATTTATAAAGGTTTCGAAAAGTTAAACCTAAATTTTATCAGGTGTTTACATGAGCTTGAAATCTACCAATTTATAAATTTTTTTGTTACCGAAATGTCTCTTCTAAAAATAGGTAAAAATATTGACGTTTTCGATCTATTTCGATGTTTATCATTAGATTAATTACAACGTGAATATCGAAATAAAAATCTAGAATGTTAGAAAATAATGAAATTTTTCGATAACCAAATGAAATAATATAAATTCAAAAAGTCAGTTTTCGAAAACTACAAATTGAAACTCTCAAAGTTAAACCCTATATAATGCAATGCATATTTTCGAATCTATTTTCTAAAACAAAAATTTTCTTGTGAAAAATGGAACGAAAGTGGGAGGTAATTTCTAATACACGTCACTCGGAGTATATATTTGTCTACGTTGAAAAAATTCTGACGTCAACCTTCTGAAAGTTCGCTTCTCTGCATTTTTCATCTGCATGCCATGCAACGTTAAATAAAATATGATCTTGGTTGATGGAGTTAGACCAGGTATACATGACACCTTACGGAAACCTATCGAGTTTTTAACGATAATAACGTGTCGCGGAAAAGTAGAAAATTTTGATATGTACATCATGGGATTGGAAATAAGTATAAATCAATTTATATCTAATAAGAGTTTTCTCGTATTTACCTGAGAGTAGAGAAGGACAATTTGTCTTATTAGTTATAACGTTATTTATTCATTCTAATAAATCATCCTGTAGTTACAGTCCTACAAGTTAATTTATATCTTATTCCAATTATTATGATGTCAAGTGTATATTTTATTACTGTATGGAGTTTAAATTATATCTGTCAAAAAGTTTTGTGACATGTGCTCCAAAGTTTTCGTGGCGTAACGTCGAAAAAGTTGAACCGAGTTGGTTCGAGACACGTTTTAGAAGTAGTAAAAGCATGTGCCAACATTGAAGGGCCATTTTCGACGTATTTCGCTAAAGAAGTTTGTTCTTACTAGTATTAAATCGTCATTATTCATATAGATTTGCATTAAGAATAACTTTTGAGCCAAACGCGTTCAGTTACTGGACATGTTATACAGCCGCTCCCAATGAAGGCCTAGGATATGATGGTTGGATCAAGTTGCGTCTGGCGAGCAGCTAGTGGTCATTAAATCTCAGATTTATCATGTTATGATATTATAATAACCAACGAAAAATGAAAAATCTCTATTCCGTCAAACTATCCTCGTAAACGAGGATGTTTGAAATATAAACTTGAATTTGCTATCAAAAATTTTATTATCAAGTCACGGAGATGAATTTTTTTTTCGTGTCATTTATATAAAACATCCCCTATTTTTTGTTATGATTACCCTTTATTGTTTTCGTTTCTTCTAATATCGTTAATATTCTCAATATTTTTTTGATTCGAACAGAATAAGTATAAAAAAAAGTTTGTGTAGCAATTTACTAACTATTTTAAACGTATCATAAAACTTTTAATACATTTTTCTATTTGCCTCCGCTCAAGTTATAATATCTATTTGCCACGTTTTTGAATTTTAAATTTGAAAAGTTGAAAACTGAACAAAAGAATTACAAGCAATTATTCCATTGTTTGAATTAAATCGGAAATTCCAGACGAGGAAACGAGAGAAAAGATTTTACAACTAAAAATGCAACTTTTAGGAATATTTTTGACGAACGTTGAATATAAAATTTCATCTCTTTATGCAACAAATTTTTTTTTCTTTTTCCTATAAAATTCAACTCAAATTTGCAGCTCCGTATTCGTTTTCTAACTACGTCTACTTCATCTAAATATAATTCAGTGTTTCATGAGAAGTATCCGACTTCGCGGATTTAGTCGGCGGCGTGTTCAATATTTGCAGTGCTGATAAATCCGACCTGTGGGTTAGGATGTCACTCTAGGCACTTTTACAGTCTCGACGAAAATTATGGAAACGGAAATTGACGCCATGTTTTTAAAATGAGGGGTTGGTAGGTGTAATATTGTCGTGTTTGCGCGGCAAACATCTAACTCTCTTAACATTGGTGTCGGCGGGAAATATTTACCAAAAGGATAAAATACGTTTTTAAGTAGGTAGAAGACGCATTTTTTTGTATTTTCAGGGCAATAGTTCGAAATTTTTTTTCATAACTTCCCACTTTATGTTTATAAATCGCTTTTTATGATCATTCATTGTGTTTTTTCTCTGATAGTACTAACGGTTTTCATGTATCGTAAATTTTTCGAAAATGTATTTAACGTTTTTCGTCACCTAATGTAAACGGTATATTTGACTAATTTTTTTCAATGGTGTCTGTCGAATAAAATGACAATTATTGTCTTGAAATTATGGGAAAATTTATGACGAACTTAGGAAAATAAGGAACTGTTTGTTTGTAGTTATTTTTCAAGTATTCGAATAGGTACCCCACACAAGGGCGAAAGATTATATCTAATTCAAAGACGTGACGCAACTGTAATCCCTTTTACTCCGAAACTTTGTATCTTTATCGTGATCGTAGAATTTAAAGCGCGATCATTAGTAGTCACATAAACGATGCGAATACAATAACTTGCAGTAATGAAGCTAGTTGCGCTTAATTGCGCGATCTACACTTCTCCCTCTCAAATAAGTTTACGAGGTAACTCGAGAATTTCGGAAGAGTTGGATGGGATTACGTGGAATTTGTTGGGGAGATAGTTGCCCTTAATCTCGACCTCCTTTTGTTTTTATACCAAGGATTTGGCGCAAAGAAGTCGGGGGACGTCTAACTTACAAATTGAGATGATTAAGTGAAATTGCTACTTTGGTTTTTATTTTTTTTTTCCTAAGGCTTAAAACGCAAAAACGATTCTTTTTATACGTTTATATTTTTGTTAAATATTGTAAATGCTCTTTCACTTTGGATTTTATACGCTTATTTTCCGATGTAAATTCAAACTAGGAGCTAAATCTAGATAATATGGTGGGTGCTCGATCAAGAAAGCAATTTGGTGTTAAATTGATATGATAAACACCTATGAAGATAGATAATGATTAGACTTATAAATCAGTTAGTCTTCTAATTATTGGCAACTGGAATTTTAGAAGGATTCTTTGCAGTTCCTTGGCATGGCGATCTGCAGATTCGTTTCCAACGAGTCCAGTGTGCGATAGAAGCCGGATGAAAGAGACTGTTATATCAATAGCCACGATGATGATGAAACAATATTCATAAAGTGGAAATGAATGAATAAAAAAACGATAAAATGAATATACAACAATTTAAAATGCCCATAAAGATTGATTGTACAAACAGGGTACTATCAAAATAGAATTGGAGTACAGTTGAGTCGTAGAAAGATAGAAAATAGATGGATAAAATGATAATTGGAGGAGTTTAAAAGAAATTTGAGAACAGTGGGAATGAATGACTGGTAAATGAAAAGAAGGGGTGAAAGATCTCGAAACTGATTCAAATTTGAATAAATGAGAAAAAAAAATGAAAAAAATCATGATATGGTAGTACATTTCGAAACGATAATATAAATTTCACATAAGGTTTGCTAATTCATCGAAAGTTGCATTTATGGTTGAGGAAATCGCGAATTGTGTATTCCGCAGTTTGTTGTTGAAGCCAGAAATTATGTTATTTTGATATACCGCTTGGAATTGTGCCAAATGCAAATAATGTGATGACAGAATTTAATTAAGAATTGCTTCCAAGTATTTTAAAAGTGGTTTTGCCGTGTCACAGTATAAATGTGAGCCGAACAAACAGGGAGGATTCGGCCAAACCGTCGATTCGTTTATTTTCACTAACCGAAATTTTAATAACTGAAAAAATAAACTAAAAATTCTCCCTTATAATTGGAACATCTGCCATTAAAACGTCAAGATGTTTTCCCGGTTACTAATCCCGCTACTTCAGATTTGTCTGTATGGAAATTTGCAAGGGGACTCAATAATAACATTAAGTCTATAGAACTTGTATGCAGAGTTCGTATTTCAATCGTAAAATTATTCTAAACTTGATTTAAAGCTCTACCAGTAGTCGGTGAAATATAGGGAAAGTCCTTTTGGTCTTCCCCCATTGATCCAATTTTAATTCGCAGATTTCTTAAATGAAGCGTAAACAACATGAAGAGAATGCTTAGTCTGAAATTAAACGACAAGTACATTCATTCATTTGTCTAGTTGGAAAACGATGAAAATAAAATTTTTTCCGATGTTTGATGTCTTCCGTAAGCTGCCTCTGATGTCATAATCACATCATACCAAAAGTTAACAGAATGACTTGTGTTTGATGAATGTCGGCCCATGGCATGAAATCTCTCTACTGCTTTTGTCCGCAATCCTTAGCTTCTCTAAGTCTTCCTCTCATGCATCTAGCTATTTTGTAAGTAGTCTTTTCGCCCTTAGTATATATCCTTTCAATCTCTGCATCTTCTTTATTCATTTTATTCCAGTCGTATCCCTTCAAAATTTTTTCCTAACACTCCTTTCTTCATTTATTAAAGATGAATTAAAATTTTTATTATCCGATTTTAGTTTTCCAAGTAAAAAGAAAGTAGAGTACCCCATTTTTCGTTTTTCTTTATCAATTTGTTTTATAGTTTATATTTTACTAACAATTTTTTGTTCACTATGGTAAATATCTTGCAGATGTAAACACGGTTCCGATGTTTATTATTTATCATTTTAATTGCGTTAGGGAAACAAAGAGCTCCCTCACTTTGTATTAAAACATAATTTTCGTTACTTTCCAGTTGATATTCTAAACAACGGCTTCATTAAAAATTATTTATTCTTTGTTGACAAATATTTATCATCCCCACGAGTATTTCAATCGATTACAAGGGCCTTGTGATACGGTGATATTTACAAGGTTGTCAGATCATAATTTCGGAGTTGTAGATACATTTGCGCACGAAAATTTATAGAAATCGTACAAATCTTTCACTCTGTAGAGTTAACGAATAATGATAAAAGAGAAAAATATTGATTTTCTGGTATATAAAAAGCGTATTTTCCGAAAAAAGTTGCTAGCAAAAATGGATAATAATTGAACGTTGCCTTTGGGAATTTTAAATCATTTCGATTTGTAACTTGAAAGTGTCGTAATGGAAGTACAGACTTTGAGAGTTGTCATTGGTTAATGCAACTCTCTATATAAAGGTTGTATCGTTTGAGAGTTAACTCTTAAAACGGAATTTTAAATATTTTGAACGTCGTCCTTCGTTGATAACCATTATATCTCTAATTTTTTTTCTATTATCTACACTTTTAATCGTTTTAGTTGTGAAAAATAAATAATTCCACTCTGCTAGGGGGGTGGTAATCAAAGGGCTTTATAATATGTTGTATTGAGTAGTCTACATTAATTTCAACAGTCCTTCGATCACTTTTTGAATTTTCTAAGTAACATTTGATTGTATATAAATGAAAATAAAGTGAATCAATCAAGTTATTGAATTGATGTTATAATTTATAGCTAAAAGAACAAATTGACAATCTGTATAAAAATTAGTGGCTTTGGATTTTTTTACACGATTTTGAATAACGAAGAAACAATTAGAAAAATGTGGATAATCTTTTAAAATTTGCTATAAGAATAAAGGCTAGACAAACACACATTCAAATTAAAAAAGACAAATAAACAGAATCTATTTTGGAAATTTTTGGTTCCTGGTAAAATTCATAACATTATAATATTTTTTTTAGTCGGTCACAAAATCTTCATTTCCAATTTTTTAATTTTTTTGCCAAAAAGTTTATGAGTAACTTTCAAGGAAGTTTGTCGATGGAAAACTGGGGAGTTTTAAACTGACGATCTTTTATAACGAGGAACCCGTGGGACTGCAAATATTTCTACTGGAAACTATTATTTTTTTCTACATCTGACTCTGCTGTCGTAAAAAAAGGAAACTAAACTATTTGATTAATCTCTTTTGTAAATCTAAAAGCAAACCGATAACTTTGAATTCGCAATTCACTTAGTGGTATAAACGATTTCTTAAGGTACGTGTCCACTTAGAACTAAGTCTCGAAAGTAGTCTCCATCTGCGATTATTTTCGGTCTCGAGTCCGCTTCCGGAGACTCAACATTTGTTGCAGTCTCGAGATCTCGATTATTTCATGTCCACCTCTCGAGAGAAAGTGCGAGATTCCACTCAAAGTGACAAGTTTAGTATAAATTGTTTTATTTACATAAATAGATTCACGGCAGGCGTTTGCTCTTATTGTGGCACACAAAATTGTCCAAAAACGGAGAGTGAAAAAAAATTTGTTAAGGAAATGAGATGCACAACAAATTATATCCTGATGTCCGCAGTGAACTTTAAAAGAAAATGAATGTATTAATATAATTAATAATTATAAAATTTAATGATCAATGTATAGATACATATCTGGTTTCGTAAATTTTGGATTTTCTCGTCGCAATTTTGGAATTTTTTCGCGATTTCGTCAAACTTTCGCAATTTTTTATCGCGATTTTTATACATTGTATGTTGGACATTCCATAAAAATTCTTGCTCCTCATAAAGATGAATCAAATTCATGACTTCATCGACGGTGCAATCTCTTTTATGACTCATTTTTAAAAACGAATATATTTTAATTTTAAAATCACAACACTCAAGTCTCCGAGACTTGTCTCCGACACTACTCAGCCCCCGATTCGAGACTATTTTGTCTCAGATGGACACATACCTGTTTTGAGTCTTTATTTCAAAGAAACAATTTTTGAAAAATTCTTTCTTGGCGAAGTAAATTTCGTATCTGTTGTTAACAGATTCCACTGTTGTAAAATCTAAAATTCCGCTTTAAACCTTGATAATTTTGACAGGAATCATCCTAGTTAATTTGAATAACGTTATTTTTTATGGAAAATTAGTTATTTTTTATTATTTATCTTATATCTTATTTAGAATTCATTGTTTTTGTAGAAGGACCTCGAGTTATTGTTCACTCGAATCGATTGCTATTTGGAGACTTTATTGTTTGTTTGAATGTATTAAATTCGACTGAGTTTGAAGAAATTCAAAATATCGCGAAATTGATAAATCCTATTTCTAATTAAAAAATAACAAAGACCTTTTGAATTGAATATGGCACGTATTAGATGAAATGGGGGTTTATAAAGTTTTTAATTATAAGTTGAAACTTCTAATACTCCAACTTTATTATTTTGTTGTATGTTTTCGAGTACGGAAGTTCAATATTAACGCTTAGAGTGATTTATAAAAGATCGTGACAGAAAAGGAGCCAGCAATAGAATGATAAGAGGAAGCTCTCGATGTCGAGTGCAGTTGGCATCTTTCGGGAAAGGAAGGGTATAGATTAGTTTTCTATTAAAGTTCCCTGCCAAATATGGCGCGAAGAGGATCCTTTTTGAAAAAAACGCCATAACTTTAACGTTCATGAATTCCTTTTTAGTTTTTGGGTCAAGTGTTTTGAAGCGAAAAAATTGATTAAAATTAGAAATTGTATTCGATTAAAAGAGAAAAAAAAAGGATCTTCGGCACATTAAATATTCTTTCCACTATTAGTCATAGAAGCCATGTTCTTATCGCTGCTAGAACGTAGTGTTCTAAATCAAGGAAATTTGTACTTAACATGTTTAAAGCATTAATTGACTTACTCCAACACGAAGTAAAAAAATTATAGATTACTCAATATTTTTCGAAAAAAACTATGTACCACGATACACCAATTCATAAGTCGTGTGACTGACACAAAGATGGCGCTGCTATTGTCAAATCCATTTGACGTTTATGAAGTATGAAACTTGACATTTCGATTAGTTAGAAAAAAGTGACATTAAGTTTTTGGTTATGTTTATATGTAATAAATCAGATTTTTGACGTCGATGGATCCCTGACTTCACTCCGGAATCGGAACGATCATCATCTGAGCGGACTGCAGCCGGTGAACCTCGTCCGAAGCGTCCAAAGACACAATAATCAGTCGGGAAGGTTACGGCTTCAGTATTTTGAGATGCGCACGCTCGACTATCTTCCAAAGGGAAAGACAATCAATAGTGAATAAATACTACAAATCAAGAACAAACGAAGAAAAAATCCAGCATCATTTCAAATGAAGAAGCAATTGTTTAAATTGAATTGAAAACAAAAAAAATTGTTTTTCCTAGTTAGTCTCACGACTTATTGAATGATTTGTTGTAATCTTGGTGCTCCATCAATAGTAATAGTCTTCACCCTATTGGTTTATAATATACTATTGCGACGCGCTGGGTTAATTTGAATTTTGAAATTGTCTCTGAAATAATAGAATGGAATTTATTACTCCTCGAACTACTTAGAAGGTGAATGCTTTTGACGTAAATTTATATATATGATGCTCGAAAACGAAATAAGACCATTCGTTTTACCAAATAGAAAAATTACTCACAGACACGACGTCGTATTTTTATCTACAAGTTGAATATTTCTCGAACAACGAAGAGGAAATTAGAGACTGTTTTCCCATTATTCATAAAAATTGCGAAGAAAAAATTGTCGTAAATATCTTTTCTTTTATTTATAATAATACGCGATTTTTTGACAATGTATATTTGTAATAAAAAACTTTTTATTTTTCATATATATATTTGTATGGAACCGCATATACTAACGTATAATATCGCGATGAAAAAAGCATTAATACTATTTTTGACAGCCGGTAAATACGAAAAATTTCATAATAAAAAGAAAAATTCTCTCTAGTGTAATATTATTTACGAGAGACGTTATCTGAGAGACACAATTCCGAATTCGCAAAAAACAAACCTTAATAAAATGTTAGCCCGAATAAAATGCCAGACGAACGAAAGATAAAATATAGAGGATAGAAAAAAAAGGGAATTTAATTGTTTGCGCTCGAAACTTGCTACCATTGCATCTATGTGATAAGACGGGGAAACAGAAAAAAAATTAGCTCAACAGGATTTTATGTTGTAAATAAAAATAGACGCTGTCAACTTTTGTGAAGTAATTCGAAGCAGTAGTCGTTGGAAATATTCTTTTCGTAGGATAATTTTGTCTAACATCCAATATTCAAACGACGATTTCATTATTTTTGAAAAAATGATAAATGTTGTTAAAAAATGATGAAATTTGTGAGAGTATCTGAGAGATTTCGAAAATATTTTTCAGCATATTCGTAATACATTTAAAATACGGATTACTGTTTAATTTTGCAATTTTTAATTCATTTTTTTGAATCTACTATTTATTTAAATTATGACAAGATCTAATGATATTTTCTGACACTTTTTTACAAATATAATCTTATAAATTCGAAAATATTTCGCTTATAAATTATCGATATTAATTAAAGAGTCAACGTCAAGTTTTGTGCCCAACTGTATTTGACATTTATTTGTTTGAGTTGTTTGCATGCCCGCGTAAATATTCAACTCGATTCCCTTGAAAATCCCACGGATATCACTTGGTAAAAGGTAAAGTTTACTCAAAAACTGAAACCTACTGACCTAATTTAAGGATTGTCATAATGCCCAATGGTTTATTGAAAAAACAGAAGATGATGACTTTATTAAGAGATTAAGCAAATTTTCATTCAAGCGAAATTACCGCATTTAGGCAAATGAAATTCGACGAATTATTGCTGTAAAATGTAACTACTATAAGGTGTGGCTTATGAGTTGGTTTCTTTTTTGAAAATGGAATTAACCAAACAGTTATCGAGAATAGTTATTGCGAAATGATAACAGATTTTTTGTGGCTACAAATTATTGATATGGAGTTGAACGATATGTAGTTGTAGGTACTTGCCATTCAACGACAGAGGTGATGTCAACCTCTTGTGATTTTTATATTTTGAATCTTTTGAAAAAAAAAAGCTTACGTCCATGCAAAAGTTGAGTGATTAGAGATTTGGGCATATCAAAGGTTTCAAATTATTTCTAAACGAAAATAAGGAATATCAAATATAAATAATAATATAATGAAAAAATAAATGTTTATCGGTTCAATTTGATACAAGGTTGATTCTAGAAGTAACTGGCCTGAAATAAATTGAGTGTGAGTTTTGAAAGTCCATCTCTTCATAGCTCATGAAGAAAGCTACAACAATTTTCCAAAGAAAACTAGAAAAAAATTTTGTTCCGTTGAAAAATGATTAATGTCCATGAAAGAAAAAGCGATTGAAATTCACTTGGCGCCTATTTTGACTTTCAAAAATTTTAAAATATCGACTTTTTTCAAAATGTTTTCCCTGTTTTTCCGAGTATTATCAATTTGGTTTTGTTATTTCGATAAATGAAAAAGAAATAAAAATTCGTGAAATTAACGTTTGGATTTTTTAAATCTGCAAGAAAACAATATTTCCCACAATTTTGATGATCAATCCCAAATAAATTTATCATAGAATTTAGGAAAATGATCGTGGATTAATACGTTTTTGGGAAAAAGTGTATAATGGGCATGTCATAGAATACGTTTGTCACGTTGTTATAATGAAGGACCACGTTTCAAAACAGTTTTGTCATCTTTCTCTGTGTCTCTATAATTTTCGTATCACCCTCATTAAAATGTATACATTACGTAATTAATATAAACATCAACACAATGGGGAATATTTGGAGTGTCTCGCTTGAGTTCTCGATATGGTAATGTCGGGTTGTTGGCTGTTAGAAGCAAAACAAGGAGCGATAGGGTTGATTACTTTACCTTTACTATATGGTAACTTGCAAATTTTGGTTTGTATCGTTCCAGATATCGCTTTATCTATAACACGATTTAATCTATTTGAAATGACGACGACTATTATTTGATTATTGACATTCCAATATAGTTTATAACAACAAAATTTACGACTCCTTCGGCACCGGAATTGTCTTACAACGATCGTGAAATTTACACTATTTCTAATCCTCGAGGGGTTACATTATTTATGACACTGTTCGGAAAAAAGAAGAAAAGAAATTAGATAAAGCGCTTTCGTTGGAAAAATATAGAACAACGAAAAATCTATAGCTTCGAAATCTTTGATTTAAAACCGTTAATATTAAAAATTGAGATCTTCTCTGTTATAGATATAACATAATTCATATTTGTTTCCGATTAAGTTCAAGTGTGTTTATTATAGACAATCACAAATTTAGTTTGAACACAATCTAGTTAAGTATCAATAAATGTGAAGCTAGAAAACACAGAAACGACATTTATTTTACACCCAAATAAAACCTTCCGTTGGGATTATTAAGCTATAAAATCTGTATATATATTCACGATTCGTCCGAGAAAACGGCGGTCAATTAACCAGCTGCCTTTGTTTGTTCCAATGTTGCTAATAAACAGTTCAGGCATTGTTTAAATTACAGGGACGCCCAAGCGGTGCCAGAGAAGCAAAAAATTCGATTTCGGAAAACGGTGATTTCGATTATCTACTTTGTGATTCTCAAATTGATTAATCATAAAAGGGAAAGTAGAAGACAAACGCCCAAGAGGTAGATCTCCAACTACTAGGTGGGTAGACCAAACAAAACCCTTGATAAATATAAGACTGCATCATGCACAGGATAGGCAAGCATGGAAATATGATGTCACTTCATTCTTTAGAGGATAATGGAAAGAGGAGCAGGTGCTCAAGCTAAGGATAACAAGACTTTCAGGATCAGAAACTCGCCGAAAATGTCTCGTATATAAGATACGGAACAACGTAAAAGCAGCTGGAAATCAGGAACTATTAATCTAATTTTCTTGAATAGATCGTTGTTATTCACGTGTGTTTTTTTAGAATCTCAATTTGCTAAATCGAGTTTATACAACGTCACGTGATATTGTATTAAAAATTCCTGATGTAACCAACTTTTTGTATCCCCTGGGTTGGAGTTTGTTATTGATTCGATATCCGGTTTTCTTCTCTATTAATTAAGTGTCGCTTTGCGGTTTGTGAACATGAAATCTTACGATTTGATTTCAAGTACTTAGTTTAATTAACTATATACACATAACTGATATTTTATGGGGCTTCAAACTCCATTATCAAGTTTACTATAATTCGATGGAGCATAATTCCATAGGGTTGTTTTATTTATGAAACACTTTCAGTTGATATAATCTTCATTCCAGTCTAATCTGGTAGGATTATCAATTTGTTTTATTACCAATTTCTAATATACAATCTTTTAGTGGCAATTGAAAAATGCCATAATTCATGGAAATTCGAAAATAAGCATTTTCGAACTAACTTTGTGTTTTTTTTGTAACCAATAGATCTGAATCTGATCTCCAGCTCCTGGACTTATTTATTAATCCTGGCGAATCTAATCAGGATAATCCGATAATAATATAAATATGTCGTTGAAGATCCGTTTCCCGCATTAAAATTTTCTTTTTTATTTTGACAACTGCGAAATTTTTTAGCTTCACCGCTTCTTTCACTTAAAGAATTTTGCACAATTGTGAAAAATAGAGATTCCGCAAAATACGTGATTATTTCAGACAAATTTGAAATATTCGAAGTTTCTATGTCACTGACATTACCAGGTACTTTTAAACATGAAAATTTGAAAAAAAAGAAAGTCACATTTAACATATAGTTAACTTTTTATATAATTAAAGTTTTCACACTCGGAAAAATCTTTTTTAAAGATCATTTATTATTAAAAAGGTTAGAAATACAATACCAAGAAAGTTATTTCAGAAATTTCAGTTTTTTTGAAACATTGAACACATTTAGGATGAGATTGGGAGACACATCCAGGCCCCCAGGTGCAGGAACGAGACGGTTTTCAGCAAAATGTAATACAAAGTATGCCCCGTAGTTTGCAAGGTGTTATCACTGCCAGTAGAGGAAATATTTGTTGATGAAAATCATGGAAATTTCTTTTGTTTCCACGAGAATCATAGAAAAATAAAATGACATTTAATAACAACCAACTAATATGTCGATCCATCCTCTACGTCAATCGATACCTTAGACATAGAGTCTGTCGGGTCAACTAGATCCCAGTAACTTTAAAATTAAAATTTGATTGCATTGTAGATGAAATGAATTCATTCGTGATTTAATAAAGAAATATGCGGAACGTGAACTGGACACTACCGTCGTAAATAGTAGTAATCTAAAAATTCTGCAGTAATAAGATTCGGCCACCAAAGAAAAATAGGGAACAAGTGAAATATCTTCTGCAATTTTGCCGGTGGAGTTTATTCAAAACGGGATTTAAAACTAGCAATTTTAGGCAATTTTCCCGGAATAAATCAGAGGACCGGCTGGTGGGTAGTGTCGCGTTGAATACGTAATCAGAGGACCTGGCATTAAAGTTGATTTCAACTTGACCGGTCGGTTTCTATATAAATTTCGTTAATTAATTTTGGTCCGAGGATGGGACAAAATGTCAAGTCGAATCATTAATATTATCTATCATTTAAGCTACTTACGGTGTGGGTAGTTCTCGATCTCTGCATACCAATAAGTTCAACATATTTTGTGGTACTGAAATTTTTATAAATCCCGTAAATACAAACAAAAAAGTCGATATTCAAAAACCTTGTTTTCAATAATAATTTTTGTAATAAGACGGTAGATAATTCGAACTAATCTCAAGGAATATGAAGAGAAAAAGTTTGTACAAAATATACAATACTGGAGATACTTAATACTCTGTTTATTCCTATTCTTTTCTTCGTCCTTAGGATTTCTATATGCCATATCCTTTAGCTGTTTTCTTCTTGATTCGCTGAGTATCTTCCTGTTTTTGCACTGTGACCTTTAGCACTACAGACTTCTTGAATTAACGACTTTCCTCACTAAAACTTCGACATAGCTTTGGCCTCTTTGGTTTATCTTAGTTTCTATATTCGTATTTCGAAAATTTCCTGAATTTTGGGTATCTTCCTGCTCCTGGACTGTGGCCTTTAGCACTACACACTTCTTGAATTCATGACCTTCCTCACTAAAACTTCGGCATGGCTTTGTCCTCTGTACAGTTAGAAGTGTTGTGGGTGTGGTTCCAGCAACGATTCAGGAAGATTCTTACTGTTCATTCTGCATACTGCTAGTTGGTCAAGCAATGATTCTCCATAGAAAAGTCAGTATAAGACTTTGACCTCTGTCGGTTGAAAAATGGTATTACGAGAGAAAAATATGAGAATGAGATTTGTAATGACATCAGATGGTAAAAGATGTTAAGAAAGAAACAATTTGAAGAGTACCTAAGAAAGAATATGAAGTAAAATACTGAAATAATATTAGAGAACTTAAAAAATAAATATTTTTGTGATATAAGTTTGGATAATTCGAAAATGACATAATTATTCACATCTAATTAATTCGTAGCCCAAAGAAATGAATTCTAATGCCAAAATTATGCCATACTGATAAGGATAACCGGTTTATCTCCATAATTGGAATGTATAATGAATGTCAAGGATGAGCAGGGTTTAACTACCTTTCCCCTTAATTAACATAAAAGCTAATTCATATTTTACATAACAAAGTATGCTAGTTAGTCAAATATTATGTCGATGAAGGGTTGAAGGTTTTCAATGCTACTAATGTTGTATTCAAATTATTCTTAAGAAGGATCATTTTTACACTTGATGATAATTATCTTTACCATTATGACAAAAGTTTCGTTTTTTTGTTAATAGTAAATAAACTATTACTTGGTGTTTATAATATATTTTTTCTTGAAATATAGGCGATGAGTTTCTCATAGAATAGACGAGTTTCTTTCCGTTATGTTTGGGTTTGATTTTCATAAATAATTACTTGTAAAACTGTTAGTTTGATTCATCTCATCTGATTCAGTTCACCAAAACTTCAGAGAGCTTTCTTCAACACAATGCATTCGAATAGTGCTGAAAAATCAACTGAATTTCGTTTTAAAAGTGCTCGTACTCGTACGAACGCCGAAGGTAGAATTCAATGTCTTTCAGAGTATATTGTGGTTTGAAAAAGTGGTACCCAGAACTGACCAACAATATTTGCATGTGTTAACAAATCATGAGATCATTTTGAAATTAGCTGTTTTAAAGTCGAAAGTTATGAGTCACTCTGTATTATAGTATTCAAATGGTCCAGGTGCACCTCCAGGGGTCCACGAAAAGCTCTACTACAAAAGTGTATTTCATTTCCCATATTTAGATCTGATTTTTTGACGAGTGTATTTACGAGGAAAAAAAATTTGAGAATTTCTGTTTTAGTTTATAATATTTCCAAGTACATAAGACAATTTTTTTGTTTACAAAATATCAAAAGCAAAAAAATATTTAATAAAATTAATTCGAATGAAAGCAAAAAATAACCAGTTGAAGACTGAAATAACTAAATACGAGGGGTATTTCACAAGTAAATTTATATTTTCGTTTTAAGTGTCTATGTTTTATTTATTATTTAAAAATTTTTGCGGTTAATAAGTATATATTCATATATCGAGGAAGTATTTTTTTCAATTGCCATTCATATCTTTTCTATTTTTATTGAATGAAAGGAACAATATTCTCTCGAGGTTCATTAAGCGCTTCAACCGGTCGGAAACTTGGTATAACTTCTGATTATTCGGCGTTATTTATGAGAAAGCAAAACGTTCAGAATGTCGAAAACAGAATTCTCGTTATTCTTCTTACTTTATATTTTTTATACTGTTTTTTTTTGGATTAAGTTTTTGTCGTAAATTTTTTACAAGTTGATTTTATAATGCGACCTTTTCACTGCTTTCAAATCTTTTGAATTCTATTAAAACAAAAACTTCCAATTATTTTCTGGAAAATCCATACGAAATTATTGTGCATTCGCTCCAATATTAAGTTTTATGATATACATAGTATTATTTTTCTATTTATTGAACATGAAGTCGAGAATAACTTTCCGGCATTTCATGTTGTTGTTCTTTTATATTATTTTACATTTTTATGTTTCCAACGATCTGAAACTCGCCTTTATTCTAGCCAATATCGACTTTAGATATGGCGAGAAACGTAAAATTTGTTAACCAAATAACCAGGATACTTCAAGAAACTTTCAATTCCATGTGTTGGTTGTGTGTCTTTCAAAATCGATATATACCAGTGCGGTTTGGTGTTTTAATGACTTTTTATTTCGTTACATTAAATCCAGCGACTTTGAAATTAACCAAAACATTTGCAAAATCATTTTTTCACCATAATCTATCCATTTATATAGTAAGTCATTATGTCATCTCCACCATAATCCACACTGATTTTTATAATATAAAGACTCAAATCTAACACAGACATCAATGTAATATAAATGTAAAAGTCGTGAGGTACGATAAGGAAGAACCCTTCTCCTTTAATGTGAAGACGTCTTGTGAAAGTGAAGATTTCCAAGAGGTGGTTATAAGAAATAGAAGAAGAAAAAATGATACTAATTATATTGTGATTCCGGTATACACAACTAAGATAAAGATTGACGTAAATAATATCTCAAAAGCTCAATAATATTTTGTTTTTTAGTTGTTGTTCTTTCTTACATCAAACGGAGATTAACTCAAGTTTAAACACAATTTTTTTAAAGAATTTTCATATAAATTTTCTTGGATTTGATATTTCGATTTATTGGCCCTAAGTCGTAACTTAGCAAGTAAAATTATACACCAACAGTAGTGCCGTATCATTCAAAAACAATTTTTTAAGTTGTGCGTAGATTTTACAAAAAGTTTTGTAGAAAATTAAATATTTACTTATTTTTTTGGAACTAAATGATGAATAAAAAAATTAATAGTTCCATAATGTGGTCAAATTATTCAAAATTAGATCGATGAAGTATTTAATGAGGCATATATATTGAAAAACAATCAAAATTCAAGGTATTCAAATTCAATTTCTTTCTCTGTGTTATTGATAAATGTTTATCATCACGAAGTGTTGATTTAAAGTTAGTATTTCACTCTGGTTGAATTGCTTAATAAATGGACTATAAAATCGAACTATTGAGAAGTATTTTTAGTATGTTTACAGAAAAAATCATTTTTTTCAATGTAATATATTAAGTTGAGGTTTTATGAAAATTGTATTAGTGCAAAAATCGAATATCTACTATTTGTTACTTTGATTTCGAAAGAGAATGTGTCGTATTGACACCGATATCCGTCTACGGACATTTTTATGAATTTCCAATCGGGTAAAAGCAATATGAGAAATAATATTTCATCAAAATACGATGCATATGGAGAGAACGTCGTCTAATAATATCAAAAGTCTAAAAATTCTTTCAGACTGCTTTCGTAAGTTACCAAAGAGATTTTATTAAAAGACAAAAAGGCTTATTTCTATACGTAAAATGTACAGTTGATTGAAGGAGAAATTTCCAAACAAAGAATTGTACAATAAGTTTAACAAATAATAAGAAAAAATGATATTTAGAAAAGTATGTGCGCAACAAACTAAAATTAAAATTAAACATGTCCTAGAGCAAAATTTACATTCTCAAATAACTTAGTGATAAATAATCATGATAATTATTCCGATAAAAGTTTATTTGTATAAAATTTAGGCAAATTTATTTTCTTTAAAAATATAGTAGGATTTTTTCGTACTAATCTACTAAAGACGTAGTTTTTCGGCGTTAACAACAGCGACATTCCTAACAAATGATAGTCTAGTTTAGAAATCAAACTCACTTTGTGTTATCTGAATTGCCTCTTCATGAAGATTGATGTTCCGTATAAACCCAAAATCTCGTAACCCAGGCACGCACTCTATGCCGAAGCTTGACAAAAAGTTCCTTCGCTCAGACATAAGATGTTTATCCCCGCATTCCTTGATTTAGAAATCGACCTGCTTATCCAGGATCAAGGCCATCATATATTCTAAACCGTACGGTTTCGGGGGGCGATAAAATGAGAACTCATCAATTTCGAAACGCTTTTTTTTATATGATAATCCCATATAATATGAACGGTTAAATTTTGACATTTTATTATAGAATTCGTCCATCCTTAGAGCATTGCTCGCTCATCTGAAGCACAGCTCTACAACATACTCAATACAGAAAATTATAATTCAACTTATAGGGTTGACCAGAAAATTGGAAACATTAGAGCTGAACAGATTTTATTAAATTGATTCTAGATAGGTGCTGATCTAACCTAGAGCAAAATCTAGTCGATACGTAGCTCATAAACACCGAATTCTCCTGTAGATATTCAGAACGTCAATTTTGAGGGATCGTTTTTTTTTGTAAAAGTACCATAAGCTACCAAAGAACGTCTTTACCTTGCACTACAATCTATAGAAGTTTGAGATCATAGAGATTTATTATTTTTCATTCTACGAAGGTCTCCAAATCATCTAAAATGTCGTTGTTTTAACCACAGGTTTCGTTTAGTTTCATAATCGATCTTCAGAGCCTTTCATCAATATTTAATAAAATTTTTATATAACCGTCAAAATATGATTTTTTCTTCTAATTTACGTTACAATCACAAGCGAAACATTTAAGGGATATTTAACATTTCCTTGTTAATTACCGAGAATATGTTATAGCATTTAATACGATTCATGGAATGCCGCTACAACCAACGGTTTGAAACTTATCTACGGAAAATCTTGAATATAAATTTTGACAATAAGTTGAATCCGAGATATTTCGTGTAATCTCTTTCGCCGGTAACAAAGCTTTCCACTTTCTATTGTACTGATAGTTGTAAGCAATAACAATAAAATATAAGGGACTTTGTTTCGGCGAACGCAAATAAAATTTCACCCCGTCAAGCGACTTTATCGGAGTCTCTAGACCGGTAAACATGAAACAAACAACAGTGGAGTGGATCGAGTATTGTTCGGAAATAAGTGTTGGAACAATTAATCAATATACATTAAGGGTACTACTTTATTTATAGAGAAATTCTTTTAACACGCTAAGAAATTACGAGCGATACAAAAAAAAACAACTTGAAAAAGTGTTTGCACTCCAAACAGCGAAAATTGGAGGAATTTGGGGACAAATTAGAATTAGATAGTAGACATCTTCTATGGAGTATTGAAAGGTAGTCTTAGAGGCGACGAAAAAGTAAAAAATATTTCAATTAAGAACCAGGCAGGGATAGTATTAGTAAATTATATAGATGTAATGGGAAGAAGAAGAAACGAAACATCAAAGAGAGGAAGAAGATGAAAAACTCAAGAAGAAGAAGAAAAAAGTGAGGAGCTTATAACTAAAGAGAAATTGCAGCAATAAAACTTCTGAAGAATGAAAAGGCTCTGGGAGAAGATAGATGATGAAGAAAATGGTTTTGCTAAAAATTTTCAATAATATATGGATAAAAGAAAAGATTGGAAAACAGGGAGACAACAAGGATTCTAATAATTATAAAGGAATAGTCCTGTAAATGTAAACCGCTAAAGTTTTTAGAACAAATAAACGGAAAGAGATTGCGAGTTGTGTACACAAGATCATTTGTAGAAAAATGGCAAGATTCAAACTAGTATAAATTAGCAGAAAAGTTAGCAGCAGTCGCTAAATGCTTCTACAAAAAAAAACGAGAAACAAGGCAACAAGAGTCCATTACTATTTATAGCTTACATGGATTAATTAAATAAGAGCGTAGAAAAGAAAATTACATTACAACTGGAACGCATATGCAGATTCCAAGGAAAAAACAAGAATATAGGATTCAAAATTTAACATAAACAAAAGAGAAATCTCCAAAGAAACAAAAGGGAAAGTGTTCAAAGCAATTTATTGGACATTCGGCTGTGAATTTTCGGTATTGACAAAGGAAGAAAATTTTGAATTTGGAGAATCAGCGACGAAATATCTAAGAGGTAACTAAAAATGATTAACTCAGAAACTCGCTTATAGAGAAGATTTAAAAGTTGAATCCACCACGAAAAACACGAGATAATACGTTAGGAAGAATCTTAAAAAGTTGATGGGTCAAGAAATTAACTAAATAGTATAATTAACACCCTTATACCCTATAAGGTGATAAGGGAATAGATAATATATATTGTACGTTTATTTACATAGTTTGAATTTCAGGAACCTTCGATGATATTTATTAGATCAACACTCACAATAACACTATCTGGTTTTTGTAATAGGTAGCCAAAAAATAACCATATTTAAGGAGTAGAAAAAAATATTTCATATCTTTAGACTTTGTATATTGGACGATGTTTGTCAACAATGGGAAAAATTAAATTTTTACGTGAAAATATTTAATTATACATAAGACTACTTGAGGTAATAAAGATATTTCACCCGCCACTGTATAGATTCATCATTGAAAGAAGAACTGCTACTAATTTGAAGTCGGGGGTATACTTCGTCGGAGATGTAGAATAACTTGTCGTTTATTATACTGATAACCGTTGATAAACATCCCCCGTTTAAAAGAAAAAGGATATGACTACAGGGAAACTATGAGAATTTGAATAGGGTAATTTATCAGAAAAGAATAGAAAACTTAACAAGTAGAAGATATACCGCTCGAGAATAAAGTAAATAGCATGGAAATTATGTTGATATTTTTTAGAACGAAATGGAGTACAAAGGCAATTTGGTATTTCGAAATCATACCCCTCCCAACAATCATTATCCCTTACTGTTTCCTGTTCTGCATCATCATCGTTTTCCTGTTAGGATTTTGGTCGCTTTGAACATTATATATCATTTTTTTCCATATCAGAAACAAATAACTGTTTGATTTAATTCCGAGAAACATATTTTTCCATTAGCTAATGGTCGGGTCCTAAGTTGTTTATAATGTATTATTTTTCAACATAAAAATGTCTTGTTAGTACATTAGGAGCGAATAAAAAAAAACATAAATGCGAGTATACATATTGTAAGGGTTGGAAGGGCGGGTTCGTTAAGGATGTGCTAAGGGGTGGAAATTGTTATTTCATATTTTCAAAATCGCATGCTGGATAGAAAAATTTATATGTTCATGCTTCTACATGTTCTTTAATTTAGATCTCTCAAATTTATAATTTTTTTGAATAAAGGAAATTCAAAAGTATCAACATATCAAAAGGTCTAAGAAATAAAAAATTAAAGAAAATTATATATTTCTTTAATTTCTTATTTCTTGGACCTTTTGATTTATTATTGCTTCTAAATCTTCTTGATTTTAAGTCTCTTCTGTTTTAAAATTAGTTTTTTTTAATAATAATTATTGAAAAAAAGATAAAATTTGACGTTTCGACTTTTCTTCAAGTCTTTATCAAAATAAATTTGACTTTTCGACTTTTCTTTAAGTCTTTATCCCTATAAATTTGATATTTCGACTTTTCTTCAAGTCTTTATCAAAATAAATTTGACTTTTCGACTTTTCTTCAAGTCTTTATCAAAATAAATTTGACTTTTCGACTATTCTTCAAGTCTTTATCAGAATAAATTTGACGTTTTGACTTTTCTTTGAGACTTTATCAAAATAAATTTGACTTTTCGACTTTTCTTCAAGTCTTTATCAAAATAAATTTGACATTTTTACTTTTCTTTGAGACTTTATCAAAATAAATTTGACTTTTCGACTTTTCTTTGAGACTTTATCAAAATAAATTTGACTTTTCGACTTTTCTTCAAGTCTTTATCAAAATAAATTTGATTTTTCAACTTTTCTTCAAGTCTTTATCAAAATAAATTTGACTTTTTGACTTTTCTTTTAGTCTTTATCAAAAATATTTTGATAGAGACTCAAAGAAATGTCGAAACGTCAAATTTTATCTTTCTTCCAAAAATTATTAAAAAAAAAACTAATTTTAAAACAGAAGAGACCTAAAATCGAGAACATTTAGAAGCATTAAAATTAATTAACATAAATTAAAATTAATGAAAATAAATTAACATATTAACTGAAAATTTGAACATGAGAGAACTGTAAACAAGATGGGAGCCGCGTTTGCTCACAACAGCGTCCTGAAGATGTTTTCATCGAGTGTTTCATAACCATGGATGAAACGTGGGTCACTTCATACTCCAAGCAAAAGAGCAATAAATACAATGGACTGAAAACGAATTGCAAAGACCGTTCCATCTGCAGACAATGTTTTTGGGGATGCGCGTGGTACAATTTTCATTGATTTGAAAAAATGGCTCGGTAGTCGAAGATTTTCCAATCATAGAAAGATCTTTTAAAGCATGATTTCCTCACGAAGAAAATGTAGGACTCTCTATAAATATTAACCCTATTCTCACACTGAATGAAAAACAAATAGAATAGGTGCAAAAATATAAGTATCTTGGTTGAAATGGATCCAGACGAAGAAATCAAAATCGGAATTGAAATAGCTCGAAAGACATTTGTCAAGTACTTTTCAACGTTTGCAAACAAAAATTTAAACCTCCACGTCAAAAGAGGATTCATGGAATGTTATGTGTGGTCAGTACTGCTGTACAGAGTGGAAACATGGACCTTGAAAGCTCAAATGATCAAAAAACTTTAGGCATTTGATATGTGGCTCTATAAACGAATCCATAAGACAAAATCACGAAGTACTTGGACGCATCGGTCGCAAAAGAAAGCTGTTAACAATTATTGAGATAAAAAAACATCTTACTTAGGAAACATCTCACGCAACGACAAAGTTGGTGCCAAAAAGTCCTGACGAAAAGCTCTTGCGTCAACGGGTCTGCTCAGATTTCCTGAAAGGTTAGGAAAAGGGACTCGATTTGAGTCGATGGTAAAGCAAAAAACGGCTGAATTTCTAAAGACCCTCACCAAAGAAGACTTCCAGTATTGCTTCGATCAACGGAAACAATGTGTGGAAAGGTGTTTGTCGAGAAGTGGGAAGCATTCGAATGTAGAATAATTTTTATAATAAAACCCTTTTTCGTAACTCGTTATTTAATATCCAAACCTCGTTAAATAATACAAATCTATTATATGTACATTGAACTACGAACTACTAGAATAAATTAAAGTTAAAAATAAATTTTTTTATAAGAATATTCTAATAAACTTTTCCACGTAATAGAATTGTTAATGCCGTATTACGATAAGAAGAAAACTTTAAGCTGCATAAAGATAAAGTAACATTGCATAGCGATACGTTTGTTGATGTTTATTTATGACGAAACTCATAAAGTGCCGTTATTGTGAAACATAAAATGCTTTTTTTTGGGTCACATATAAAATTTTACGGTGCCGCAGACCGTATGTCCATATTGTAACGTTCGAATGGGGGGTTTATCCTTTCGATAAATGCCATTTAAGACGAGGATTTTTCACGAAATTCCGGTTATTTTTTCGTCCATTTCAATACTTATTAAATCGATCATAATTTAGTATTTTCATTTCATATAAAGTGATAATTAAATCAAATTTAATTTAGAGTTTGTAAAGTCGTATTCATATATATGTAAATAACGTATTTTCCGTATGTTTTGTGTCTGAAATTAATCACTTCTATTTTAATTAGTAGAAGCATTAGGCATTGTACACAACCACGGCGTAACTATCGCCTCTACCGACTTGATGGTAATTTATTTGGCAATTGTAAGCGAGGAAAGTTGAAACGAACCGCGCGCGATATTTTACGGTTTTCCTTCTCGAAGGGTCTTCCTTCCAAGGATAGGATATATATATATACGACCTAAATCTTGATACCGAGATTTATTTCGTACTTTTGTCTTAATCTGTCAACGTTCCAATTTTATTAATTATTAGTTAAGTAGTTTCTGTTATAAAATTGTTTCACCTTGTTTTATTAACGTAAAAAAATGATGCATTACAAAATGTGAATGTTCAAAACGCATTAAAATCAATTACTTTGTCATCAATGTGTAATATCAAGTTGGTAATGTAAAGTTTTTTCGTTAAATATTTACTAGATCGTTCGTGTATGGTGTATACACGAATGGGGTATAAATTGAATTATGAATTTACTTTAGAAGCAGATAATATTTACAAGATGGCAGAGAGGCGAAAAAAATCGATGAATCCACTTCGAGAACCGCATATTAGAGGTAAAATAAGGAAATTGTTTTATTTCATAATCACCAAAAATTTTGCACAAATACACAACTTTTTTTAAAGATTATCGAAAAAGGGAATTATTTTATTTATTTATTGTGGAGATTTCAATTCATATTGGGAGAAATATATTTTATTTGAAGTAGTCAAATTATCCATGGTAAAGTCAATTCATTAACAAGTTAAGCTGAAAATTGCTCATTTTTATGTAAATGAATTTGGAAAAGAAAATTTTTGACCAAACAAAAAATTTGTGACTAAAACAAACTCAGAAAAGATTTAATTTCCAAAATAGAATATTCAAAGACGTTAAAATCGGAAAAACCAATATTCTGATTTTATAAAAAAATTAAAGAGGAAAATTTTTCGATCAAGTTAAGCTTTCAAAAGTGAATTTTCCAGCCAAAAATAAAATTTTTGAAAAAGGTTTCTTTTATAATTTTCTTTACATTGTTAGCTCGATCTATTTTACTAATTTTGTCTGAATTTGACCCTGTTTTCTACGTCCTCTTTTTATACTGAACTTTTTCATAATTTACTAATTTATTCATTAATTCTTCATCTTTCCCTCTTCTATTTCTCTAAATTTTTTTTAAATTTATTGTCGCATCAACCTAGAAGGTCAGTTGTTTATAATTTATGATACAGTTGAGTGTTTTTTAGATATTTAAATTTGTTGTACTACAATTATTGTATGTAAAATTTGATATGTGAATTATTTACACAAAAAAAATAAAAAAGCGAATTAAATATAAATTTTAGACTAATTTAACGAAAAAATTAATTTTTGACTTAATTCCATTAAAATAAAATCAGAATAAACATTGCGAAGCGAATTTTTGGCGAGACATAACTTGGGAATTGCAGTTGATTCGAAATAAAACTGAATTAATGTCAATTTTCGAAAATATTGTATAAGGAAAAACGTATGAAATTAGAATAAATTAAAAAGCAATTTTTCTACGAACTAAACTAACTTTTACTTTTCCAAATGCATATTTTCTACAATTTTAACGAAATTGAACATGAGAAACTAAATTAAAAAATGCAAATTTCCTACCAATCAAATTGGAGGAAACGACTTTCTGATTAAATCTAATCCGAACTAATTTTTGACCAGATTAAATGTAAAAAAATGAATTCCTCATAAAATAAAGTTAGAAGAAGCTTTTTGACAAAATTAAACCTAAAAGACTCAGTTTTTAATGAAGATCACCAAAAAATTTTAGTTTAAAAACTCAAGACGTGAATTTTTCTTTGAAAATATCGAGCATTAGATTTAAAAAAAACGAAATTTGCGAGGCGTGCGTTTAAAAACAACAAATTAAATCTTAATTTGAACTATAAAAAAAATGATATTTCAAAAGAGTTCTTTTCGATGGAGCTTATTCTGGATGACAGTTTTGAAACCATTGCACAGTATTTTTTTTCATAAATTGACATTGAAAGTAGCTTCACTTAAATAACTGTCATTTATTTCTGACTAATCGGAATGTTATGACATTTGACACATTGTCTTTTGACAGTTGACACTTCATAAACATCATATGGATTCGACAATTGTAGCGACATCTGTGTATCAGTTACACCACTAATTAAATGATATTTATTTGCAGCAAATCCGTTGGTTTTTTTATGGAGATTCACACATTTTAATTTCAACAAATACTTCAGGTTAATGTTTAAAATATATTCACTCTTAGTTTTCTTTATAGAAGAATTTACTATAATAATTTGTTTTTATTCCGACACGAAGAAATATTTACAATACGTAACTGTACTCATATTGAAACAACCGGTGAGTAAACTGTGTAAACTTATTCGGTTTTTTACTGAGAATGAAAATATAAATATTTATTCATTTCAGGATTGTGTAGGATTGATCGGAATGAATTTCCAATGGAAAGATTTACAAAATTTAGTAAAAACAATGTTAGAATGGGAACCGTACGATAAAGATAATATACAATTACAGAAACTCATAAAGAGAGATAAGAAGATCGTAATGTTTTTATACAGTATTATGGGTTTTTTTCTGATAACAAGTCATTTATTTTGGGTACCTATAATCGGCGACGAAAAAGAATTATCTTACACGTATGTAGTCATTCATCAAATCATCGGCAATTCTATAATTGAATTTATATACGCCTGTTCCGTTCTGTATATATTAGCGTTGAGTTTGTGGATACCTCTAACTGAAATATTGTTCGTTTGTTACAATTTCAAATTTCAATTTTTTCTGTTGAATCAATTTTTCGCCGACCATCTATTGGAATTTGTACCTCGAAATGAAAAAGACCATCGAGATATTTACGAAAATATGAAGATTTGTTTAATACGATACAGAAAAATTAAAAGGTATTTGATAGGAAATTAATACGAATCAAATTCGATACCCTTATTTCGAAAATATTAAGCATAATCATTTATCAATATTGTTTCGAAAATTACTCCCAAACTAACAATATCGAAACACGAGTTTCATATTCAATTTTGTCACGAAAATGATCCGGAAAGGATTTAATTAAATCCGCAAACAAAAAAGTGATTTGGATTCATTTGAAACGTTGTAAAATTGCTTTCGAATTGGAAAACCAAATAAATAAATCCATTTTCAACAACTATACATTTCGTGGTTCGTGTTTCGGTATAAGTTTAACATAAACGATAATTCCGAATAAATAAATTTTATAGTGGAAATGAATTACTTTCAGTTCGTATCGGAAAATATTATCAACGGCTAGGACTTATTTGGCATGGTTATTTTTTACGGGATATCCGGCTTTTACTGCAGCGTTGTTTTTGATTGTAGCTGTAAGTAGAAAACTTTCGATTCAAACATTTTGACTCTTTTCATATATCCCGAAATGAATCTTTTATATGCGTGACATTCTATGTTCCTAAAACCTAAAAGTTTTAGCAAACATACTTTTAAAATTTCTTTTCCTCAACCAAATCATTTTTCATTCTACATTTTTAATGATTTAACCGTTAGCGATTTCATGAAATCATAAAGGAAATAATAAAACCATGATTCCCAGGCAGTATGGTAAGTGACGCCATGTTGTTAAAACGGAGACCATGGACTTCAATTTCGGGTATCGAAAAGTCTGTTATGATCACGCGATAACGATCAGCATTCCTACAATCACCGACCGGGCTCTATTTTGAAGCAAATATGGACCATACCAAACAGTTTTTTGTCTGGATTTAACTGAAACTCTTGGAGTTGTTGATCACACCAGATACAGGCAACTCATATAACTAACTATTACGATTTGGAAGGTCGGCGAGCTTCAGATTTTGCATTAATTAAATTTTGTATGATTTTAGAGAAGAACGACAGACTCGGCTATTGGGGATGGTGACGAATCGATACTTTACTTCACTACGTGCTGGATGTTGTCTATTTGGTTTAGAGTATTTAGAGGTTTTTTTGTTCTAAACTCACTCGTAGACGTTATGTCGGGCTAGATTTTTCTTGCCGATGAACTGGAGTATGTTTTGTACAAATCCGCCGGTGTTTTAAGGATCGGGTTATTATCCTGCAGTTTTCGTCTTACTGCTCGCAGCTCACGGAGCTATTGTTGACACATCACGACTTCTAGATGTTCCAGGTCGAATATGAAAGGATCCAGTCTCCTTATAACTTTGGCACACTCTGCACGGGTCATATCCAATTATCTACCAACAGCTCTGATTAAATCCATAACTTTTCCAAGCAGCATACTTCTTTTTTTGATCTAATGAATATCTTTAAGAAAATATATAAAGTCAAAAGTTAACAGTGGACAATGCACACTAGGCCAAGGGATATCACGTCTTTTGGAAATTAGTCTTGCAGCATCTGTCTCAGGTCGCTCCATCTTGTCGGAACCAAGTTCTGGAGTCGAATATCCCTCTAACATCGCGATAAGCGGTGGGTGTTAACGGTGATGTTTCGTCTTCGTGAATCTTCAAAGAAGAAAGGGCCAATAATTACTTTGCTTGAATTTTTGATGTTTAATTTTTGGATTTTTTCGGTGTGATGAATCGACTAAGCTTTTCTTGCTCCAAAATAGGTATCTTTCAATTCATGTGTTAACTGGAGTTTATAAGGATGCAGTTGAAGATCCTGCTTCAAAATTCGTTGTAAACTTCTTCGCTTCTGAGTAGGATTTTCTCCTTCAGTTTATCAATATTGTCTATGGTCATAGACGTTCTTGGACGGACGATCTTTTGCTGGTGGTGGTCTCTTCAAAACTCTTAACCCATATTTTGATTAAATTTGCACTGGGAACTTCGTTAATGTGTCTAAATTTATATTCTGAACGATCTGGTGTTAAGATATTTAATTAACTTAACGTTTTTAATTATAAAAATGATTTTTTTCTTGTAAAATGTTTAATAATTATTTTTATCCTACGATGTTTTCTGCTGTTTGGAAATTGAAGTCTAATCTAAATTTACACACGTCTATCAAATTTCAGGATATAACGCCTTCAAGTAGATTTAGGATATACCCAAGCATTATAGCCGCTGCATTATGCACTATAATAATTTGTAGTTCTCTACAATTATTGACTGACGAGGTATGATTGTTTTATTAGAAAAACTCTATCTATAATAAGATTTTTCAGTCGATGGTTTTCTACAATAATTTATATAATTGCCCTTGGTATTATTGGGATTTGAGATGTCAAAAATTACTGTTAAGTGCGATGTCTATGACGTCCGAACCCATTATATTAACATTCTATAACATATTTTCAATAGATTTGAAATTGTTGTTGCTGGTGAGTAAGTACTTAATCTTCATACATTTTACGCATCGTCGTCTCAAACTCCAAAGCCCCAATAGATTGAAATATCAAATTTTGAAAATTACAGTTAGTTTTAAACAAAATTTCAGTCTGGAGTTTCTAAATTTGCTTCTTCTGTTAGATGTAAAACGGAGTTGGTGGTTTACGAATTAAGAAATGGTTATAACAACAATCAAATTCTTTTTAACTTATATTTATAATTGAAAATTGTTATATGGAATATTCAGAACGATTAGAAAATGTTGGATAACAGACAGTGGAACGAGATTGTAAACATTTTTAAGCAATAGGAAACTACGAAAAAAATTCAAATCAAGTAATTGCACATACATCAAAATCTCGTGTAACGAAAATACTATAACAAGGTAAAGGGGACAGAAATTAATTATGGGACAAACGATTTATAATTCCTAAACAATTAGCATCGACAATAATTATGAAGATATAAAAAATTTTGAAACATAATCGAATGGAAAGTGGATTTTTGAAAATGCTTCCAATAGATAATCGATTATTACTTAATTTTCGAAAAATTGAAACTTTAATTAATTCCAACGATTATTAAATATTAAATTTGTCTGATTGCATATACGAGGATGATCCGAAAACACAAAAATTTTGTAAAAAAATTCGGTTCTTCCTTTTCAAACCATTGTTTTGATTGTTCTTCTGTTTCGGATGTGGAGTGACGGACGTCTTATCCATGGTTATGAACACTTGATGGAAACATCTTCACAGCGCTGTTTCTATTCCATTGTAAGTAAACGTGGCAAAGTACAGCTTCCTCAAATTTTCACTTAATATACGATTTTCTTCAAAATTTTTCGACTCTTAACCTCATTCGGTCAATCTCCCTCAGAGTAGAATCTAGTTCAGTTTTTATATTGGTTCGAATCAGCTCATTAACAAATACTAAACGTAGCGTCTTCAAACTTGAAACACCCAAACAACCACCACCATCTCTAGGTCGAACCAGGTACTTCCTGAACCATTCTCGTATTAGAGTCGTCAGGCGATGTTTTTAGACCGAAATTAGTTTTTCATGAACTAAAATACAACGAAAATTAAGTACATTTATTGAAGGTAAAAAGATCGATTGGCATTGTCAAATAATAATTGATGTTTTGTATTAACTGCGTAGTTTCATGGATTTAAAAATAATTTATTATTTTTTTAGTCAGCAGAACGTTCCTACAAATTTTGTGCTATAGCTATGCAGCTCTACACCAGTGGAAAGATATGAATATTACTAAATTTATACTATAGTTTACAATATAATGAATAAATAAATTTAAACTGAATTAAATTTGTTTTGTTATTAATTAGCTGAAGATTTGTATCGCATAATTACTTAAATACTATAAGTGAGGTTAATACATGATTTAAATATAAAATGACAGATATATAAAAGATGTCAAAGCATTATGAAGACTTTGTCATTTCTCCTTCTCTCTCTTTAATTAGGACTTTTTCTTGGTTAAATCTTCAACTTTTTTTTCATTCTCAAATCCACCTCATCTTGAATTTCTCGTTCTTTTTCTCAAGTTTATTTCCTCCCTTATTCTTAACGGTTTCTTTTCAATCGTATTTATAATTCTTTTTGTTTAGTTTCATTTTTTTAAGCACTTTTTGTATATTTTCATCTGACTCTATGTACTCAATTAAGGCAAGTAGAAACCTGGTGAAACTCAAAGGGATTTTAAAAAAAGGAGGCTATATAAAAATATTGAAAGAAAATGTAGTACGTTCTGTTCAGCACCTTATGGCAGAAAATTTATCGTGAAAACGATCCGAAGAATTGGATTATCCTTAAAAACGAAAGAAGCCAAATAGACAAAGATTATTGCATTGTGTATCACGTAATCTAAAAAGCGAGCAAAAAATTTTTTATCCAAAATTAGAATAAATTTAATAAGGAATCAAATATATAATTTTCCGAATTTAATTCAGCCAAATCACCAAAACTGAACTAAAACTTCCTATAATTTAACATGATCGTCTCTAAATAGAGGAAACTTGGCCAGAAATATCCCAAAACTTCATATATATTTTCCAAACTAGCAACTTTAGTAGTTTAGCAAATGTTCCTCAACCGCAAGAAATATTCATCAAATCGGGTTCTGTAGACCGTCACCTACTTTGAGTATAATTAGGCCTTTACGGGTGATGTTATATTAAAGAGCAGTTTAGTATTAAATCACTATTTTATTAGGGTTAATATACGACTCCTCAAGACCGCCGATTTCTTGCCGAGTAAACTTGGAGATGGCTGCAAAATACGTTTATCCCAAATGGAAGACGCGAGACCCGAGTCGCAGATGTTTATATCCGGAATAAGAAAAAGGAACTAAAAAGGATTTCCAGACAAAAACGTTGTACCAATACAGATTGTTGTGAATAGATACATTTATATATAATAAAACTATGACGAGAATTCTAATAAGATACACAGGAACTAATCAAATAAAAATATTAGAAGAAAATTGCTACCAATAGGACAATAGAATAGATTAAAACTTGCTGATATTTTCGAATAATTAAAAGAAGTATCTTACATTTAGAAGGGTAGAGAATCATGGGATTTAGTGAAAAAGTGGAAAAATTCGAGCAAGACCCTCGAATCATAAGATTGAACATGAGTTCATTCAGACTATGATCTGTTTCAACCACAATTTAAGCTGCTCTATTCGGTTTCTACAAACAATCTATTTAATTTAACTGGATTAAATTCGAATAGCCCCATGATTCTATAGAACCCAGCAGTCAACAAAATTGTGGATGGATGTGTCTTTTTCAATTCCACGGAAACAGCACGTTTTCCTTTTTGAGTTTCAGGATGAGTCCATTCAGACTATGATCTGTTTCAACCACAATTTAAGCTGCTCTATTCGGTTTCCACAAACAATCTATTTAATTTAACTGGATTAAATTCGAATAGCCCCATGATTCTATAGAACCCAGCAGTCAACAAAATTGTGGATGGATGTGTCTCCTTCAATTCCACGGAAACAGCACGTTTTCCTTTTTGAGTTTCAGGATGAGTCCATTCAGACTATGATCTGTTTCAACCACAATTTAAGCTGCTCTTTTCGGTTTCCACAAACAATCTATTTAATTTAACTGGATTAAATTCGAATAGCCCCATGATTCTATAGAACCCAGCAGTCAACAAAATTGTGGATGGATGTGTCTTTTTCAATTCCACGGAAACTGCACGTTTTCCACTTTGAGTTTCTGAATGAGTCCGTTCAGACTATGATCTGTTTCAACCACAATTTAAGCTGCTCTTTTCGGTTTCCACAAACAATCTATTTAATTTAACTGGATTAAATTCGAATAGCCCCATGATTCTATAGAACCCAGCAGTCAACAAAATTGTGGATGGATGTGTCTTTTTCAATTCCACGGAAACTGCACGTTTTCCACTTTGAGTTTCTGAATGAGTCCGTTCAGACTATGATCTGTTTCAACCACAATTTAAGCTGCTCTATTCGGTTTCCACAAACAATCTATTTAATTTAACTGGATTAAATTCGAATAGCCCCATGTTTCTATAGAACCCAGCAGTCAACAAAATTGTGGATGGATGTGTCTTTTTCAATTCCACGGAAACTGCACGTTTTCCACTTTGAGTTTCTGAATGAGTCCGTTCAGACTATGATCTGTTTCAACCACAATTTAAGCTGCTCTATTCGGTTTCCACAAACAATCTATTTAATTTAACTGGATTAAATTCGAATAGCCCCATGTTTCTATAGAACCCAGCAGTCAACAAAATTGTGGATGGATGTGTCTTTTTCAATTCCACGGAAACTGCACGTTTTCCACTTTGAGTTTCTGAATGAGTCCGTTCAGACTATGATCTGTTTCAACCACAATTTAAGCTGCTCTTTTCGGTTTCCACAAACAATCTATTTAATTTAACTGGATTAAATTCGAATAGCCCCATGATTCTATAGAACCCAGCAGTCAACAAAATTGTGGATGGATGTGTCTTTTTCAATTCCACGGAAACTGCACGTTTTCCACTTTGAGTTTCTGAATGAGTCCGTTCAGACTATGATCTGTTTCAACCACAATTTAAGCTGCTCTTTTCGGTTTCCACAAACAATCTATTTAATTTAACTGGATTAAATTCGAATAGCCCCATGATTCTATAGAACCCAGCAGTCAACAAAATTGTGGATGGATGTGTCTTTTTCAATTCCACGGAAACTGCACGTTTTCCACTTTGAGTTTCTGAATGAGTCCGTTCAGACTATGATCTGTTTCAACCACAATTTAAGCTGCTCTATTCGGTTTCCACAAACAATCTATTTAATTTAACTGGATTAAATTCGAATAGCCCCATGATTCTATAGAACCCAGCAGTCAACAAAATTGTGGATGGATGTGTCTCCTTCAATTCCACGGAAACAGCACGTTTTCCTTTTTGAGTTTCAGGATGAGTCCATTCAGACTATGATCTGTTTCAACCACAATTTAAGCTGCTCTTTTCGGTTTCCACAAACAATCTATTTAATTTAACTGGATTAAATTCGAATAGCCCCATGATTCTATAGAACCCAGCAGTCAACAAAATTGTGGATGGATGTGTCTTTTTCAATTCCACGGAAACTGCACGTTTTCCACTTTGAGTTTCTGAATGAGTCCGTTCAGACTATGATCTGTTTCAACCACAATTTAAGCTGCTCTTTTCGGTTTCCACAAACAATCTATTTAATTTAACTGGATTAAATTCGAATAGCCCCATGATTCTATAGAACCCAGCAGTCAACAAAATTGTGGATGGATGTGTCTTTTTCAATTCCACGGAAACTGCACGTTTTCCACTTTGAGTTTCTGAATGAGTCCGTTCAGACTATGATCTGTTTCAACCACAATTTAAGCTGCTCTATTCGGTTTCCACAAACAATCTATTTAATTTAACTGGATTAAATTCGAATAGCCCCATGTTTCTATAGAACCCAGCAGTCAACAAAATTGTGGATGGATGTGTCTTTTTCAATTCCACGGAAACTGCACGTTTTCCACTTTGAGTTTCTGAATGAGTCCGTTCAGACTATGATCTGTTTCAACCAAAATTTAAGCTGCTCTATTCGGTTTCCACAAACAATCTATTTAATTTAACTGGATTAAATTCGAATAGCCCCATGTTTCTATAGAACCCAGCAGTCAACAAAATTGTGGATGGATGTGTCTTTTTCAATTCCACGGAAACTGCACGTTTTCCACTTTGAGTTTCTGAATGAGTCCGTTCAGACTATGATCTGTTTCAACCACAATTTAAGCTGCTCTATTCGGTTTCCACAAACAATCTATTTAATTTAACTGGATTAAATTCGAATAGCCCCATGATTCTATAGAACCCAGCAGTCAACAAAATTGTGGATGGATGTGTCTTTTTCAATTCCACGGAAACTGCACGTTTTCCACTTTGAGTTTCTGAATGAGTCCGTTCAGACTATGATCTGTTTCAACCACAATTTAAGCTGCTCTATTCGGTTTCCACAAACAATCTATTTAATTTAACTGGATTAAATTCGAATAGCCCCATGATTCTATAGAACCCAGCAGTCAACAAAATTGTGGATGGATGTGTCTTTTTCAATTCCACGGAAACTGCACGTTTTCCACTTTGAGTTTCTGAATGAGTCCGTTCAGACTATGATCTGTTTCAACCACAATTTAAGCTGCTCTATTCGGTTTCCACAAACAATCTATTTAATTTAACTGGATTAAATTCGAATAGCCCCATGATTCTATAGAACCCAGCAGTCAACAAAATTGTGGATGGATGTGTCTCCTTCAATTCCACGGAAACAGCACGTTTTCCTTTTTGAGTTTCAGGATGAGTCCATTCAGACTATGATCTGTTTCAACCACAATTTAAGCTGCTCTTTTCGGTTTCCACAAACAATCTATTTAATTTAACTGGATTAAATTCGAATAGCCCCATGATTCTATAGAACCCAGCAGTCAACAAAATTGTGGATGGATGTGTCTTTTTCAATTCCACGGAAACTGCACGTTTTCCACTTTGAGTTTCTGAATGAGTCCGTTCAGACTATGATCTGTTTCAACCACAATTTAAGCTGCTCTTTTCGGTTTCCACAAACAATCTATTTAATTTAACTGGATTAAATTCGAATAGCCCCATGATTCTATAGAACCCAGCAGTCAACAAAATTGTGGATGGATGTGTCTTTTTCAATTCCACGGAAACTGCACGTTTTCCACTTTGAGTTTCTGAATGAGTCCGTTCAGACTATGATCTGTTTCAACCACAATTTAAGCTGCTCTATTCGGTTTCCACAAACAATCTATTTAATTTAACTGGATTAAATTCGAATAGCCCCATGTTTCTATAGAACCCAGCAGTCAACAAAATTGTGGATGGATGTGTCTTTTTCAATTCCACGGAAACTGCACGTTTTCCACTTTGAGTTTCTGAATGAGTCCGTTCAGACTATGATCTGTTTCAACCACAATTTAAGCTGCTCTATTCGGTTTCCACAAACAATCTATTTAATTTAACTGGATTAAATTCGAATAGCCCCATGTTTCTATAGAACCCAGCAGTCAACAAAATTGTGGATGGATGTGTCTTTTTCAATTCCACGGAAACTGCACGTTTTCCACTTTGAGTTTCTGAATGAGTCCGTTCAGACTATGATCTGTTTCAACCACAATTTAAGCTGCTCTTTTCGGTTTCCACAAACAATCTATTTAATTTAACTGGATTAAATTCGAATAGCCCCATGATTCTATAGAACCCAGCAGTCAACAAAATTGTGGATGGATGTGTCTTTTTCAATTCCACGGAAACTGCACGTTTTCCACTTTGAGTTTCTGAATGAGTCCGTTCAGACTATGATCTGTTTCAACCACAATTTAAGCTGCTCTTTTCGGTTTCCACAAACAATCTATTTAATTTAACTGGATTAAATTCGAATAGCCCCATGATTCTATAGAACCCAGCAGTCAACAAAATTGTGGATGGATGTGTCTTTTTCAATTCCACGGAAACTGCACGTTTTCCACTTTGAGTTTCTGAATGAGTCCGTTCAGACTATGATCTGTTTCAACCACAATTTAAGCTGCTCTATTCGGTTTCCACAAACAATCTATTTAATTTAACTGGATTAAATTCGAATAGCCCCATGATTCTATAGAACCCAGCAGTCAACAAAATTGTGGATGGATGTGTCTCCTTCAATTCCACGGAAACAGCACGTTTTCCTTTTTGAGTTTCAGGATGAGTCCATTCAGACTATGATCTGTTTCAACCACAATTTAAGCTGCTCTTTTCGGTTTCCACAAACAATCTATTTAATTTAACTGGATTAAATTCGAATAGCCCCATGATTCTATAGAACCCAGCAGTCAACAAAATTGTGGATGGATGTGTCTTTTTCAATTCCACGGAAACTGCACGTTTTCCACTTTGAGTTTCTGAATGAGTCCGTTCAGACTATGATCTGTTTCAACCACAATTTAAGCTGCTCTATTCGGTTTCCACAAACAATCTATTTAATTTAACTGGATTAAATTCGAATAGCCCCATGATTCTATAGAACCCAGCAGTCAACAAAATTGTGGATGGATGTGTCTCCTTCAATTCCACGGAAACAGCACGTTTTCCTTTTTGAGTTTCAGGATGAGTCCATTCAGACTATGATCTGTTTCAACCACAATTTAAGCTGCTCTATTCGGTTTCCACAAACAATCTATTTAATTTAACTGGATTAAATTCGAATAGCCCCATGATTCTATAGAACCCAGCAGTCAACAAAATTGTGGATGGATGTGTCTTTTTCAATTCCACGGAAACTGCACGTTTTCCACTTTGAGTTTCTGAATGAGTCCGTTCAGACTATGATCTGTTTCAACCACAATTTAAGCTGCTCTTTTCGGTTTCCACAAACAATCTATTTAATTTAACTGGATTAAATTCGAATAGCCCCATGATTCTATAGAACCCAGCAGTCAACAAAATTGTGGATGGATGTGTCTTTTTCAATTCCACGGAAACAGCACGTTTTCCTTTTTGAGTTTCAGGATGAGTCCATTCAGACTATGATCTGTTTCAACCACAATTTAAGCTGCTCTTTTCGGTTTCCACAAACAATCTATTTAATTTAACTGGATTAAATTCGAATAGCCCCATGATTCTATAGAACCCAGCAGTCAACAAAATTGTGGATGGATGTGTCTTTTTCAATTCCACGGAAACAGCACGTTTTCCTTTTTGAGTTTCAGGATGAGTCCATTCAGACTATGATCTGTTTCAACCACAATTTAAGCTGCTCTTTTCGGTTTCCTCAAACAATCTATTTAATTTAACTGGATTAAATTCGAATAGCCCCATGATTCTATAGAACCCAGCAGTCAACAAAATTGTGGATGGATGTGTCTTTTTCAATTCCACGGAAACTGCACGTTTTCCACTTTGAGTTTCTGAATGAGTCCGTTCAGACTATGATCTGTTTCAACCACAATTTAAGCTGCTCTATTCGGTTTCCACAAACAATCTATTTAATTTAACTGGATTAAATTCGAATAGCCCCATGATTCTATAGAACCCAGCAGTCAACAAAATTGTGGATGGATGTGTCTTTTTCAATTCCACGGAAACTGCACGTTTTCCACTTTGAGTTTCTGAATGAGTCCGTTCAGACTATGATCTGTTTCAACCACAATTTAAGCTGCTCTATTCGGTTTCCACAAACAATCTATTTAATTTAACTGGATTAAATTCGAATAGCCCCATGATTCTATAGAACCCAGCAGTCAACAAAATTGTGGATGGATGTGTCTCCTTCAATTCCACGGAAACAGCACGTTTTCCTTTTTGAGTTTCAGGATGAGTCCATTCAGACTATGATCTGTTTCAACCACAATTTAAGCTGCTCTATTCGGTTTCCACAAACAATCTATTTAATTTAACTGGATTAAATTCGAATAGCCCCATGATTCTATAGAACCCAGCAGTCAACAAAATTGTGGATGGATGTGTCTTTTTCAATTCCACGGAAACTGCACGTTTTCCACTTTGAGTTTCTGAATGAGTCCGTTCAGACTATGATCTGTTTCAACCACAATTTAAGCTGCTCTATTCGGTTTCCACAAACAATCTATTTAATTTAACTGGATTAAATTCGAATAGCCCCATGATTCTATAGAACCCAGCAGTCAACAAAATTGTGGATGGATGTGTCTTTTTCAATTCCACGGAAACTGCACGTTTTCCACTTTGAGTTTCTGAATGAGTCCGTTCAGACTATGATCTGTTTCAACCACAATTTAAGCTGCTCTTTTCGGTTTCCACAAACAATCTATTTAATTTAACTGGATTAAATTCGAATAGCCCCATGATTCTATAGAACCCAGCAGTCAACAAAATTGTGGATGGATGTGTCTTTTTCAATTCCACGGAAACAGCACGTTTTCCTTTTTGAGTTTCAGGATGAGTCCATTCAGACTATGATCTGTTTCAACCACAATTTAAGCTGCTCTTTTCGGTTTCCACAAACAATCTATTTAATTTAACTGGATTAAATTCGAATAGCCCCATGATTCTATAGAACCCAGCAGTCAACAAAATTGTGGATGGATGTGTCTTTTTCAATTCCACGGAAACAGCACGTTTTCCTTTTTGAGTTTCAGGATGAGTCCATTCAGACTATGATCTGTTTCAACCACAATTTAAGCTGCTCTTTTCGGTTTTCTCAAACAATCTATTTAATTTAACTGGATTAAATTCGAATAGCCCCATGATTCTATAGAACCCAGCAGTCAACAAAATTGTGGATGGATGTGTCTTTTTCAATTCCACGGAAACTGCACGTTTTCCACTTTGAGTTTCTGAATGAGTCCGTTCAGACTATGATCTGTTTCAACCACAATTTAAGCTGCTCTATTCGGTTTCCACAAACAATCTATTTAATTTAACTGGATTAAATTCGAATAGCCCCATGATTCTATAGAACCCAGCAGTCAACAAAATTGTGGATGGATGTGTCTTTTTCAATTCCACGGAAACTGCACGTTTTCCACTTTGAGTTTCTGAATGAGTCCGTTCAGACTATGATCTGTTTCAACCACAATTTAAGCTGCTCTTTTCGGTTTCCACAAACAATCTATTTAATTTAACTGGATTAAATTCGAATAGCCCCATCATTCTATAGAACCCAGCAGTCAACAAAATTGTGGATGGATGTGTCTTTTTCAATTCCACGGAAACTGCACGTTTTCCACTTTGAGTTTCTGAATGAGTCCGTTCAGACTATGATCTGTTTCAACCACAATTTAAGCTGCTCTATTCGGTTTCCACAAACAATCTATTTAATTTAACTGGATTAAATTCGAATAGCCCCATGATTCTATAGAACCCAGCAGTCAACAAAATTGTGGATGGATGTGTCTCCTTCAATTCCACGGAAACAGCACGTTTTCCTTTTTGAGTTTCAGGATGAGTCCATTCAGACTATGATCTGTTTCAACCACAATTTAAGCTGCTCTTTTCGGTTTCCACAAACAATCTATTTAATTTAACTGGATTAAATTCGAATAGCCCCATGATTCTATAGAACCCAGCAGTCAACAAAATTGTGGATGGATGTGTCTTTTTCAATTCCACGGAAACTGCACGTTTTCCACTTTGAGTTTCTGAATGAGTCCGTTCAGACTATGATCTGTTTCAACCACAATTTAAGCTGCTCTATTCGGTTTCCACAAACAATCTATTTAATTTAACTGGATTAAATTCGAATAGCCCCATGATTCTATAGAACCCAGCAGTCAACAAAATTGTGGATGGATGTGTCTCCTTCAATTCCACGGAAACAGCACGTTTTCCTTTTTGAGTTTCAGGATGAGTCCATTCAGACTATGATCTGTTTCAACCACAATTTAAGCTGCTCTATTCGGTTTCCACAAACAAGCTAGTATAAGGTAAATTCGTTCTTTTTATCTCTCTAATTTCACTTCGATGAACATCCAGTTTCATTAAGTGAACTTTCTCGATGATATCTCTAATTGTTGAGTTGATAAGATAAAATTTTCAAATCTTATGACCATTTCGAATATTAGTTTGAATTGAAATTAATTCCTTTGTATATATTTGTGAATATGTTGTAAGACACACTGTAATTTTCCCAAGGATATTCTTCCTATTTCTGAAAAAAGAAACATCCTATTCTTGAACTTATAAATTTCCAACTAGATTTAACATATTTACATCTTGATCAAGATAAAGTATTCAATGGTGATGAATATAAGAAAATAACGACTAATTTTATATTGATTACACGAATCGTTAAAATACTGACACAAAAAAGAAAGGAAAACATTATACATGAATGACTTTTTTCAACAGCTCCTTTTGGAAAAATACGTGGTTAAAAATATTAATACGATTTTTACTTGGAGCAAAAATTAGATTCGACATTGAGAAAAATAAATAAATAAACTGATAAAAAAATTTCTTGTGATTTTTATTTTTGGTGATAATTGTTCGATGAGACGAAACGCTTCCATTCGAAAAATGAATTTATTAATGAGATTTTCACTTAGAAGCAATTTCAATTTTTCCTTTGACATATAAAATCGCGTTTTATCTCGATATCTTAAGACTAGCTGTCGAAATAACATACAAATTTGATTAATGAATACTTAAGAATCATTAGAAACGGTATAATCAATTCAATTTTCATAAAGGAATGGATGTGGAGTGGTGTAAAATGATAATGGAAACTGAGAAAGTATATATGTTTAGAAGAAAAAGTTTCTATGTAAATGAAAATTTATTGTTCAACTAAAATCGAAAATCTGCAATTACGCAATAATCCGAAGAAACGAATCAACGAAGTTACTGCACGAGCACACCGATTTGTCAACAAATGATTGTGCGGTTTTTGTAATATGATTAAAACTTTATTTCCTGCTACGTTGGCAATTATGCTGATTTCCTGATTAAAACTCCGGTAACGTTTTAGTACGGGGCTAGGTCACTGTTTTGGTTATACGTACGTTGAGAATACCAATGACTTTTGATAATAAAAACTTTGAGATTGAGTTACTTGGAAATAGTTATCGAATGAAAACTGTAATTTAGTTACATTTCAAAAAACTAGTATTCCAATGAAAAGAACATGGATGTTTCAAATAAAAGAATTGATCGAAGATTCAGATGTCATTGAGCTAATGTTAGATAAGGCATCCATCAAATATTGATAGGAAATATAAAAGAATAAAAGCTGGATTTGTCTTTATTCTTACCTTGTGTCCTAATAACAACTTCCTCGATAAAACAATAATCTCCGGGAGTACCAAGTCGTCTTCTTTTGGGAATACCGAGTCCCTCTTCTTGTATAACTTCCTTAACGTCCCAATTAATTATTTCCAATATATTTGGAACACGAACCCAAGCGAGACGTTTTGATTCGAAGAAAATTTCATTTTTTTCCGGTGAAGCTACGCTGTTTCTAAATATTCGGTACGCACGGCGTAGTTTAATTTTTGTATATAATTTTGTAAAATATCATCGAACTTTTATTATTGTGCTACTTTTTTGGAACCCCAGAACTAAAGCCCCTATATATTTATTAATTTCTTTATTTTTTTTATTATTATCTAGTGTTTCGATTAGTTGAAGATTTAACATTTTTTAGTTTCCTTGCACCCAAATTTATTGCCGAAATTTCCTTTACCATATTTTTCACTTTTTACTGTTATTCATATTTTTCTAGTTCTGTTTGACAGGATCGAATACAAATTTTTTGCCATAATTGTTATTTATATAGTTATGCTGCACATAATTTTGTCGTTGTGATTGTTTCATAAATCAATGGAACGAGCATCTACTAAAATATAGAACATCCAATTGACACCATTATTAATTACAAACTAGTCTTCCATTATTACCGAGACCTTGTCAATGGACGATACATTATAAATCTACGCGTACATTACACAGCACGACATACACGTCGCTCGGAATTTAGGACATCTCAAATTAATAATTTTCCAAATATAATTAATTACCTACTACGGAACATGCAACTTTTGATCATGACTCGTAGTTATAAAGTAGAAATAAAACGTCAACAAAAAATAATAATTTAGAAATAATACAATAAAAATGAAAATAGCTGTTTAAGACATTAGAGTCTTGGTGTATCGGTTAGACATTCTTAAGTTCGTAAAATAAACTGTTGTGGAAATTGTTGTCATACATGTCACTAAAAAAACCGGACATGGAAAACGAAGAAAACAGAGGAAAGGTATATAGATCTTCTGTAATGAGGATTCTGGTCGCTCGAAATCATCCTCGAATATTTCTTCTTATAGTAGTTCAGCTCAACTAAAGCTGGAGTTGCTGTTTCCATATTTTCGTTAGCTGTTACCCGGTGCGTCAGCAACAGAGCCCGTTTTTAAAAATTGTTGAACACAACTGTTTAAAGTACGAACATGCTTTGTTTTAATGTTATCACATCCGAAGATAATACCGAGATTGTTTAATAAGCTTCCAACCTCAACAATTTTTGAAAAAAACCCCGTATTCAACCATATAAATCGATAACTCGTTTTTATTGTGAATTGGAGCGTATACGTACTTGATTAAAATTGATTTTAATGAATACAACGCGCAATTTTGTTATTAAATTATTCATATGTTTTACTAACATTTCAAAATGCCTCAAAGCGCGAAATTTGAACGTCCGATGTTATTATTTATTCCAGCGAATATTGGAATTGTTAATTTGTTTCAAATTTGAACATTACAGAAGTATAAGTATAAGCCAAGTCCAGCAACAGCCAGATGTGTGGAAGTTATGATTTCAAAAAACGAACATTTTTTTTATTAAATTAAGAATCAATAGCCTGCCAGCGTTTTCAAAAAAGAAGATGATTTTTGAAAACAAAAAATGAATGACAGAAATACTCATACTTCACACCTCTTTTTTTTCCTTTCTAGTACCTTCTACTTCTTAAATACCAATAACGAATTTTCTTAAAGTCTTCAAGTTTATCTATGAGTTTTTCTATTTTTTTATGTAGTCTTCCTCTTTTTCTTTTCCGGTACTACGTCTTGAACTTCAGCTACAGTTTTTTTCTAGAGGTTTTTCTCGAAGGCTTTGATGTTACAATTGATGTTTTGACAAATCTGAACGGTTAATGTCTTCACACATTGAAGATTTAGCCCGCTCAGACTTGTAGTAACTCTCGAAAATGCCACGATATCTATCAGTGCATTAATAATTTCAAAATTAGACCAGGCTCCTAAATACGTTATTTATTAAATAAAATGTATATTTTCCTATTTTTTTTTTAATTTTCATTGAACTTTTTGGAAGACTACTGAGTAAATGTTGGTGGTAAGCCTCAGATGTTGGTGGTAGTCGAATTTTGGTAAAGGGATTAAGTTGTTGTAGCCAGGTTGTAAATCATAGATATTACGCTTTTTCTAGATTGTTGTAAATCGATTTGTTGGTCATTATTTTGATTATTTTTTTCGAAATTAATTGAAAATTACAAATGTTTTCAAGGAAGTCATTACGTAAGCTCTAGGGGGATTTTTTGGGACCTAATTTTTGCCGAACTTGAGTATTTTTGGTTTTTATTGACTGGGCTATAATAAAGAGAAGATTCCATACCAAGTTATCATTGGAAATATATTTTTTGTGAATAAAGAAACTGTGCAGAAAAATGTGCATCGACCTTGAAGTCATTCGTATGTTATTGAGATTAGGAAATCGTTTTACTTGTTTCCTTCGATCGTGAGACACAGCAGCACGGTCCTGCGTATAATGAAGATTTTATCTGTAATGATATATGAACTAGAAGTTGTCTCATTGCGGTATTTCGAGGATTTTCATTCTTTATCAATTTTTAACGTGACAACAATGAAATATCGATTAGTATCAGATAGATCGAGAAAATGGAACAGGCACGAATTTTATTCTTTGTACTGCGTATCATTTGATTTTTTACCCGCTGAGTGAATTTGAAGTTTCAAAGAAGCTTGTTATTTTAAATATACATTCACTCAAACTTTCTTTTGGTAATTTAATTAAAACAAACTCTCTGGATATAACATAAACATATACATCATTACTTTACTCTATCTATATATATATATAATATTGGAACGAAACTTTCTAGAAAATTATCTGGAATTTCTCAATTCAAATTATATCACAGAAATTAGTTTATGTTTCAATTTCTCGAGAAAATATTGATTTATATAGAAGTGCGCTGCAGGAACCAAGCTCGTTCTTTTAATCTCCTTGAAACGGTGCAGATCGAAAACATCGTATGATTTACCAAAGTTTCCATCTTCCTCGTTTTCTTCTATGTATTTATTTATTAGTCATCATAAAATATCAGAAAGAGCCAAGTTCAAAACACCGTCATTTAAATTTTAGTAAAATGTCACACAAAATGTTTGTTCTGGATGTTTCTTTACATTTCCTTCAACATGCGACTGAAAAATTTGGAGGACCTCAAGGTATATGAACTATTTGACAAATTGACTTGAGTTCTTGCTCAAAAATTTTTTAATACACCTTAAAAGGTCCTTCTCAAATACGAAAGTCTCAGAAATGGATAGTGACTGTGTTATCTAGAAATAAACGAGACCAAATACTTTAGGCCTACATCCGGTCATCTCATCAGCAAGGATTCTAAACCAAAATAAATAGGATGTGCATAATTTAGAATATTTCTAGTATCGATCGATGTTTTGAGACTGATATAGATTTAAATCAATTAACTAATGAAAAAATCGTTTTAATTTTCAAGTTTTATTAAATATTTTTGTTTTATTTTTAGGTTATGTCTATCCACAAACTCACACTCGACATCCTCACACTTCGAGTGCTCACAGACGATCTATTCGAGCTGACATTCGAACGAATCTAAGCCATGACATCGAGGAAACGGAATATAAGCAAATCTATTCGAAGCAAGGTGATCAACTCGTGTTAAATTGTGCGGTAAATATAAATTTCAGCACGAGTATTTGGTTGAAAGATGGACAAATAGTACAAACGATACTTAAAGATAATACTAACAACAAAAGGGTGATAGGTCATAGGTTTTTGGTGGACGTAAACGGGAATTTGTTAATAGATAATGTGAGGTTAGAAGATGACGGTAGATGGCAGTGTGAAGCGGAAGACGCGTTCGGTTTCGTCGTACAAGGGAGACCTATACAATTAACTATCTTAGGTAAATACGTAGCTGATTAATATTAAAATATTTTTTTTTAATCTAAATTCAATTCTTTATTTGGAATGATTTTAATTATAGTAATCCGCTTAGTTGAATAATTTAATTATCTGTCAAAAACAAGATGGAATCGTAATAATCACGAACGCATACATAATGGACGAGACGCTTCCCCATAAAATCCACCTCACCATAACGTTCATTCTACCGGAACGCATTCATATGCACAAATACATATTTTAATTATAATCTACTGAGTCGTTGATAATCCCGTTTCCCTGTGTGCCGTTTCTATATTGTTGTCCTGTTCCTTTATTTCATTACTGTCCTGTCGTAAAGCTCTGCCTTGTTCGCCATCTTATCCGGAAACGTGCTAATGAAGATAAGCTTCAAAATAACGATGATGGTCTTTTGTTTTTATTTCTAAAATATAATGAGGGAGCATTTCGGGATATTGAATTTTATATAATTGAAAATAGGTATACAATTTTTATAGTCCTGATAAAATTCTAATGGGAAACGGACTAACTTAACGTCTAATTTGATTAGCTCAGTCTTTACAATTGTGGTGTTATATATTATAATGAAAATCGAGTGTTATTTCTCCATTTCCTTGAATATAACCCTTTTTGATAATCAACAATACAGAATAATAAAACATACAGAGGAAAAATGATAACACCTATTTCATATTTTATTAATAATACGTATTTTGAGAATGCAGTGTTTTTCTTGCGTTCCCACCAAATTTTTAAAAAAGTTGATGAATTTTACAACAATTTTGCAAATAAAAACGGATGACGCTGACAATTACTACGTTCCTCTTTGATTTGATAGCACATCCGAGTGATCATTGTACGAAAACTTTTTTCTAAATCAGTTTAAACGATCCCAAAATACAAGAAAGAGTTTTGCTGGCGCTCCCACCAAATGTTTTAAAAAATTTATGAATCTTACAATTTTGCAAATAAAAACGGATGACGCTGACAATTACCACGTTTCTCTTTGATTTGGAAGCAAATCCGAGTGATTATTGTACGAAAAATTTTTCTAAATTAGTTTAAACGATCCCATAATACAAGAAAGGGTTTTGCCGGCGCTCCCACCAAATTTTCAAAGAAGTTTATGAATTTTACAAATAAAAGCGAATAAAACAAACAACTACCACGTTCATCTTTGATTTGGAAACATATCCGAGTGATCATTGTACGAAAACTTCTTTCTAAATCAGTTTAAACGATCCCCAAATACAAGAAAGAGTTTTGCTGGCGCTCCCACCAAATGTTTAAAAAAATTTATGAATGTCACAATTTTGCAAATAAAAACGGATGACGCTGACAATTACTACGTTCCTCTTTGATTTGGAAGCAAATCCGAGTGATTATTGTACGAAAACTTTTTCTAAATTAGTTTAAACGATCCCATAATACAAGAAAGGGTTTTGCCGGCGCTCCCACCAAATTTTTAAAAAAATTTATGAATCTCACAATTTTGCAAATAAAAACGGATGACGCTGACAACTACCACGTTCATCTTTGATTTGGAAACATATCCGAGTGATCATTGTACGAAAACTTCTTTCTAAATCAGTTTAAACGATCCCAAAATACAAGAAAGAGTTTTGCTGGCGCTCCCACCAAATGTTTTAAAAAATTTATGAATCTTACAATTTTGCAAATAAAAACGGATGACACTGACAATTACCACGTTTCTCTTTGATTTGGAAGCAAATCCGAGTGATTATTGTACGAAAAATTTTTCTAAATTAGTTTAAACGATCCCATAATACAAGAAAGGGTTTTGCCGGCGCTCCCACCAAATTTTTAAAAAAATTTATGAATCTCACAATTTTGCAAATAAAAACGGATGACGCTGACAATTACCACGTTTCTCTTTGATTTGGAAGCAAATCCGAGTGATTATTGTACGAAAAATTTTTCTAAATTAGTTTAAACGATCCCATAATACAAGAAAGGGTTTTGCCGGCGCTCCCACCAAATTTTTAAAAAAATTTATGAATCTCACAATTTTGCAAATAAAAACGGATGACGCTGACAATTACCACGTTTCTCTTTGATTTGGAAGCAAATCCGAGTGATTATTGTACGAAAAATTTTTCTAAATTAGTTTAAACGATCCCATAATACAAGAAAGGGTTTTGCCGGCGCTCCCACCAAATTTTCAAAGAAGTTTATGAATTTTACAAATAAAAGCGAATAAAACAAACAACTACCACGTTCATCTTTGATTTGGAAACATATCCGAGTGATCATTGTACGAAAACTTCTTTCTAAATCAGTTTAAACGATCCCCAAATACAAGAAAGAGTTTTGCTGGCGCTCCCACCAAATGTTTAAAAAAATTTATGAATGTCACAATTTTGCAAATAAAAACGGATGACGCTGACAATTACTACGTTCCTCTTTGATTTGGAAGCAAATCCGAGTGATTATTGTACGAAAACTTTTTCTAAATTAGTTTAAACGATCCCATAATACAAGAAAGGGTTTTGCCGGCGCTCCCACCAAATTTTTAAAAAAATTTATGAATCTCACAATTTTGCAAATAAAAACGGATGACGCTGACAACTACCACGTTCATCTTTGATTTGGAAACATATCCGAGTGATCATTGTACGAAAACTTCTTTCTAAATCAGTTTAAACGATCCCAAAATACAAGAAAGAGTTTTGCTGGCGCTCCCACCAAATGTTTTAAAAAATTTATGAATCTTACAATTTTGCAAATAAAAACGGATGACACTGACAATTACCACGTTTCTCTTTGATTTGGAAGCAAATCCGAGTGATTATTGTACGAAAAATTTTTCTAAATTAGTTTAAACGATCCCATAATACAAGAAGTTTATGAATTTTACAAATAAAAGCGAATAAAACAAACAACTACCACGTTCATCTTTGATTTGGAAACATATCCGAGTGATCATTGTACGAAAACTTCTTTCTAAATCAGTTTAAACGATCCCCAAATACAAGAAAGAGTTTTGCTGGCGCTCCCACCAAATGTTTAAAAAAATTTATGAATGTCACAATTTTGCAAATAAAAACGGATGACGCTGACAATTACTACGTTCCTCTTTGATTTGGAAGCAAATCCGAGTGATTATTGTACGAAAACTTTTTCTAAATTAGTTTAAACGATCCCATAATACAAGAAAGGGTTTTGCCGGCGCTCCCACCAAATTTTTAAAAAAATTTATGAATCTCACAATTTTGCAAATAAAAACGGATGACGCTGACAACTACCACGTTCATCTTTGATTTGGAAACATATCCGAGTGATCATTGTACGAAAACTTCTTTCTAAATCAGTTTAAACGATCCCAAAATACAAGAAAGAGTTTTGCTGGCGCTCCCACCAAATGTTTTAAAAAATTTATGAATCTTACAATTTTGCAAATAAAAACGGATGACACTGACAATTACCACGTTTCTCTTTGATTTGGAAGCAAATCCGAGTGATTATTGTACGAAAACTTCTTTCTAAATCAGTTTAAACGATCCCAAAATACAAGAAAGAGTTTTGCTGGCGCTCCCACCAAATGTTTTAAAAAATTTATGAATCTTACAATTTTGCAAATAAAAACGGATGACACTGACAATTACCACGTTTCTCTTTGATTTGGAAGCAAATCCGAGTGATTATTGTACGAAAACTTTTTCTAAATCAGTTTAAACGATCCCAAAATACAAGAAAGAGTTTTGCTGGCGCTCCCACCAAATGTTTTAAAAAATTTATGAATCTTACAATTTTGCAAATAAAAACGGATGACGCTGACAATTACCACGTTTCTCTTTGATTTGGAAGCAAATCCGAGTGATTATTGTACGAAAAATTTTTCTAAATTAGTTTAAACGATCCCATAATACAAGAAAGGGTTTTGCCGGCGCTCCCACCAAATTTTCAAAGAAGTTTATGAATTTTACAAATAAAAGCGAATAAAACAAACAACTACCACGTTCATCTTTGATTTGGAAACATATCCGAGTGATCATTGTACGAAAACTTCTTTCTAAATCAGTTTAAACGATCCCCAAATACAAGAAAGAGTTTTGCTGGCGCTCCCACCAAATGTTTAAAAAAATTTATGAATGTCACAATTTTGCAAATAAAAACGGATGACGCTGACAATTACCACGTTTCTCTTTGATTTGGAAGCAAATCCGAGTGATTATTGTACGAAAAATTTTTCTAAATTAGTTTAAACGATCCCATAATACAAGAAAGGGTTTTGCCGGCGCTCCCACCAAATTTTTAAAAAAATTTATGAATCTCACAATTTTGCAAATAAAAACGGATGACGCTGACAATTACCACGTTTCTCTTTGATTTGGAAGCAAATCCGAGTGATTATTGTACGAAAAATTTTTCTAAATTAGTTTAAACGATCCCATAATACAAGAAAGGGTTTTGCCGGCGCTCCCACCAAATTTTCAAAGAAGTTTATGAATTTTACAAATAAAAGCGAATAAAACAAACAACTACCACGTTCATCTTTGATTTGGAAACATATCCGAGTGATCATTGTACGAAAAATTTTTCTAAATCAGTTTAAACGATCCCAAAATACAAGAAAGAGTTTTGCTGGCGCTCCCACCAAATTTTTTAAAAAAGTTTATGAATTTTACAATTAAAAAAGACAACTACCACGTTCCTCTTTGATTTGGAAGCACATCCGAGTGATCATTGTACGAAAACTTTTTTCTAAATCAGTTTAAACGATCCCCAAATACAAGAAAGAGTTTTGTTAGAGCTTCCACCAAATGTTCAAAAAAAAATAGTCTTCCCAAACATTGATCAATACGTAAAATTAAAAGATAATTATACTTACCTCCTTGATCAGTCAATCCTAATAAAAATAATCGAAGTGGTAGTTTCTTTTGTGTCGTTTATCCTTTCGAAGAGTAATACTTGGACGAATTTACTTTCAAATTCCAACAATGAATGAATGAACGAGAGATATTCTGATAAATCCAATAAACGTATTTTATATGGAAGTAACTGTTACTTTTTCAAAGTAAATGTGACACTTGGAACATTCGAGGTTATATGGATGGACGGGACTGCAAATGGTAATATCTCTACTTTATTGAAACGAATGACCATAACGTCACGCAAACTTCATAAATCACTTTTATGAGGATAAAGTAGGACATTTGTTTTGAACAATGCAGTACTTGGTCTATAGTTCGCGTTTAAAAATATTTCTTTATAAATTAAGATAAATAACAAACATCGAAGATTATTTGAGCTTTTCACCTATACCTGCTTCTACTTCAGAGGTAATAGCACCACTCCCCCAGGTACCTAAGTCTATTTGACTTATCAGAAAACTGCCCTCCAGTTCAATGTCGTTTATAGACATGACGAGATGTTCCACATACTTCTGATTGTCTTAGGCCTGGAGTATTCCTTCAATAAAACTCCGTCTGATTTATTTATCTCTTTTTTTTGGAGAGGCTATTTGCTTAGTCATCGTCTGGTATACTGTGGCGGCCTGGTAACCACTTCCAATGTACTTAGGAGTATAATTTTGAGAAATGCGAGTTATCATAAAAAATAAGAAATTGCACGAACGTTTTTTGAGAAAAAAACGTGTTTATATGCCCTAAGAACGAGAAGCGAATGAAAACCGTAAACCCTACAAAAACAATTGGAGTTCAAGAATTAAAGATGGCAAATGGTAGCTAGAGTAAATATGAAATTATTAAAGTTTGAGAATGTTTTTACTCCAAGACAAACAAAATCAGCGGAACAAATATTATGAAATTTCGTTGAAAATTCGAAAATAACAAGAAACACGACGTGAATAGCAAGGAAGAGGAAGATGATTTTCGGTTGATATAATTTTTAATCAAATACCAAACTTGATTTTATCTTAATAACATCATTTCATCATAGATATAAGGGAACAAACATAGATATTCATCTGACTCTGGAGATTACTTTCTTGTCTCGAAACAAATAAAAAATCATCTTTAATCAATATCTTGAGCTAGTTTATTTTTTGGGAAAAAGTATATACAATTATTTGTAATTTTTTTTCTCGTTTTTATCATTATGTATAATTGGAAAATGGAAATACAAAATGATGAATCAAGTGCAACGGAGAAACCACGCAATTGGGGAAAGCGCTTCACGTTTTCTATTAGACATGGGCCCCATGCAACAAAAACTTGAGCAGACTTATAGAAAGTGTTTCATCAAGGGACTCAATGTTCTGGTCTTGAAAATTTTCTTTGAAAGCAAGAAATAAAAACGGAAAAATCAGAATTCAAGAATTTGTCTGATTAAATCACTCAGAACATCGACCTGAACTACATAAAAACTTTCATAGGATTGCAAGTTTTAATACGATTCCTAAAAAGTGCTGGTTATAAAAAAGTAAGAAAATTATAAATAATCGAAGAGATTTCCTTTTGATTATTTCAACCACTTCGAAAATACTCTTTTATTAAATAGAGATGTTAGTGGCACGAAATTCCAGTGAAAGAAAAAAGTACGAAAATAACAAAGATAGAACAGAAATTACCGAATCTAAAAAATGTTTAAACTGTAACAAATCAAACAAAGACAAGCTTTTCCTTCTATCTATCAAAAAATAATTCACGAGAAATAATTTTTCCAGTTGATCCAAATAGAAGCAGCCAATTGAAACTCCCGGCGACAAAGTCAAAAACAAAAAGTTTTCAACGCAAACCTGCAATTCGAGCGCATCAGTGCGAGCGCGAACGTGAAACCACCTTAAGATAAACAGCCCAACGCCTACTTTGTGAATGACAGGTTGACAAACAATCTTTAAATGACCACCAAAAAGTGAATTGGTGAACGGTTTCCACCTCTAAATTTTAACTATGTGATTCGTCCTGATTTTTCTTTAAAATTTGATTGGAAATAATTTCGAAATATTAGAAAACATTAATTTCATCGTATTACAAAATATTTACGAAAAACAATTTCCGAAAAAAATAAAAAAATGAATTCGGTTCTCAATATTTGTATTTGAAGAGGTAAAACTTTTTGTTGATTCTAATTTATTTTTATTTAAGACAATTTCGGTGTCTATCTCGAATATCTTAGTACGGTAATATTGGAAAAACTTTCCTCAGAGTCCGATTCAATCGGAATCAATTCCAGGGATTTCTTTTACAAGGGAAATATTTTATGGTGTCGGAGCAGATCACAATTCCGTTGAAACTTTCGGTTAGACCAAACTTTTATCTGTCGTGAAAAAAGTCAAAGGAATATAATCAACTAACCGGCAGCCCTCTTTTTTCAAGTCTCCTTTGAAATTACCGGTTTGTTGTAGAAAAAGTTTTAATAAATTTACGTCGGAAATATGCCGGTCATCTCCAGCTTTATTCGCATTGCGCTAACAACGGCATTTGAAATTTGTAATTTGACGTAATGTCGAAACTTTAATCGGATTTACTACCCATGGATATCCCGTATTATGCCCAAAGGATTGATTGGCAAAACTTTTTCGAGTGTGATAATGAGATAAAAGAGGTACCTGATTAGTTTTGAGATTAAGGGAAAGGAGAAAAACGATTAATACATATCAAAAAAGACACTGTTAACCGTATGTCAAAGCTACCGTTCATAGGAACTACAATAGGCCTTTCCAAAATCAATTGAATCCATCATTAATTATCACGAATAAGTTCCATATTTTTTTTTTGGAACCTACCATATGGATATTTCCTTGAATTATTCATTCAGTTGACTAAATACAGTGTGAAATAAGATTGTTGAATGTTTTTATTTTAAGATATTATGAAAAGAGCTTTGAAAACAGAATTGAATATACAGGATGATCGATAAATTCTATTAAGTGCAAGAAAATGAATACTTAATATATAATTGATGTTAATTCCTTCGACATGCATTAAAATAAATATCCGATATATTGTTAATCTTATGATATATAGTGTACTCGTACTCTATAATATTAATAAATCCAATCTCAGGACTTGGATACAAAAAATTATATCGCACTGCATTTTCAATATCTCTTTTAGATTCAAATTTTTTCCACGTAATTTCGCAATAGATCTGAATAAATAATAATCCGACGGTGCAAGGTCCGGACTAGATACTGTCTATTACCTACCTAGTCATTGATAACTTAATTATGTGGAGTTATTGAGACTCTATACATAAACAATTCGAACAGACAGTGTTAACAACTCTCATAAATTCATCTCCATAAAGCCCTAATCAGAAACCCCTAACATCCTATTTCCATTTTTCTTTAATTTGATGTTTCGCTCGAATCTAGGTCCAAGGAAGTTTGGTGATCGCAATTGGACTATCCGAGCTTCAATTTTTCATTAATAAAATGTTTAAATCAACGCTCATTAGCTGTTTCTTATCCATCAATTTAACATATTTTCTTTGACGCCACGGTTGCTTTTCACATACGAAAATCGAATTTACTTCATTACTACATCCTCTATAATATTTAAAATTTACGGATTTCTGTGGTTATCTCTTCATTGACGTCTACAATACCATTTAGCTATGTTGTACACACTTGTGAGATGACTATAGAAAAAAATCCAACGACGCGATTTCTGGTAATTTAGCTGGACCTTTTCCTTATTCTGCTGGAACCAGATATATTTTCAATATCCTCTTAAAAAAAATTGCCGCCAATGTAGCCTAACCAGTCATTAACAAAACAAAGTACAAAACAGACTTTGAAACTTTCCGTCATTCTGTCAACTCGTTGAACCTTTAAACTTTCGACACCATTCATGCAACACCATCAAAAGTTTTCCCCATACACACGACTCATTCTTCGATGGATTTCTGAAGTACTTCAGCCTTTAGAAAACGAATCACACTTGGCGGGAGCATCAATAATGGCGGACATATTTACGTGGCTGTAGTCCAACGCCGACTGACGCCTGATTATCAACAATAGCGATGCACGGAGCGATCGGAGGTTGAACAAACGGCCCTCGTATTTTAGAAATTGACGAAATAGAATAAATTCTTATGGACACTGTTAATTTTTTTGTTAACAAAACAAGAGGAAACGTGTTTTGATAAAATGAAACAATTCTTATAGAGCGAGTTAGAATAAAACATCTTATTGCAATTGTACACCTGCATCTGAAATTTCTTCTACGATCATTTTTATCGGAATTCAACTTGGAAATTACCTCCGAGGCATAACATCGGCCGTTATAGTTGTATTGAGAAGTAAGATCCGTTTCAACGGCTTAACTTCGACGAATAAACGTCTAATGGAATCTAGAACAAAGTTTATACGGGGTAATTTCAAAGTTATCCAAACATTATATCAGCCAAGGAACTATTCAATTTATATCTAGTATATTATCACGTTTGTGACTAGATAAAACGAAACTATATAGAAAAACCATTAGAAGTACAAAATTTATCTGGAAAAATACGTTACATACGTTTTGTTGCTGCTGTAGCCAATCCCATAAACGCTCAATTACCCTTTTTCATCTACCATCGTCACATGGAGCTCTCTCTGATTGAGGAACGGCTTATCAACATTAAGTTTCGTGATAAGCTGTTTGAAACAAGTTTATGGAGACAAATTTATGAAAGAACCAAACGTGAACGAATGGTTAGAGAAGTTTCGGCAAGGGCGAGAAAAAGTGAAAGAAGATTCTCGCCCAGGACTCCCGTCAACATCGAGGAAGATGTTGAACGAATCATCGATCACAAAATTCCGACTAAATTTCTGGACTCTAGAACAGAAAACAAAGAGGGTCGAACGCTATGAGGATTGGCTGGAAGACTTTGTCAAGCGAGTCATCACTGGAGTCGAGTCTGATTTTTACGAATTTAACGTGGAGCTCGAATTTTAAAGCAAGAAATGGAAGTTGGCACGAGAAACGAGAACAAAAAAGTCTTTGATTCTAGGGGTATTATTCACAAATATTTCGTCCCTTATTTCTACGTTTTGAGACGTTTCAGAGCTCGTGTGGTACCAGTTCGACCGGATTCAGTAAAAGGGGTAGGTAGATCATTAATCAAGACAATGCGCTCTCTTAAACGTCGCTTGTTGCTCTAACAACGTGACATTCCACCAGATTTAGCCCTTTATGACTTCTTCTTCTTCCCGAAATTGGAAATAATTCTACGGGGCGGCATTTAAGAGATGTGGAAGCGATAATACTGTAACTGAACAGTATAACAACTAAGACTTTCATCAATGACATCAACAGTGGAAACGATTGTGGTAGATGTTTCAGCAAAGCAATTTCGAATTACAGTTACATATTTTTAATATTATCCATTAAAATAATTATTTAATCGTTTTCAGATCCTCCTAAGAAAGCTTACTTGATGATAGACAACCGTATCCTCGATCCGGGAAACCTCTTCATCTTAGTCAAAGAAAATTCGGATCTAACCGTATCGTGTGTTGTAGACGAAGGTAACCCAAAACCGCAACTTTCTTGGGAACTCACTTTGGGATCTTCCGCTTTACTCGAAATACCCGAAGTACCGCTCGAAGTTCTGAATTTGACTGAAACCGTACGCGATCAAAAATTCGGTGCCAGAACTGATGCTAGACTTGGGAGAGTGTTAAGAGGTCATCATAACGCCACGTTGACGTGTTACGTTCGACATATCGCTTTGGATAAACCCCTAAATGCGTCGGTGCTTCTTGATGTCGAATGTGAGTATTTTTATAAGTAAAATAAAATTTAAACAGTTAATTCAAGCTATGAAATATTCGTGTTTATCAACTTAGTAAAGGATCATGTTTGAAATTAACCCAAATACATTCTACTTTATGCCCTTACCCCATAATTCAGATTATTATTTGGTCGATTATTGAGTTTGCTTATTATATCTGTAGGTACTTATGGTCAATGTGCTTTATATACCCATCGACCCTAACGGATTTAGTTGTCCCTAATTTTCTATTAAATTAATAGAGTTCACGTAATTATATACTCTGGGGTAAGTAGAGTATATGTAGATTTTAATTTGAAAATAAAATTACTTTTTCACAATATAAATTTCTCGTGGTAATATTTGAAATATGAAATGTCATTTAAATTAGTTTTATTCTAGGAGAGAGTTAAAATAATGAATGATAAATTGTAAACAAAAGGTTCAAAATAAAAATGAAATGAAAGACAAAGATACGAGTTATTGGAAAGACTAATTTTGTTTAAATATTAGAAATTATTTTGACGATGGAAAGACGGAAATAAAAATAACCAATAGGGAATAATTATTAATGTAACTAGTTATTGAAAAATCGATTTGTCCGACAAGCTTAATATTTATCAAAAAAATATTCATCCAAAGAAAAAATGTTTATAAATCTTAGAATACAATTGAATTAAAATGATGAGTTGATTATCAGTTTTTACAGTAATTAATAAATTATTTTTTGAAACTTAAACAAATACGAGAAGTTTCTTTTACATAATTACTTTTCGTAACTAATATATGGGGTTACGAAAAATGTTAAGGAGAGATTTAAAGTGTCACATTTGATAGAGGGATTAGATAAAATGATTGGATGGTAGAAATATTCATAAGCAAGTAAAACTTGAACATTCAGGAAGAACGATGAAGTCAACACGAATTTAGGGAATTAAAAAAATGGGAAAGAAATAAATGGGATAAATGTAAAAATAAAAATGTAAAAAGACGATTAACAACAATTCTTATGGAAATATCCTCAAAATGAACTGAATTACAAGAAGTACCATTAAGAGATAAATCGTGGAAACAGTGGATATCAAATAAGGGAGATGGAAAAACCACGATTGAAATGGAAAGAGTGAAAGGACGAATGAAATATAGAGTACAAGGAGAAAAGAAGAAGACGTTTTTCCAAGAATGTATATATTTTCCACATTAAATTTCTTCAATTTTTTATTTCTAAGACCTTTTAATACATTAGTGCATCTTAACGTTCTTGATTTTAGGTCTCTTTTGGAAGATAAAATTTAACGTTTCGACTTTTATTTAAGTCTTTATCAATATAAATTTGACGTTTCGACTTTTAGTTGAGGCGTTATCAAAATAAAATTGACTTTTCGACATTTCTTCAAGTTCTTATCAAAATAAATTTGACTTTTCGACTTTTATTCAAGTCCTTATCAATATAAATTTTACGTTTCAACCTTTCTTTGAGTTCTTTTCAAAATAAAATTGACTTTTCGATTTTTTTTCAAGTGTTTATCAAAATAAATTTGACTTTCCGACTTTTTTTTAAATCCTATTTAAAATAAATTTGACTTTTCGACTTTTTTCAAGTCCTTATCAAAATAAATTTGACTTTTCGACTTTTATTCAAGTCCTTATCAATATAAATTTTACGTTTCAACCTTTCTTTGAGTTCTTTTCAAAATAAAATTGACTTTTCGATTTTTTTTCAAGTCCTTATCAAAATAAATTTGACTTTCCGACTTTTTTTTAAATCCTATTTAAAATAAAATTGACTTTTCGACTTTTCTTCAAGTTCTTATCAAAATAAATTTGACTTTTCGACTTTTATTCAAGTTCTTATCAAAATAAATTTGACTTTTCGACTTTTATTCAAGTCCTTATCAATATAAATTTTACGTTTCAACCTTTCTTTGAGTTCTTTTCAAAATAAAATTGACTTTTCGATTTTTTTTCAAGTCCTTATCAAAATAAATTTGACTTTCCGACTTTTTTTTAAATCCTATTTAAAATAAATTTGACTTTTCGACTTTTTTCAAGTCCTTATCAAAATAAATTTGACGTTCCGACTTTTATTTAAGTCCTTATCCATATAAATTTGACGTTTCAACCTTTCTTTAAGTTCTTTTCAAAATAAATTTGACTTTTCGACTTTTTTCAAGTCCTTATCAATATAAATTTGACGTTTCGACTTTTAGTTGAGGCGTTATCAAAATAAAATTGACTTTTCGACATTTCTTCAAGTTCTTATCAAAATAAATTTGACTTTTCGACTTTTATTCAAGTCCTTATCAATATAAATTTTACGTTTCAACCTTTCTTTGAGTTCTTTTCAAAATAAAATTGACTTTTCGATTTTTTTTCAAGTGTTTATCAAAATAAATTTGACTTTCCGACTTTTTTTTAAATCCTATTTAAAATAAATTTGACTTTTCGACTTTTTTCAAGTCCTTATCAAAATAAATTTGACTTTTCGACTTTTATTCAAGTCCTTATCAATATAAATTTTACGTTTCAACCTTTCTTTGAGTTCTTTTCAAAATAAAATTGACTTTTCGATTTTTTTTCAAGTCCTTATCAAAATAAATTTGACTTTCCGACTTTTTTTTAAATCCTATTTAAAATAAAATTGACTTTTCGACTTTTCTTCAAGTTCTTATCAAAATAAATTTGACTTTTCGACTTTTATTCAAGTTCTTATCAAAATAAATTTGACTTTTCGACTTTTATTCAAGTCCTTATCAATATAAATTTTACGTTTCAACCTTTCTTTGAGTTCTTTTCAAAATAAAATTGACTTTTCGATTTTTTTTCAAGTCCTTATCAAAATAAATTTGACTTTCCGACTTTTTTTTAAATCCTATTTAAAATAAATTTGACTTTTCGACTTTTTTCAAATCCTTATCAAAATAAATTTGACGTTCCGACTTTTATTTAAGTCCTTATCCATATAAATTTGACGTTTCAACCTTTCTTTAAGTTCTTTTCAAAATAAATTTGACTTTTCGACTTTTTTCAAGTCCTTATCAAAATAAATTTGACGTTCCGATTTTTATTCAAGTCCTTATCCATATAAATTTGACGTTTCAACCTTTCTTTAAGTTCTTTTCAAAATAAATTTGACTTTTCGATTTTTTTTCAAGTCCTTATCAAAATAAATTTGACGTTCCGACTTTTCTTGAAGTCCTTATCAAAATATTGTATATTTGAAATTTTGTGTTCCAATAATTATTTATAAAAACTAATTTTAAAACAGAAGTGACCTAAAATTAAAAACATTTAGATGCATTTTTCCACATTATCTACTTCTTGTTTTATGCTCTAATCCTCTCGAATTCTTCCACGAATTTCTATTATTGAAAATTACTTTCATTTCCACGAAAGTTTTTACTATGTCTATTTTAACATGTGCTTAATCCATTGTCTTTTTGTTTTCCGCTTTGGTTTTTACTTTGTTTATTTTTGAGCGTTTCCATTGTGAAAAACTATATTTTCATTTATACGAGGATTATCTTAGTGTTTTGGATTTAACAAAGAATCAAGGCCTTTTTATCATAATTATTTTTCAATTTAGTCTCCTTTTAAATCTATACACTTTTTCCAACGATAGCAAAATGTACAATTTGATTAAAAAAAACTTACGTACCTTCGACGAGGTATTAAGAAAAATTTATTTTTTTCTTCTAAAATATTTTTCCAAAATATTTAGTGACAAACATATGGTAAATAAACGTCATAATCAAAGTATTAATCTCGTTATCTTGATGTGACAGATATTTTTTGAGGTTTTAAAATTTGACATCGTCAAAAATCAAAACGTTATAACGATACACCTTTTTTGGATTTTGTTAGGGGGGGAAATATTTTTGTATATATCAAAATTTTCTTTTCTTAAACGAAATGGTGATGCGAGATTCGAAATCCTTAGAAACTAATTATTCGAAAAATAACGCGGAAGATAATGTGGATTGCGAGAAATTCAGAGCAACTTTGGAGGGTTCGAAAACCGAAAATTTTTGCATTCCAACGTACAAAATGTTGATGAAACCTCATTCCTTGGAAGATATACAAGAACAACCGGAAATTCCAAGTAAAGATTTAGAAACAAAAGTAAATAATATTTCTTCAATTAGAAATAGTCGTTTACAGCTAGAAGAAAAACCAGCGTTTAACGATATATCCAAATGTAACCAACAAGAGTTAGATCTGAATGAAATAAAAAAGAAATTTCTTTTTGACAGAGAATCGAGCAGTAGATTCAGAACGCCCACTAATTCTGGGAGACAATCGAGAAAAAATAGTAGCGAGAAATTTCGATATACTCAATCGTTTTTCGAAGATCCGTACGTACAAGAAGAAATGTTTCGAGAAAATTTACGAGCACAACTTTTGATGAAAAAATATTTTAGAGAAAACGATACGTTCGATAAACCGGTTTTAAATAACGAAATCGAATCTAAAGCTTTAATGCTCATCAGACACGTATCGAGTATATTGAAAAAATACAACAGCGGCGATAAACTTCATTTGTGCAATCCGAATGCAGTGAATTATTTCCAGGGTAGTTATAAAAATTTAAGGAAAAACGTGGAAAATAATTGGGACAATATTAAAAGTAGGATAACTACCGATTTCAGTTTACACAGTTCTTCGGATAGTTACCAATTTCTCGATACCAAATTCGCTCATAGCGGTAACAAAATTTTATATAAAAACGATAGTAAAAATTTGGAAAAAGATATTTCCACTGAAGAATTATCGACAGTTATACCAGAAAGATACATAAGCTTAAAAAATTGTTTGAGGAATAATTCCGGAAACGGTATTCATTCTCGATCGAGCGTTTTAAATTCCGATATTGAAGTAGACGACGACGATTACAAAATTTGGTTAAAACGTAATAAATGGATAAAATACTCCGATATGACAATAACCGATTCGGCTTGTTCCGAAGATATAATCAATACTTCTTTCTCACGACGTATGTTGGATATTTCCGATTACGCCGTGTCTAAATTGACAGAAAAAAAACAGTCCAAAGATGAAGATGACGGTCATTACTACGAATTGATTATTTACGAACATATCGTCATTACTAATTTCATACATTTTTTCGATTATTTACTGTTGGTGAGAAGATTGAAAAAACTCACTTGGACCCAGAGATTTCTTCAATTATTTTTTTTGGTTTTTTGTTTTTATGTGTACGTAGTTATAGAAAGTTCTGGTATCACGAATATCGTTACCAGTGTAAAATTTACAAATAAATTCAAATAACTTGAATTGAATTGAATTTATGGTCGAGATTAAGGTCCTGAAAGTTCAGATTTTGTTCATACGACACTCATTTGGGTTATGGTAATGAAAAAACTAATCGATTGATGGAGTTTTTAGTAACGTTTATACAGGAAGAAATGCGATTAATTTAGTAAAAAAACAAAAAATAACACCAAGTATACTTAGAATAACGACTGATCATACCAACTGGGTAATTTACAATCATCAACCTGTACCTGGGATAATAATTCTTGTGCTGATCTCAATCACATTCATAAAAACAAATCAATAGTTGCAGTTACTTGTTAAACCAAATAATCCCTACCTCTAAACCTCACACGCCTTTTAAGTATAAATAATCGAAATACTTTAGATCTATTAGTGAATTTTTTCAAGGATATTAAAATTGATATCATCGAAAATTTCTGTGGCTGATGGCCATTTTCTTTCGAGCGCAGATTTTGTTCGTGGTAGATTTGATTACAATCTTCCCGAACACTCTGCAATTACGTGTTTTACCATTTGCAATTGCAGTTGTCATATTCAAAATCAAATAAATAGCTATTGGTCAGTCGCGTATGGCCTAAACGGAGACGCGTTTGAAGAACTCCATCTCTACGATTTTTCGGTAGCACTGGCTAAGTCTTTCTTCTATCACTATTTAGAGCTTCCTTAGTGACCAGATCTGCCTCTTCGTTTCTTTTTATTCCAAAATGTGAGGGGATCCAACAAAATGCATTCATTTTGTATTGCAGTTGCTGTTTGATTCAAAATGTTTTGCTCGCTCTATAACCCTTTCATCAAATTTCAAAATAATAGACGGAAATCGAAACGATTTTTTCCAAATTGAAAATAATATTTTCCGTTATTTGTTTACCTACTTTATACGAGTGCAAGAAACGATTATTTTATTATGATTGCAGTTTAGTTCCAATTAAACATATCAGAGGGAAGAACGTGCTGCAATTCATTATTTTTGGACTAAAATATTGTTTTCGGGGCATCTCGCTGCTGAAGTCATTGCAAATACACCGGAAGCATTCTTCGAAATAGCTCTGGAAGATAACCAGTGCGAATTCAGAAGAGGGAGATCAACAACTGATCGAATCGAGTCTTTTTGGCACGAAATTTAGTCCCCTTGTGCGGATGGCCAAAGACCTTCATGAGAATTCCAAATAGGACAAAGTCTCAGGCAAGGAGACTACTGAAAACCTGGTAAATTTTGAAAAAATTTTGAATAAAATTTTGGGAAGAATGTACATGTTTGGATTTTCATGAAAAACGTATGGAACCAAATAGATTATTTGTCGAAAAAATATCAAAATTGAAATTGTTTTTAATTGTTGTGTATAGCGCATAGGACAATACTTTTGACTTGTAGTGTATATTTTTATAATGGAATATTCGTACGAATTTGTACGATTATCCTCACGAGGTAAAAACTAGACAGTCTTCAACTACAACTGGTCCAGGTTTTCCCGAACAAGTTTCGATCTTATGATATATTTGTCAATTGCATAAATTTTAGCTTGAAAAATGCTTGGTGTGTTTCTAGGCTTCCAGGGTGTTTAGTTTGGGGCTCTAACGCCCTTTAATCTGTTTGCTGTTTGATCCTTGAAGAAAGAGCTGGGTTTCTAACACCACAAAATTGACGATTTATATATCGAAATTTTGTATTTAAAAGCCGTTTAGAAGAAAAAAATTTATTAGAAAAATATGAAATATACGAGTATGATTAGATACAAAATATGAAAAAACACAACTATAAAATATAGAAAAGCGTTGTAAGATATTTTCAACCTACCCTTGTTAACTAGATATTTATTTTGATTGACGTTTACACGATATATATGTTGAATTCGTAATCTTTTCGGTATACCTCGGTATCCTCCATCGAAACGAACATAATAATTTTTATAATTGAAATCTGATTTTACTCCATCGTTTGATTTGTTTAAACAATTCGAAATTATTCTTATATAAAGATAATAAGAACAGCAGTCTGTATGAAACAAAGTATGGTTGAAAATTTTGAAAAACATATTAGTTGGAATTATCGGAGATATTAACCAATCACCGATACGATCGTAATAAAAAATTGGTTTTTGTTCGATTTCTAGCTTCAATCGGTTAATCCTGAAAAGAAAAAACAAATTTCAGAAAATGGAAACTAGATTCACGTGTAATATCGACACAATTCCTGCTAATTTAAAAATATTCCTGGGCTAAGTTGTACTTATATAATGTTGTTTACAAAATGGCATCGATTTTAATTTTAATTGGCTAATGATTATGCATTTTTTGCCCTGTAAAATATTGAGCCTTTAACTAAATCTGAACATGGAGTAGATTCCTAAGTGAAGCAACTCAGGTGTCTTAGGTTGGAAAACAGCTAGATTATAGTTTTAGCTTGCACTTTCAGAGGCTTATTAAAATACCAGTAAGCTCATCAAGTTAAATGGAGATAAAACATTAGTTGGACAAGTCCTTTTTATCTTTTCAATTAAAAATTGTTTGAAAATTAGGAAAAATTTCGGCGTAGAAACATACACGAAATAGATTTTCAAGTCATCCGATACCTAACGAGAAATGAACACAAGAAATTACGCCCAGATGAGGAGCACGAGCCCCTCCAATTAATTTAAGAGGATAGAGCCTAGAATTCCTCAAAAAAACAACAAGAACAGATCAACGAACTCAACAAACTTAGCAACGATTACTATCGAATATGAATCGAAGCAAAACGAAAGTCATGTACCACAAAATGGTAGATTGGAGTCAAACCTCACTTGAAATAAAAGACCGATACACATACATGGGACCAAAACATTCAGAGTCTCCTCAAAAACCAACAACCATTAAAGATAAACGTTTTGTATAGATCAGCTAATCAACGACTTCCACGTCCAGAGATAGCAGATAAGATCAATTAATCCAGGGATCTGCAAGACACCTCTTTTAGGACGAAAAAATAAAATTTATCGATTGCCGAGGGTTAAAGGGCACAAATATTGGACGCATGAAGAATTGGAGGCTATTTAATGGTGTGATTGAGGTAAATGTTTCAGATTATTGGGTTTATATTTGGAGAAAATGTCACTTAAGACCTAGTGAAGGTGATACGTTCTGACCAGTGCCGGATCCGAAGAAAATTTGTCTTCCATGACAACGATCTCGAACGATTCTAGAAGCTGTGCAAAGAATATTTGAAATAATTCAAAAGGAAGAATATTGGACAGGGAAGTCAGCAAACTATAGGATGAGCAAATACTTTTGATCGGTAATATAAGTTTTAAGTGTAAAAAACACAATTCAACATCACGTTAATTTAATTAAAATGTTTTTGTTTTTCTACAATTACAAACGTATTTTTACAACGAATTACCTCGAATCGCTACTTTTTCTAGAACGTTTCGACAACTGAATAATGTTTTCTTCAGTATTTTCATGCCTCGGAGAAGACTCGGTTATAATGGGGTTTGATAAGCGACGTCTGTTTACGAAACGAGAATCGACGTGTTTGATTTGCAGTTTATCTTGCTTGTTATCATTTTCTGATATCGATCGAGGTTGTTCGGATCCTTTCGACATTCGTATTACTGATATTTTCCGATTAGTTTCCGAAGGAAAAACTTGTACTGTGATTTTTTCTTGTTGGCTATTATTGATTTTCGCATAAGGATCGTCGATTCGATTTTTCTTATAATTTTGAGAATTATTCTGATCCTGCGAAGCTCTTTTTGGATAATTATCGATATCAGTAATTTGGCGACGCATTAGGGCGTCTTTTATTTTAAAAACCGATATGTCATCTTCGTTTTCGGAACATTTTCGTTCGGTATACGTCATCGGTTTTTCGCCGATTATATTTTCGAGTTCGTTGTCTTTTAACGGTTTCGATGTGTGTACGAAAATGTTTTTATCTGTTGTATTGGCGCCGCTTTCTTTTTCTTTTTTACAGAAATTGAAAATTTTTAAAAATTTGAATTTTTCTTTTTTCTGCGGTTGTAAATCTATTATTGTGATAGGTTCAGACGCGACGCACATGCATTTTCTTTTTTTAATCGATTTAATATTACACTCTGGCAACTGTTCGATTTTCTCATCTCTTTTTTTCTTACATTCACATTTCGGATTCTTTTTTTGTTGTTTTTTCTTTTTCTTCTTAAGTTTCACTTCGATATTTATATTTATATCTTTACAAGTTCTTTTTATGTCGTCCGGTATTAGTGCTACTTTATTTTCAACTGAACATTCTCGTGATAAATTCGTAGGTTCGCGATCTGAAATTTGAAAATTAGGGCACGTCGGATCGCAGTTTGTATACGGTCTATCGGAACATATATTTTCAAAATCGGTTGTTTTCATATTTTTATTTGATTCAGAAATAAAAGAAAATTTTTCTTCTTCTTTCGTCATCAAGTTTGGAGTAGATAAACATGCGTCAACTAAAGTTATAAATCTCGCAGTTTCTTGCTTACATTTTCGATAACAGCAACTATTGTAACAACGTTTACCAGTTTCAATTTCTTCAGAACGTGATAATTTTTCGATTATTCTTTCATAAGATTGCAGTACCTGTATTATACTAGGAGAAATATAACGACCTCCATACCAAGTTCTTTTGGTATTCGAAAAATTATCGGCGCCATTTTCCATTTTTATTAAAAGATATGTATGGGTTCACCGAAAGGAGGACAACTCACAAACTCGTTGGTCAAATAATATAAAATTGCGATGATGCTAGTGACGATAAGTAAAAATTTAAGGCAACAAGTCTTCGGTAAAAATTTCGAAATCAGACTCGGATTATTACAGCGGCAACATTGACAATTCAAACGTACTCTACCATTATATTTCATTTTTTTTTAAATTAATTATACATTTTGAATAATTTCCAACTAAAATTTTGAAATGTTACTATACTGAGTTGACGTTTCTGTTGACAGTTTCGAATCAATTAGCTTGACATTTACAGTTTATTTTGGTTCGAAAATCAAACTGTTACGACAAACTGAAAATCGAGCGATAAATAAAATTTGTGGTTATGTTCTTTTTCCACCCGTTTTCAACGTCTAGAAACGTCTTAGAAAAAATTCCCACCAAACCTCTCGAAAATTATGCCATGGGAATAAGAGTTAACTGCGCTTTACTGAAGAATTTGCGCAATGCAAAAGATACACTGAAAACATGCAAGATCATATATATGATGTTATCAAAATTGAAGAGTCCAATTGACAAATTATATGACTGCTGAAAGACTGAAAAACCTAGGATTCTAATGGATAAAGCCTTGGAGCTAAGAACAAGGATACTGTAGAGCTTTGTATTCCAAGTCCTCTTGTATGGTGTAGAATCTTGGACCTCCAACGCATATTACGAACAAAAAGTAATAAACCAAAAATGTGCCCAATATCTCGGCCACATCATGAGAGGTACAAATTATCAGATCCTACAGTTCACAATTCGAAAAAAAATTTCCAAAAAATCAGAAGATGTCTTAAAATCGCTTCAGAATAGCTCCATGTTTAGAAGTAAGCGAAGCCATTGGATTTTCAAAGCTTGGTAAGTACGCTGAAAACACAGAAATGTATTTAGAAGTAATTTTCTGCATTCTGCGAATAGCTAACTTTAAATGATCGTAACGAATAATCCAAAATAATCATCATTTTCCATAATCGGTTATTTCCAAAGCTTATCTATTCTTAATACTCCGAAAATATTTTTTGAGAGAAATAATATCATTTCAATGATTTCAAGGCTTTAAAATTATCCCTGAAAGCCGTTTGGTTCTTCAAGTTACATTTGAATACAATAATTTTATTTGAAAGGCATTAGTTCAACCAATGTGAAAACTAAATTAGATTCTAGTCTGGCTCCTTCGCTATTATCTGTAAAATATTAGAAGAGTTTAAACGAGACTGTACGTTCTGTAAAGATCAGCATCGCAATGGTCGACCAAATGAGGTGAAAACTCCAGAAATGTTAAAGAAAATCCACAAAGTGGTACTCGATGATCGTCGACTATTGACTAGTTAACATCGTAGGCATTTCAAAAAGTAAATAGAAACGGCTCCAAAGAAGGCAAAGACCGTTCCATCTGCAGGTAAGGTTTTTTGGGGTAATTTTCATTGACTATGAAACGTTTGAGCGGAAAATCAAGCATTTGGTCAAAAACAAAGTATTGTTTCATTAAGAGAAAGCAGCAGCTCACATATCCGTTATTGCAATTGCCAAAATCAATTGAATAAAGTTTGAATTGCTACATCAAGCACCAGATTTAGTCCCCTTGGATTATGGTCAAAGATTTTCCAGCAATGAAGAGGTGATGTCGGCGATTAATAACTATTTTGAGGAGCTAGACGACTCTTATTATAAAAAGGGTATCGAAAACTAAAAGTTGAAAAGTAAATAAATTTTTTATCAAAATTTGTGTTTTCTTTGTTGTGCCAGATACTTCTAGGATCATTCTCGTAACCAGCAACGTCTTGTACATCTGACGACATTTTGTGTATTCCACTTTTAGAAATCATGGTCACGTTTTTTTTTTGTGTTTCAAAAAGTTTTTCTCCGTAATCAAGACTTGTTACTAGAACCAAGACTATTGCTTTGAAAAACTCAAATCATTCAACTCTTCTAGAACAATCAAAAGTGACTAGCTGGAACTGGAACGGAAATGTGGAGTCGGTGCATTGTAAAAAATTTCTATTATCTCCATCAATTCTCAAAACAATGAATTACTTATCCAAATATGCCGTTGGTGATGGTCTGCATTGTAAATTGGGGGGACAGCTATTTAGACTCAGGATAGAGGGAGTTTTTCCATGCTGATCGCCAAAGTCAATGGTTACAAAAAACTTCTAATCTTCTCTTTTATTCACTGAATCATTCTACCACTAAAGAATAAACTAAACCTGAAAAACTTTTTGTACGAGTTAATAACTTTTGAAATTTTGAAATTCGAATGCTAAGCACTATTCATGATGCCGCTTTGCAATTTTCTTGGTAGTAAAAGTCGCATCAAGTTTATGATCTCTTCTTTTAAAGAATTTCAATACCACTCCAAGGCAGGTCAAACTATCTTATTTTAAAAGTACTGAAATTGATTTTAATTATTCCATCATAGTAATCATTTTCGCAACGATAAACTCTTGTGAATGTAACGAATCTTCAAAAGGGAATTTTGTTAAACGGAATACAAAAAGGTCTTGAGTATCGTAAGGTATTAAGAAAAGTGAAAGCTGTATCATTTGCATATTTTAAGTCTGTGAAAAGGAAAATAAACGAGAAGAACCTTAAATAACGGATGGTTTAATTAATGAAAGCTACTTCTAGATCTAAAACGGCGTTCAAGGTAGCTAAAGACAATATTAGAGGTCCTGAAACGAACAAATAAGAATTTAGTAATTCTTTTAATATTTAAATGTCAAATAGTAATTATTCCAATTATATTAAGTCCCCTAAAGGTAGTAATTTATTTTTAGAAATATAAATTGAAATTAGAATAAATGTAATAAAACATAAGCAATTTCGAAATCATACCTATTTACCAAATTTTCCAAAATATCTATTAATCATAATTTGTAAAGTTATGTCCATAGTGTTTTGGAATTTCAAATTAAAATTCAAATATCAAGAGGAAATAACGATAAAAAGTCTTTTACAGATATAGACACCTGCAAAATACGAAAATTAGAATGATGAACGAAAATACAAGAAAATAAATTAAGAAACAAAGATTAATGATTCGTGAAATTGTGAAAAAAAAAACAGCGGAGATTTAGAAAAATTCATAAAAGCTCATTTAACGAAAACGTAAAATTAATAATATGGAAATCAGTTGTATAGAAAAATAAGGAAAATTACAAGATTTGAAATTAAATACGAGGTGATTGAGATATAAACCGGAATTTTGGCTATAAATAAGTAGTGGAGCTGAAATTTTTCACAGTTTCTCTAGATAATCCCCATCACACTCTACCTAGTTTTTTTCGACGTCTTTTTCGTAACAATCTTCCGACTTGCTACTCGAGGATTCTACTTCCAAATCGCATTTCACTAAGAAACTTTTTCAATGGACCAAATAAATAATAGTCGCATGGAGACAAATCGGAACTATAAGGAGGGTGTTCTAATGTTTCTGAACCCAATTCCTTCAATGTTTTCATCGTAATCTAAACGGACTGTCGGTTTTCTTGCAGTTTTGATCTGTAGACAGGTTTGATCGTGTTATTTAGGAGGTTATTATACTATACCGCGTGTCTAGTGAGAAATCAATCGTGATTACCCCTCTCGTACCCTAAAACTCGGTACACAACACCTTCACCGCTCACAAAGTACTTCCTCCACTCCATAGACGCGCTTTTACTCTTCGGAGTTTCAGTTTCATCTGTGGTGAATAATCCGTGCAATAAATTTTTTCCTTCCTATTCAAACCATTGCGTGCAATTTCTGCTCAAAATTCAAAAGTCTCGGCATCCATCTGGATGAAATTTTGCGTTTACTGAGCCCGCTGAAGCCCAATTTTTCAGCCATATCGCGTACTGCCTTTTCGGAAAGCTCGAGTCTTAAAGAGGCATCCATCCCCGAACTACAGAGTCCCGGGTGTTTTTACGCTTCGTAACATCCATATTAAAAAATTTGGGTCCATAATCAACCACCCTCGTAAATTTCATTTAAGAGAAAAAACAATTGGTACAGGGAAAGGAATAGCTAGGACACAGATAGACTAAAGTTTCGCGACATTTTAAATTACAAAATAAATATTGATGTTATCGTTCGAATCAATATTTTTTTACAAATTACACAGGCAACGTCCTTCAAGTTTTCCTGATTCAATGCACTTAGATTTCTATTTATGGGTTTATTCAAAGATAAAAAATGCATAAGACAAAAACAGATTCGATAAAAAAACATGATTTCTAATAACAAATATAGAATTTGAAAAATTTATGGAGAAATATTCGGTGAAACTTGGAAATCACCCTATTGGGAAGTTCATCATCATTCCATACAAATCCAGATACGCCTCTATTAGTTCCTCTCAATATTCTCGAATTCCCTCTAATATAAACGACGACGTTCAAACGAGAAACGTTCCTTGTTCGATTCCCAGTTATCCTTATGTATCATTAGGCAATCAAACAGAAGGATGATCAATAATTTTCGTTTTTGTGAACCGCCGACAAAAGTTCAATCCTCTTTATCGTACCAAATCTTGTGGCCATTTGAAATACACACTACAAGTATAATTTTTATTTTACATTTGGATAAGGCGACAACATTATTATCAAACATAAAACAAGAAAAAGCCTTCGACAGGGTATAAGGCGGTCGTTCGAGACGTAAAGATTAACTTCAAATTCAACGTGTCCTAAAGTAAAAAATCGGTTTCAAAATCACTCCCTATCTTGTGCGATGATCTCCTGGATGTACAAAATTTTGTTAATGCTTTAGGATAAAGTTTATGGTCTTCAGGCGCCAGCCATATCTCAACGCATTACTACAGATGGAAGGAACGTTGAAGGGGTCTCCAATGTCAAATACATGGAAAGCCACCTCACCAAGCAATTGGACGTTTGAAGAGAACATTAGATGTGAAACTAAATCGGCCCGTGCAATTTTTCAAATCTAAACTTAAATCTAGAACAAAGAATGATAAAATTTTATATTTGGTATGTTGTACAAAGCTGAGGACCGCTACACAATATATAATTTGATATAGACAAATACTAATAATACAAAGGCTGTAGGAAAAAATGGAGTAGTCTTATACAGAGGTGACAAGATGCATTCCTGGGGAATGCCAGCGTCGACATCAAACCATTCTGAGGTGTGTCTATCTAAAGCGACCTGGATGGATCCGTCTTTAAGAAAGCTATCAAACATATGATAAGTAATGAAGACAAACCGTATGATTACAATTTATTTAGTAAGTTGTCATGCCAAACCCTGTCAAAATCCTTCGATTGCTCTATAGCTTATACGTTAATGATATAGACCAGAAGGTCCTCTACGTTTACATAAGCAGAATTGATGATCGCTGATGATGTTAGCAGATCTGCTGGTTAATGACTTTGGTAATGGCTGGGACTAAAACAATCGGATGACAAATATTGTAAACCGTCTTTTTCACATTTTTTTGTTTACTGTTGAATTTGTATATTATCCAATCCCTTATAGTTTTTGTTAAATTTTTCAGATACACCATCGTTCGCAATATCCCGAGAACCTGGGTTTGGTTTTCCCATAAGAGAAGGTATGCCGGTATCGTTGAAATGCGACGTCGACGCCAATCCCAAAGCTCAACCGATATGGCAAAAAGACGATGTTTTACCACCGGTACAACAGACTCTGGACGGCATGCTCAATTTTTCGGAAATTCGGAGAGAACACAGCGGATGGTACAAGTGCATAGCCAAACACCGGTTGGGAAGATTTTCCAGTATCGGGTACTTTTTGAATGTTCGATGTAAGTATTCAAAAACTCATTTATATCATCGATGTTTATTTTTTTTGTCCTAGAATCAGGAAAATCCTGATCACGAATCAGCTCATTAAAATTAACAGAATCCACCTAAAGGTCTAGACGACCTGTCATTTAGACTAATCGATAATGAGAAATAAAATATTTTTTACAAAGAAAAATTGATGTTTGGACCCCGCAAATAATCATCCCTCCAAATAAAATTTTTTCCTCGACGACCAAAATAAATAGTTGTAGAGGGTGTATTTAGTGGATAAATCGGTGAAGTTTCCTTAAAATGAGTTTAAGCGTCTGTGCCAGACATCGGTTAATTACGTGAAAAAGAAAATTATATTATTTCTCTCCGAAATCCGCTATTAAGGTACTTTTCACAGTCGCCCGGAATTTCATCAGACTAATGATCAGAAAAAAAACTTTCTTTTTTCGGTTAAAGAAAGCGACAAAGCGAAGAAATTAAGAAATCCAATTAATATACAGTGTAAGTCATTATTTAATATCGTTTAACAAAAACAGATTCGACGTTACTCCTACCTAATAGTTTTTGTTTTGTATTTTCAGACGACACCGATGTTACCCAAGAGCCGGAATTTGACATCGGTGAACTGAGTTCCACCGGGAAGCAATTAGAAGTTTCTTTAGGAGGGGCGGTCCAGCTAGCGTGTCCTCCAGGTATCAGTACAAGTTTACTTTGTTTGTAGGGGAGTTTGACCAGTTCGCGTCCCCTCTTCAAACCCCGAATCTCAATTATAAAGTTTCTGCATTTGATTGATCTGCTTTCATCGTAAATAGTTTGATAAGAAGGGATGATATCCTTTATATAATATTATACGTGTTCTTTACTACAACTTAACGTAGATATCTAGTCAATTAAATAGTTTCCGTGTACTCTCTCTCCGGTGATAATCAATCCCAATGGATTGATTGATTAAATATTGATACCTACCACAATAGCTCATCCTGAAGTAAAGTACGTTAATATTGTTAACTCGGAAGTGATAGGGATCAGTTCGGAAGGCAAATTTCCAAATTGAAATTCAGATATCGCTAATTGAGTTTGACGAAGGCACGGAAATTACTTTAACTCCATCATCCACGGCGTTATGACCGTATACAATGCTATTAATAAAATAAAAAACTGCTATCGACTATTTCCTTATAGTTTCCTCTACGAAAACTCGAGTTTCGATTGTTATTGTCACCCTGGGAAATGCGGAATGATACTTGCAGTCTCCCCGGCAGGTTTTGCATACTGATTAAAGGTCGATGGGGGAGAATCAGTGTACGGATGAAAGAAATGAGTTGGGGTTGATTACAAGTCAGAGGGAGTTCCGCCGAGAAAGGTTGATTTCTCTACTCAAATTGTTCGTATTATCACCGGGGGTTTTCCAATTAGTTTCGAGAATGTATTGCGTAATTTTGTGGCGAAATAATGGAGTTATAATCACATAATCATTTGTTGTAGAGTTTCCAATAAGACTAACGCCGTAGTCGTACTTTTCGGTGTTTTTTTTTTAAATCAAATCAATTACAATCGTTCAAAAATCTACGGGGTGAAAAATATTGAAAGATTTTAATTTTTAGTAAACTAAACAGCTTTTGGGGTGTAATGTGTATAGAGGTTTCCTCAGGTCTCCAGACCTGGTCCAGAGGGCGATGAAGGTCATTTTTATGGTACGAATCATGCATCTCTCTCAAGTGCTAAAAAAAGTATATATTCCAAATTATCGATGTTTCACACTGTATTGAGAGAAAAGTTAAGCGATTTTAGCATAATAAATTTCTTCTTGGAGGATATCTTTTTCTCGTTCTGCACACAAACCGGCGTAACTTAAAAAGGTTCCGGTTCCAATCGGACCGGAAAATCGTAAATCAGTCGATGTCAGATTCAGATCGTCTTTTTATCGAACGGAATATAATAAAATATTTTTATTTTTCTGTGCAGAAAGTTACCGAACGATGCAGCGGAATTTACTTGAAATATCACCATGAAGAAAAATTTATTTTGAATAAAGTTGATATAAGAAAACGACAGCATCTTACAAATTCTTCAGAACGATCTTATAAAGAATAGTTTTTGCGAAAATTTATGTAATAAATTCGAATATCACCATCACCGAACACCATAAACAATCATTCTTGGTTATCGTCTAAAGTTTAGAAACACAGTTCTTATGGTATCTGCCACTCACTCCGAAAAAACATTTTCAGTCGTGATTTTTTAATTTTTGTTGGAAATTTCCTGCCCTTTTCTATCCATTTCTGACTTTTTTCGAAGCCTCGAACGTATTAATTCGATAAGGTACAGGTCGTGAAGCAAGATCCAGGAGATTTCGACCGCTCCGAGAATCGAACTTACATCGAAAAAAACATTTTGTTGGAGATTTCCTGCCCGTTTCTATCTATTCGAAGCCTTGATGTGTTATAAGATAAGATAATATAAGATATTTATTTATTTTTCTTATGGTATAGGAACCACGGGTTGTTGGACGAGAGTTGAACCGGCAACTGGTATGCTAGAACCATTGGGGGCGTCGCAAGAATTAAGACTCGATAATGTGATTTATCAAGAAGGTGGCGAGTACCGATGTGTCGGACCTACCAAAGAAGCTACTAAACGATTAGATTCATTGAGAAATTCGATGTCGATTCAAGTAGTTGTTTCCGGTAAGTTTTATCGTATTTTTAAAAACAGAAAAACGTTTTTTTTTAGTGTAATTTTCGTTGAAAAGAAAAGAGGAAAGTATCTTGTTTTTTACGAGTACATTTATCAGACTAAAAGAGATTGACCTACTCCTAATTCTTCCAGTTTCTCTCCTTCCTTTTGAAACGAACACAATGAAAATCCACTGTCGTTCTTTGTAAAAATAAATTTCTTAACTATTTATTTGGCGAGCTAAATCTAGTTAACTGACATTATAAATCTACTTTTTCCTATAAGGGAATGTCATTAAATCGTTATCCTTATATCGAAATATTTTTATTAGTATTTCGAGTAACGAGCTGTGAAATGATACTAATTAAATGACGGATTCATCATTATTTCGTCCCCATGAAATTTCGCTAAAAAATTAATTAGCTGTTTCCAATTTCACGAAATTTGACTTCGTAAGTTACTTCCATAGAATCTCATAGACGGGGAACTGATAATATTGAATTTCTAATGTCAGTTTAATGTGTTTAGTGATGATGGAGCTCCAAAACCAAAACAGTTAATTGTTTCGTTAAGGTTCTTGGTCAATTATCGGATAAAAACGTTAAGCAAATAGGCAAATTTGTTCCAGTGCACTTTTAGAAGACGTGATCTGCAGTTTCTTCCTCCTCCATCCAACAGAATAAATCTGGATTATCCATGATGTTTGTGAACCTGCTTTACAATCAAATCATTGAGGGATGTAATAGCAACACTTCTGGCTACACAAAGAATGGATTCTGGCCGAGAAATTCCGGTTCGTCGTCTTTACCTCTGGTCAGTACCAGCACATCGTTTTAGTTGTTATATGGAAGCTCTGCTGTCTAACCAGATTGGAATTACTGTCGAGTATCCAAGTTCGACTTGAAAGACAGTAAATCTGTTTCCCGTGCCGCCCAAATCAGATGTATACCAAGTGACTCAATGTTTTTATCAGTGATGAATGCATAATCGACCGTGGGTGGAATTTGTTCAGTGCCCATGAAAATTCACATCCACCATCAAAATTTTTTGCCCAGCCAGTTACTTTGTAATTTATTTTCTTCATGATTTGGAATTTTTTCGTTCCAAAAGTAGGACATCAAGGGCTCTTGTGATACTAAGACACACAAAGGGCTGAATTATGTCCAATCACACTCGTATTTTTATTTTTTTCGTACTTTTTGCATACCCATAGAACGGAGGAGACTTTGTATTCAAAGTTACCATCAATATTTCATCAGATGCTGGGTTTGTTTTGGGTTAATCTTTAGTCCTTCGGACATGAGGTCTTGTTTGGCAACGGCGTCCTTTCCCAGGCAAAAAATAACCAAGTAATCAGCATAAGCCACAATAATAAATACTGAGTGTTGTAATTTTTTCGTGGCTCCTAAATTAGTGTATGAGAGAAATTTTCTATTTTCTCCTCCATATAATTTGAAAAACACGTTTAATTAAGGTTTAACTAGAAGATTTTTACGAAATTAAGTCATTTTGTACGAAAACAAAGTGTATTTTTGTAATTATTAGCTTTCGATTCATAGAAATAAAGTTTAAAGTTGTATTACAACAACAATTTTTCAGTTTATATATTTAAATTGTAGAGCTTGTAGTGGAATTACGTTAATTATATCAAAACATTTCGAAAACGAATTTATGCTTAAATATTCATTCCACGAATAGTCCAACGACTAATTACGAATAGAAATTGAATTAAGCTGTAATTCAACTTGTGCATATCATGTATAAGTTTTTTTTTTCAAAATTGATACACTATAATTCAATTTTCTGAAAATTTAATTATCTTATTGTTTAATACGAACAATATATGAGGTAGGTAAATTTTAACGTTATCATAGAGGTAAATTAACTATCTATATTAGTGATTTAATCACTAAGTTCATTAATTAATTAGTATTTGTTTTATGCAAACTATTGCTTAGTGTTTGGCGAATTTGAAACAGAAACTTGCAAGTTTTCCTAATTTATTTTCAAATATCTGCAGCGTATGACGCAATCATGACTTTCCACAAAGTTTGAAAACAGAAAATAATCAAAGAGAGTCAAATCTATCGAATGTACCAATAAATACTAATACAGTTTGATGAACGAATGAATAGTTACGAGGATTGTTATTTAAGTTTTAAAATATGGCAACACTGATGTGAATCATCATCATTAAGTTTGACATTTTTAATAGTGAACGTACTCATATGAGTGTTTAACAACTACCCATCTTGGTCAAAAGATGGCATTAAACACGTGCGATGATTTTCTACTTTCGACTTTCGACGTGGATTGAACTAAATCGCTTCAGCTTTTGGTGATGAACTACCATCTTGAATTGGTTAGGAGGAATGTTGAAAAACCACCCACAAGTACTAGATTCAAATAATTTTTCGTCTATTGACGTTAAAAAGTTTAAGACCATGACCTGGTTAGCTTTTCCGAGAGCATCGGTTTATGGTAGTTTTCAGCGAGACTCGATGGGTCTATTTATATGTCTTACCTATGAATTATGAAACCAAAGCTACCAAATAGTAATTTTTCAAAAAAATACGCTCCCCAATAAAATGAACGCACACTTTGTTGGCCGTTTCATTTGCTATTACAAAATTAGTAATAAAAAAAATCACATCCGTTTGCTTTTGTCACGTGATTTTCCCTAATGCTCCCAATAAAAAGGCTTCATTTTACAAATAAAAAACACAGAAACATCACGAAAACAAAAAATGGTACACACGCCAAAAAAAAAAAATAAAATTTTTAGGTTAACGGCGGCAACGTCAAATTTATGAATCGTCGAATGTCAAACTTCAAACGTCACCGGCAAACGAAAAAGTCAAATCAAGGCTAGTCGATCTGAGAGTGAAACTCTTGATGTATAGTTCGATCTTTTTAAACATATATTCTAAAAGAGTTGTGAAAATTTTGAGAGATTTTGGGATATTTTGACCTTTGCTGTCGCCCAGAAGCCTGCTTGTTCATTTATAAATTGAAATAATTTTGAATTGAGTACATGGAATTTATAAAATATGACCTTTAAACTTTGTCGAAATACTTGAAATTGAGTGATTTTCAATTTATTAAATTCCGTCTATTTAGGAACAAATCAAACAGTAGAAACAGTCGACAATGGAAGTTCGAGAAATAAATTTCTCACATATTTAATCGAATTAATTTAATTGCGAAAGTTCAACACAACAATTCCAAGAGATTTTCAATTCGCATTAAACTGTGAGAAGGTATACGATTCATGTTAATCGAAATTCGCCACTACAATTTTAATTGATTTTGTTGTTTCACTCACTAATTTAGATTAACGTCATTATAATGTAAAAACCAAAAAACGATGTTTGTCCATAAAATATGGTTCCCATGGAGTTATGTAGACTGTTGGGAGGGATTTGACGTGCAGCTTGGCACACCAGGTGCAAATTACGCTTTGAGATTCGTGTTAAAAATACGAGGTCTATGGGGAAGCGGCCCACGAATTTGTTCATGTCTATGAAACCGTAATTTTTGCAGACGAGACAACCAGAAAAAAAAACAATCTTGTCAGTGGAAACATCCAAGCTGAAAAAGTTTGAACAAATTCCTAAGTTTCCTCCAGGACAACGCGCGTCCGCATACCGCCCGTGTCACGACTGATTTCATAACAGATTTGAATGAAAAGCTCCTTTACAGCCCAGAACTGTCTCTTGGTGATTATCGTCTCTTCCGTTAAATGCATTTAATTAGACGGCGATTAAGTAAAAAAATCGTTTTTCCCCAAACATTCAATACAAATAAACATGTTTTCCATTTTCGAATACATTACAATAAATAATTGGGTTGACAACATCGTCAATTATAATGTACCAAAAAAAACTAAATTGTTCTTATGATTTATGGGAGAAAATGGAAAAATCCATTCTTAAAGTTTACTTTGCTCGAATGGAAAAGAAAGGTGGAATTTAGAATAACTGTACTTAATTATGAATTTCGAAGAGTTTCTATTTGAACATTTCGCAATTATTCATTCAACTTCTTGGGAGTTGTTGAATTGAGTTTTTATATTTTCGAGACCTTTGTAATTTATCTCTCTTTGTATATTAATTTAAAAAGTTGCGAATCTCTAAGGGATTTACCACAGGACTGAACTAGTTGAATATTTTACTCAATATATTTATTACCCATATACCGGGGGAGGACAAAATATATTGCCTCAAAAAAATAGCTGAAATGGAAAAATATCGAAAAATTCTCGGTTAGAAACTCTTAAACTATGAACATTAAAATGATTTTTAACTAAGTTTCCAAATCATCTACTTTCATTTTAAACCATGACTAATATAAATCGGGGTTTTTCCATAACCTAAGCTACTTTTATAGATAATTTTATAGATGAAATTTTATCAACAAAATTTTCAAAAATATATAGGAGTTTGTCATCAACTTGTGTTGTGCCATTTTAGAGTGAAACTACATGTTTTGAAAATGAAAAAAATCCACTAAACAATCAATCATTTACTGGAATGTTTGCAAAAAACTGCTCCAAATATCAATTCCTTCGACTTAGCTATAAAATCAGTTTGGCGAAAGATCCTCTAGGAAAAATAATATAAAATGAAAGTCTATTACATCCCCAGAGAACAAGTACAAATATTTTTGTAAAATTTCGAAAACTTATTGAATCATTCGCAGCAAGTTTTTAACTTACGCCTATTCAATTATATTTAACAATCGATCTCGAAATTTATTATATAGATGTAGAGGTTGATTCTAAACAACTTTTCATCATATTTTTCCCATAAGAGATAATTTTATTTGCAGAAAAATAATGCCTTTCGGTCCAAACCCTTCCGGTCTACGTGGATGATCCCAGAAGGACCTGTCCTGACCTGGAGATAACGGTAGTTGCTTGAAAAATACCCCACCACGTTATTTAGTATTTGCTTGGGGTAGCTATCCATGGTGAAAGGCTTTAGTCCAACCTATATACCCCTTCTCTATCAACAGTAAATAAATTTTTGTGCTTTTTTAGTTAGACCAGATATTTCTGGAACCATCCTCGTATATAGAGCAATAAATTCACGGTTCACAATAAATTTTGGACTGTTAAGAAACGACTGTAAATTTACTAAATAAGAAGCGTTAGGCCCTTTGGGAGGAATAATTTCTCAAAAAAAAATAGTAACAAACTATTTTATATCTTTTATATTTTATAATTATGGAAATCAACCAAAACTTTTTATCTCGTCAATAAAAATGATTCCTCGGTTTCGGAAACAACTTTCCACTATCGATTCTATATCCTTACAGGATTTTTTTTCTTTTAATTGTACGAATAGTCTTGTCGTTTCTCTCCTAATAATATCTTTTCAGATCAGTAAAATGGCGGAAGATTTACACACGTTGAGATATAAAACGTTCGCCTTGTTTCCCGCGGTGTCGCCTCAAATTTTCGAATGAATTCGTTCTCTCTTATCTCTTCCTCTTCCGCACTAACGCGTCTTACGAAAATGGGGAGGAGGATTAACGATAAAAGGGGATTTCGGGAAACGGGACTTGTTAAAAACGAATGAGATTCGCGGTGATAACGTTCATATTAATTAATAATACGAAAAGAACGTCAAAATTTTATATTACAGCTTCTATATCCACGGAGATTTTTACGTTCAAATAACATGTTGCTGTACTGTAGCTCGAAATCAACACAGATGTAGTACCATTGACATTTGACATTTTGTAGGTATTTAAAAGATGTTTTCCCTGGTCTTATTCTGGTTTAGTTTCCTACCCTACCATGAGGAAAGCTTCTGTCGTTTCTTGTGCTCTGGTGACCACAACTGCGTGATCATCGGCATAAACAATAAAAAAGACGAAATTTCACTGGACTATTTTTATATTTTATCGTTGAACTTATCCAAAATGCAGCCGAAGAAGATGAAAAAGATCTTTTGATATGTAAATGATTTCTAATTGTAAATTGGTTGATAATATGGCAAACTAAGCAAAAAAGCGCTACTAGAAATTCTTCTTTTATAAGTCTTGAACGAAAATTGAATTTCTGATACATGCATGCTGGTCTTTCATCTTGTCTGTCAGTGGATATTATCTCGAAATACAATATAGGAAAGTTTGGCTTGTGAAATATTGAATTACAGCAAACATGTTGACGTTTTTCGAAATAACGAAAAAATATAAGAAAGTATTCGATAATATAATAAAAAATGAAGTGTTTCGAAAAGAAGATAATAATTTAATAGTGGTTTTTATAATAACATTTGTGAAGTGGGTCGCAGTTGTTGGATTATATCCAAATGACGATATTATATATAATATATATATATATATATATATATATATATATATATATATATATATAATATATTATTTGAAAATCCGTAAAAGGGTGCAATCTTTTGGCGTCCTACCGTCGCTATATTTTTAAATAATTTCTAGTAGACTAAAATTTGACATGAGATAATTCAATTAACCAATCAACTAATTAATTTAAAATTTAGGTAATAATTTTATTTTTTATTTTTGGAAAACTGTGAAAATGTATTTATTCTAGTCGTGTTTGGGTTCTCTCTTTCGAAGTTTCTCTTTACGTTCGTTTCTTGAAAACAAAACCTTCCGAATATTCCGAGAGCGTCTCATAAACATTCCAAGTTAATTAACATTCGTTGAATAATTACCAAAATGCGCACACTAATGAATTTTAAGGTAGAACAAATCTCGAGGTACATTCGTAATTAGAACAAATATTAGTTTTATACTCGAATCAAAATTGAAATAAAAAATTGACAATAGAAACAAGGCAAGTATCGTTTTAAAAAATAATATTACCAAAAAGAGATAATCACAATATGAGGATACAGAAGAAAAAAGAACGAACCAAGTACCTTGTGAAACTCTGGACTATCTTGATCTATGTTTATTTTAGATTTGGTGGCAATTTTTTCAAATTATACATATATCCTTAATAAAATATATTCTTACCAATGATGATTTAGCACTTACCTGAAACAAGAAAAAAAATATTAATAACAGTAGAAGTAGAAATAAATTATTTTATTGTATCTAAATCTAAATAAATTTATTCTTATTTTGATGTTCATGATACAGGGTGATCTATTGATTAATATAATTAAGCAAATTGTCAGTGTCAATGTCATATTTTGATAAAATATTAAATAAAAGTCGATAAGTCAAATTTATTTTGATAAAAACTTGAAGAAAAGTCGAAAAGTCCAATTTATTTTGATAAAAACTTGAAGAAAAGTCGAAAAGTCAAATTTATTTTGATAAAATCTTAAAAAAAAGTCGAAAAGTCAAATTTATCTTGATAATGTCTCAAAGAAAAGTGGAAACGTCAAATTTATTTTGATAAAAATTTGAAGAAAAGTCGATAAGTCAAATTTATTTTTATACAAACTTGAAGAAAAGTCGAAAAGTCACATTTATTTTGATAAAAACTTGAATAAAAGTCGAAAAGTCAAATTTATTTTGATAAAATATTAAATAAAAGTCGATAAGTCAAATTTATTTTGATAAAAACTTGAATAAAAGTCGAAAAGTCAAATTTATCTTGATAATGACTCAAAGAAAAGTGGAACCGTCAAATTTATTTTGATAAAAACTTGAAGAAAAGTCGAAAAGTCAAATTTATTTTGATAAAAACTTGAAGAAAAGTCGAAAAGTCAAATTTATCTTGATAATGACTCAAAGAAAAGTGGAAACGTCAAATTTATTTTGATAAAAATTTGAAGAAAAGTCGAAAAGTCAAATTTATTTTGATAAAATATTAAATATAAGTCGATAAGTCAAATTTATTTTGATAAAAACTTGAAGAAAAGTCGAAAAGTCAAATTTATTTTGATAAAATATTAAATAAAAGTCGATAAGTCAAATTTATTTCGATAAAATCTTAAAGAAAAGACAAAAAGTCAAATTTATTTTGATAAAATCTTAAAGAAAAGACAAAAAGTCAAATTTATTTTGATAAAGACTGTGTTGTTTTATTTATGGTACGGAGATCTGGGAAAAAACCCTGAGTTCAAAGAAATAATGCAAAACGATGACGATGATACAGAAACAAGATGCAATGAAGATTTCCAGATAGCTCAAATATAGGACGTGACAATAACGGTGGACAGAAAAAAAATCATTAAAGACTAATTATTTAAGGTATTCAGAAATCACAAGTATTTAAATCTGGATAGGATATTGACAAAGCCAATGTTGGGGAGTAATCCATTTAAATGTTGCATACAAGTCCGACTGAAATGCAAGAAGCATGTATGGTATTGAAAGCGATGTTTTCGAGAAAACTGGTATAAGAAATTTCATTTATCGGCTGGGGAAGACTCAATTTTAGTCACCACTTTTTAAGGGGTAGGTTGAGGACATTTTGTTATAGGAAATACCATACGAGCAATCGCCTCCCGGATTTTGTCGTACGAATTTAGAAACACCCTGTCTATTCCTAATCTAAATGAGTCAAACTACAAAATGGAAAATTCTTCCTAATTTTTATTTTCTCTTTTTCCGGTTGTTAGGGTGTCTTAGTATACGTAAATATCTTGATTTATACCTTCATTACTCACCGAAATGAAAATTGTAAAATATAATTGGTATTCCACTTTTTTCTTTTTCTAAAATTACTTTTTCAAGATAAAAGCACTTTGCAAAACGTCAAAGCAACTTTGGATTATGTTACGAATTTAACGGGGTTTTATCGGAAAAAGCTTTTCTTTTATTTCCAACAGATGTAGATTAAAGTTAAATTAGGAAAGGCCTTGATAAATGGCGTCAAAGATCAAAGAAACGTGATAATCAGTTACGTTGATTGAACAATCCAAAGGGAATTCAAAGCGATCTTAACGTGATTTGTTACCTGTAAATGAATTATGATAAATGGAAAGTAAAAGTGAAAATAAAATTTGAATACGTAATTATATTTTTAATCAAAAAGCAGTACCGGATTTTTTTTACTATTACTCAAACAGTTGTTATCATCGACCGAAGATTAATGAGTGGTATGGGTATAAAACCGCCCAGAAAGCTCCTTTTCCAACATCGTACATCGTTTTTATTGACATTCCACTTTTAGATTCCTTCCATTCCACCGACGTAAAATGTTATGGTGATGAGAAGTTGCGATCGTATTTTTTTTTATATTCGCGTTGATGAGTTTGAACCTACTCCATAACCTCATTTATAACTAACGGTTTACGTATGTAGAATTTGTACGTGAATAGAATTCTTAAGGTCGAAACGTCGAGTTTCCACCTACTTTGATATCTAGACAATTCGACTGGGAAAGTATTTTTAAATTTTGTTAATTTCTTATTTTCTTTTGATATGTTTTAGATCTCTTCTGATTTAAAACTAGTTTTTTTATAATTTTTCAAAGACAGATGAAAATTTGACGTTTCGATTTTATATTTATCATGTTTTGAAATATTTATCGTCTTTAAAAAACGATAAAAGAAACTAATTTTAAATCGGAAAAGACTTAGAATCAACAACTTTTAGACGCATAAGTATATTTGAAAATACGTTTGATTTAGAATTTCCAAAACCGATTCTAAATCTTGTCTTTGAACCAAATACAATATTTTAATATGAAAACGAATTCGCGAAACGTGACGCATGTAACCTGCATACAAACCACAAGAACTGCAAGGGGATTATATAAATATTAAGCCCTAAGGGATGAGGTCCCCGAAGGGCGGTTATGTCGTTAGGAGAATGGAGGCAAAGCTTGGGTAATCACTTTTTGTTGCTTAAATTTTTTAAACTTTTGGTTTCGAGTTAGTATCTTCTATTTCTGAATCGTTGACGAGTTTTTTAAACCGTAGGAATGGAAAACAAAAATGTCTTAACAATTGGAAACGAGAGGAAGCTTATAAAAATAATAAAAACTCATAATAATGCTTATCTTGGATACGAATTATAAATGTTTTTATTGCAGTCGATTAAGAGAGAAGGTACAGAAACAGGAGTGTCACTACAAATTTTTGTATAGACTGAAGCAAGACTTTTACTTGATTTTTTAATTTTTCCTTAGATTTCAAGGCATAAACCTCTATTACCTTGTCCAATAATCCTTTTCACATATCTATGCCCAAATCATCTCATTTTGATCTTTTACGATGACTGATGGATATTTATACAGATCCTTCAGTTTCAGGTTGATTTCTTCTTCTGTAAAATTCTTGATTTATGGTTATTTCCCCAAATGTTTTCCTCAAAACTCCATTTTCTATATTATTGTTGATCGTATTTTTATTTTGGCTGTTTTAGAAAATTTCTGGCATCTTATTAGTTTACTTAATGATCCCATGGCTTCACTTATTTTTACTGTTATTTCATTTATTTTCCTTCTATTCTTTGCTTTGCTGCCCTTTTTTAGTTTATATTTCAAACAAATTCCTTCAGTTGGAAAAGGATAATGAATAGATTTAATTAAAAATCGGGACGAAAATGCATTTTTGTAACAAAATTATCTATATTCAGATGTAAGAAATGCTTAGCATCGTCGGTGCAAATCAATCTTGGTACTTATTATTTCCAGGTTAATATTTATTGAGCTTTTCCTCGCTTTCTTTATTTGTTCATCTATTAAATTTTTTTTTTATCTAGAAAATATTTGATACTCCCAACAAGAAACCATGTTGGATTTTCACAATTTTGAATATTATGCTTAAGGATCTGGACGAGGATCATTTTTTTTGCTCTATAAGAAATTTTTCAATTAGGACTAAATTTAGTGAAATTCGTGAATTCAATCGCGCAATTTTCATCAGTTGGTGAAATTGTCAAACACGTTTACTGCCAAATATATTTTCTTTTCGAAGTCGATGGAAAGTTTTTTGATAAAACTTGTATTCTTCATTTGAAATTAAATTCTCGTATGTCTGAAAATGATATTGAAACAGGATGTTTATTTGCGGAAACAGAAGATTTGTATTGTTGCAATCACGATGTTGAATAAGATAATTACATAGGGGTTGTGAAATGATTACAATACGATATTGAATTAATTGATAAATTAAAATTCATAAAGCAACTATAAATTTATTCGGTATTTATAAATTACCAATTGATATGATGGAATTTATGTTATAACGTGTGTTTATTGTGATTTTGGCAGTTATCGCAGCGTATTTTCGATTAATTAAATCGAAATAATTAGAAGCATTATCATAATATGTAATTTTTTAAATTAATTGAACACGAACACGAAATATGTAGAGTGGCTATAAAACATTATAATAATAAATTTAAACGAATTAAATTTACGATTGTGGACTCTCCCGTGGAGGTTCACCTAGACTATTTTGGAAATCACGAGATTATACAAAATTAAAAGATTGATCGATTGATCCAGCATTAAACAGTCCAACTCCACGAGGAATGTAGAACTATATATAAAGAAAAAAAAAACAATTTAGAAATCTGGTGATTTTAAATGGTACTCACATGATTCTATTGAAAATACACTCTATTTGATAGAAATATTCATAAAAAATTACTTGTTGTGTTTAATTAATTTTGTTTCGAGAATTTCGAAAAAATATATCGTCTACTTTTCGGATTATTTTGTGTCTATTCCCCCACGTCTATAAATAATCCTTAATAAATATCCCAGTTAGGGGGATAGCGATTCCAATCTCAGTTTTCGTCGTTTGGACTCTTCTCTCTTTCTTTTTGGGAAATCGAAAGAATTATCACCACATGACATTTCGTAATGACTATCGATAAAGGCGGTGAATAATAGTAGCCTTATTTGTTAGTGCTTTGAGGTTATTCTATGTATAAAATGCATTTTGTGTTGTGTGTGTGCGAAAAAATGGGACAAATCTTTTTATGGCACGAAATTTTAATATTTTTTTCCGCATATTTCTTTTTTCGTTAATCCACAATCTGTATCCCGTTTTTAATTAATAAACCTGTCGATGTTTCGTCGAAACTCGAATGTTTTAAGCTTTAATCAAGTTTTCCGACACAGCTTCCATTAATAATGATTACAACTACTATACGACCGACTCGACTATTCAAATTACGAGCTTGTTCGAAAATAAAAATATCGGAGTAATTTTTCTTTCAATATCCTCGTTAATATTCATACCCCTTGTGCGCTTCTACTATCGACCTTTTCATCTGGTTTCGATGCCGTTAATCAACCCCTTTGTCGGGGTGACTGATGCAAATGTATATCTATCAGCAGGACAATGAATTGGTCGATGTGTTCCTTTATACACTTCCGAAATTTACACTTGATTGTGTTAATTTGCATTTTTATAGTTTCAATATCACCACTCATTAACTTATAAATTTGATATTATCGGTCATAATACAAGGGTTGGTACAAAAGTTTATTGTTTTATTGATTCCTCCATTACGATCAATATACTTTGAAACCAAATGTCGATTGAGGTACCTCCAAAATATATTATTTGATGGTATTCAGGTGAAGAAGAAATCATTGGGTACCAAACACTCATAAATTCGATTTTTTGACTGTTAAAAAACGTTTTTCTTTGAACTGATTGTCAATGAGGATTTGAAAGAATTGACAGTTCTACGTTGGTCTAATGAAAGCCAAACAATATTTTTTTTAATAATTATTAAAATACGAGTACGTCTCTGTTAACGATATTGATCGGTCTCCAACCAATTATAATCTTTGTAGAACATGTTTATCGTTTTTGTTATTCCATTACAGTTTAATCACTGCTCGCTCATTATTTCATGATGCTCGTTAAACTGAAGGGCGTATATTTTCTCGAGAATAAAATTAAAATGGAAACAATACCACCACCATAACGTTTTAATTGGTATTATAGCCATACGAGTGCTTTTAATTGTATCTTGTTTAGACACTTATGGTTCCTATTTGGTTTTTCTTTTCACCTTTCTTTTTTTTTTCTCTTTCTATTACATATATTTTAGCGGTCCCCTCGTATTTTGGTTCAAGAAAAACGAAAAATCATCCGATTTCAATGAATTTTTTTTTATAAATCATGGGAATAAAAATAAATGGAAACTTATATTGATTTCAGGCCTTTAAATGTTCATCAAAATGCACTCAGTCGTGTATAACTTTTTTTCCAAATAATCAATTGAAGTTGTTATATATTTTTTCATACTACCTAATCCTCTCGTCCACTAAAATATTTATGGGTAAAGCCCCCGCGATTTTCTGCAGTGCTATTGCCGATACAATTCGCTATGCGCTGCAAAAACCTAACCTAACCTAACCATTTTTTTAATGGTGAAAATTTTCAATTTTCCAAAAATTAACTTTTAATATTGTACAATTCATTGCAATAAGTGATTTTAAAAAAGTTTTTGTTGATATAATTCAATGATTACTTAATAAAAAAGATACAAACTATTATATGTGAAAAAAGGTCAATTTTAAACGAAAATTTTAATATTTTTAATTGGAAAAACACGATAAATCAACATTTTCGTATTTTTTTCATGCAGATTATGAAAAAAATGTAACAACTTGATTTGATTATTTAAAAAAAAAGTTATACGTGAATGAGTAAATTTTCACGAACATTTAAAGCCCTGAAACCAATATAAGTTTACATTTTTTACATTTTACAAAAAAAATTCATCGAAATCGGATGATTTTTTGTTTTTCTAGAGCCAAAATACGAATAATTGTATTTTCTTTATTTTTATTTTATTTTTTCGTTTTCATTTTCTTAATTAGTCCTCAGTTCTTATAAATTCCAATAGATTCTTCTATGAATTTTGTATTTATAATCATTAATTGAAAATTTTGGCAGAAATGAAATTTCGTAAGGGCTCTATAAATAGATTTTGAATGTCGCCCGTCCACTTTTAGTGGTCGTCGCTCCGGTCAAAAAGACTTTCGAAATTCCAAACGGAATAATGGGACGCGGTTTTCGGTAAAGGCACTTCGTAACTTCATATACGCCGACGTTTATTCGGAGAAACTTGTGCGGAAAAACAATTTTAGTTGACGGTTTTACCAAATTGCGGAAATTGAAGATTTTCTCTCGCCCATTTCGAATTTACTAAATGTTACGACTTTTTGTGGACAAAACTACGTAGCACAATTGTAAAAGTTTTTGAGAGGTCGAAAATAGTTTATATAATGTGTCCCCTAATACGAGGTCTGGCTATTAAATAACGAGACTACACGCCTAGTGGGCGCCTAAGACGGTTTTATTTTCGCAACGTATCAACTCAATTTTTTTTTTAAGTTAAAAATGAAATTTCCACGAGACTTTTTCATTCTTATTGTCACAAGGCTGTTATTGTCAATGTTACTTTATAAACGCAATGTATAATGTGTAGATTTTAATATAATTCGGCAAGATACCTCAGAAAGAACAGATTCCAGTTAAATCTACAGATGGATCATTAAATTGTTCATCTGTTTTTTTTTTTAATTGGTGTCTTGGCGCTTCCATATTTTCGCACCGACAATGATTAATGACGCTCACATTTAGCGGGTCATTAATTCAATTTATCCTGTAATCAAAATATGTTTAGTTTTCAAAATACGATATGAATTAAGAAAATTGCGCTTGAAATGAAGCATTAGGCGAATTTAATTTGATACGAGGATTGATACTTAAGTTTGGAGATAGACAAATAAAAAATCGTTGTGGAAGGCATTTTGTACTGTCGCGTAAAACACGAATATGAAATGACGTAGTTAAAGTCAAAATCGTTACGTAATAAGGGACCAAAAAAAGCAGAAAATTTGGTGATCGTAATTTAAAAAACAGGAAGAGGATAAAATGACAAAAAAAGTGATGAAAGTGAACCCGAATACAAGTTTGCGTTGTTTTTGGATGAAGATTTAAAATCAGTTCATCTGGACTAAATGGAGACCATGAAACAGCTATGCTCCAAACTATCCAGGATTCTTCACCAAGTGTTTATGACGAGAATAGTAACGCTAAAAATACAATTCATAATATTTTTTTCTGAATATTGATGTCCTAAATCCTGGTACTCTCCAGCGTTCATCCATTTTATTTAAGATTGTATTGAGTGCTACGAACCGCGTCCACCATATAAGAGATTTTTCAACAAATTACGAACGTTCTGGTAGAAAAATGTTTGTTTCCTGATGCATCTAGGTTTATATAATGAGAACCTCGCAATTTCAAATATTCTTCGAAGATATCAAAAAACAAGACACGCTTGATACAAAATGTAAAAGAGTAAAAATATTTGACGGCATCCATCATATTCGGTCGAAAATCCAAGTAACCTACGGCTAAGCCGTTCGGTGGTTTGTTTGCGTTTACTTTGAAAGACAAACATATTGACCGTCTCCCGTATTGACATTGGCGTGAAGGATAAACATAGACATGTATCAAAGCTGTTCTGTTTATTCGGATATTGATGATTTATAACTAACTTCAACAAATCCGTCTTTATTTATTCAAATAAGTTTATTCGAACGAACTATCAGATAAAGAAGGGTCTAAATGGAATACGCGGTTTGTATAATTTCGGTGGAATATGCACCGTAAAAAGGGTTTCGACACAAAAAAGTAGTACGATTTTTCGTGAAATTTTGAATTAAGTTCCTAGATGAAATCTCCTATTAATTATAGCGAAAATATCTTATATAAGTAGTAATAAAACTTTCCGAAAATTTTATAAGTTTTCATTACAGCGGCAACTAATCCAATTTACAGGTGAAGGAGTCTTCAAAAAATCGATTTTGGCGTGCGAAAGATTTGCTTTTAAAGTAGTTAATTACTTTGAATTAAAAGAAGTAGTCTGCGGTAAAATTAAATTGATTCAACCGGCTGCCGAAGTGAATATTCTAATGTTAAAATGGACGTAGCATCAACAGAAAAAAAAACATTTCGTGGAGTTGATTAAAAATTTGAAAATCGCCTTATCACGATAAAAATAACATTTTGCATTTTAACGTATGTAACGAAAGTTATTCGAAAAAAATTTGTAGTTTGAAACAACGAAATAATATTAACAATTCATTTATTCAGAAGCTATTTACTTGCTGGTCGGTGTAATTGTCAATTTCGAGGATTTTTTGAATATTCTACGTCCGTTTTCGGTTTCCCAATCCTTTTCTACTCAATATGGCCCTAAACTCTTAAACAGAACGAGCCTGGGGAACGTCTAACGTAGTGACGAGAAGTTAGATCCGGTCATCATTGAAATTATGTGTATTATCACGAACAAGTTCGCGAAATGGGTCCTTAAGCCGGTTCTGTCTTCCTATCATGGAATTATAAAATTCGGCGCGAAAACGACAAACTTTGATTGAAATACCGGGAATTCTAGAATTCGCGAACGCCTTTTGAAAAACTAATTTAGACAGCTTGTGAGTTGAAAATTAGAGAAAAAAATCAAAAGATTGATTTTTGACCACATCAAATCACATAATGAACATTTTAAATGAAATTTCATTTTATTTCATGATTATCGTTAATAAATTTAACACTATAGAAGAAAGAAATTGAAAACTGCATTTATGTTTCCTGTCGGCAGTTTATCAAAAAATTTTTTAATAAAACGGGCTCGTACTAAAATCAATTTCCCTGGAAATAATTTATCGTTACAGTCCGTCGAGTCGATCAAAACTAGGGAATCGAAAAAAATAGAAACGCTGATAAAAATTTTTATAACCCGTTTCTCGTCATTTTCAAATTTGACGAGTGTGAAATTTCACACTAAATTATTAAACGCGCCGAATTTTATTTTCCATAAAACAATGATGCGTAGCGGCAACCCATAAATCGTTAATTTAATTTAGTTTAACGCGTGTTCACCATTATCTAATTTGTGGGATTATTATTACGAGATAAAAATTCATAACCTTAAATTGTGCGTATTTCAACTAAACAAATTATTCGTGTACACTCTGTATATGAAAGAAATATGTATTAAACTGCGACCAATCGTTAAAAGTTATAAATTCCTTCTTTTGATGTGCGATAAAATCTGTAAATATAACAAGCAATCTACTGGTCAATGAAATGTTTGCTTCCTAAGATAATGTACTGTTTTTAATCCCTCGACCTATTCCCGAGGACATTCCCTTGGGATAGTGACTTTCCCCTGAAGACTTAGTAGGACGAAGGGATCGTAAAATTAGAAAGGGCGATGTAGCTAAACACGAAGGAGCAAACTCTTGGGAGGAAAATGATTCGTGTCTTGTGTTATGCAAATCTGAAAGAAAACTCATTTCTTAAACGAAGACAATTTGGCGGGATCTATCCAAACAAAAAAAAAATACAGGTTTGTTAGAAGCACAACTCATAATTTTAAAAATGATGAAAGAGATAAAGGTTTTAAAGAAATAACTACAAAATAAATTGAGATAAGAAGACGTAAGATACAAAACATAGTAGAGAATGAAAAAAATTAAAAATATAGCAGAAAAATATACGAAAAACATAATAAAAAATAAACAAATTTCAATTGAAATTAATTATTATATTAAAAGAGAATAGAATATTTGAATATATAGAAATAGAAAGAAAAAGAAAAGCCAAAATCAAATGAAAACTCAAATTAGTACTGACAGATTGTAAATTCAAAAAGTAAATAGTGAAGTGAAAAATGTAGTTAAATAACTGACTATAAAATGGTCCAGATGAACCTTCATAGGTTCCATTTCCATTAGATCACTAGCTCATGCTCCTGTTTATAAACTATAGACTCTACGACGATTTAAGCGAATTTCTATTTCCAGCAGAGGTCTATGAAAGTCCACCCAATAGAGAAAAAAAATTGAGAACCTGCTGTAAACGGAAGAAAAAAAATTATGTTGAATATTCGAAATTAGAGAACCGTAGAAAAGAAGACGAGTGTGGAAAAAAGAATTTATGATAAGAAAAAACATATTGAAGCAAAGAACAAAAAGATAATAGACAAGATGTATAGTGAAAAGAACGAAATAAAGTAAAGAAAATGAAAATTTTTACCGGAAACAGCAAGAAATAAAACAGATTGATGAAAGAATGAAGTACGACAACTGATAAAGAAATATGGACAGCAAAGGAAAAGAAATGAATGGAAATTAGGAGTTGAAAGAGTCAGATCACAAAGAATAGAAAGAGAAGACGTAAGTAAACTGAAAACAAAACAAACAACAAAAAGAAAATGGACAGATATAAAGTCAAAAGAACAAAATAAAGTAAAAAACATCAAGATGGTGGAAATATTTCATACTATTTAAGATGAAGAAAACTATTTTGTTATTTTATTTATGGCAGTTTTCCTCTTCGCAATTTGTCAGTTCCATTGAAAATAAAACGAGTAGCAACAGCATAGAAAATATTTAATGATATCCGCATATTAAAATTTCGTCTTTTGATTCATTATACGAATTTAATCACCTCGAGAACGTTCTAAAAATGCGAACAACAAAAATTTCAATATTTTCCCATTCGGTGCAATAACGCGAAACCCATTTGCTTTAGAAATTGAACGTTATATTAATCCTTTAGAGCCTGCAATCGCATGCCCCTTACAAGTGACGTTATTAAATAGTTAAAACCATAATTCACGTTTATCTCTCTATTTAATACCTTCCACTAATACTGCAGAGAACAACGGTCAATGGAGAAAATCCTATTGTCCACGCTTTAACATGTGGATATTATAAAGTGCGCTATAATTTATTTGAAAAAATAAAGGATCAAAGCCGTATTGAATACCGAACGGGATAGGCTTGTTATATTACAATGACGAATGTAGATTTTGCAAATGTTCCAAAGTCCTTATCATTATAACAGGATTCACTAATAAACTGAATTCATGAACAACTAAAATGACACTCGTATAACGACACGTTCACTTTAAAAATGTCAAACTTTATGACATCAATGTTAGATTTGATATATTCACATCAGTGTTGCCACTTGTCAAAACAAGCTTCGTTCCTATGATATAGTTTCCTGTTATCACAAATACAAATTGACTTTTGAAGTTTGACGTTTTCATAGAAAAGAGACGTAAAATCAAGAAAATTTCTCAATTTTTTGAAACTTCGATCATATTTTTTACTTTACTACTTTTTACTTTACTTCAATAACACTCGTATAACGACACGTTCTCTTTAAAAATGTCAAACTTTATGACATCAATGTCAGATTTGATATATTCACATCAGTGTTGCCACTTGTTAAAATAAGCTTCGTTCCCATGATGTAGTTTCCTGTTATCACAGATACAAATTGACGTTTGAAGTTTGACGTTTTCATAGAAAAGAGACGTAAAATCAAGAAAATTTCTCAATTTTTTGAAAATTCGATCATATTTTTTACTTTGATTGATGATTCTTAATATAACATTAGTAATTAAGAATATTAGTCATTAAAAAATTGATTTTTGATAAACTGATTATCCCAAAACAAAAAAAAGAAGTTTTATTATGAATCGACGATATTTTCTGAAAAATTTAGCTCCTGGTTTGCCCCGATAGCGTTTTCCATCTGTAAAATTACCTAATGGAACACCTCTCCATGCTCGTGACTCACAGCTCTCAAAAATCCAAATGTTAGTCTAAGGAATAAATCTGCTGCAACCGAATGCTTCATAAGCCAACAACAATTTTTTATAAATATATTTTTTTTTTCAAATATTTCTTTTATTTAGTTTCACCAGTAGGGTGAACGACGCAACCCCATCGAGTTTGAGCTCGTTTAGTTCGTCTTTTTTCAACTTTTTAGTTCATTTTATTAACAAATAACGAAAAGTTTGTTTATTAAAAAAGTTTCAATTTTAAATTTCTGTCCAAGGTTTATTATAATCATCTGGTTCCATAATAACAGTTATATTAAATTTATTTGCTTTCAAAAGTTGGAAAATTCTCTTTTGTTTGATAAATTTTTTGGTTTTAGTTATATTTTGAGGTTCGATATTGATTTGTTCCAATCGATTTCGATAAATCAATCGGTCGCATAAAAAAATCGATAATCTTGTGAAAATTTGTAATCCTGAAAGTTTCAAGTAATACGACCGCGTTGAAAATTTAAAGTTCAGTCAACTAATCATATACCATTTAGTTGAAGTTTTCGGAACTTCTTTTCAACTCGCTTTAATCAAAAAGTTGTAAAAAAAAATGTAAATGCCCCTTCCCATATATTTATAATTCAGCGTGATGCAAGGTTGAAAGTTCGACCGTTCCTAACGACGGAAAGAAAGAGTTCCAAGTTCGGAAGTTGGGAAGTTGTAATTCTACCGGCGCGTCTTATGCCAAAACTTCAGAGATCTCGCACTTTTGCCGTAACCTCCGCAAAAGTTATCCCGAGGGAATTGTCTCGGTTTACGTGTTTAGATGTTTATTATCAGAAAGTAAAGAAGAATATTGCGGATTTAAGGTGGGACGGAACTACTTTTACACGTGTTCGGGGAGTTGCCGTGTTATTAGAGGAGTTTTAAAACATATAATAGAACGGGAAATGGTCGAATTAAATAAAAACGCGGATTCCTTAAACATTTTTAACGAATTTTCCACCACGAAATGGCATTATTATGTAAAAGGGATACGAGGAAACTCATCGCTGGGACCGGGTGAGATTCGGATTAATGACGAATTCGCAGGTTTCTTCAATTGAGAGAAATACATCACTTGGAATTTGTAAGTGCAATTCGTGGAAAACTCTATAGATAATTCATAATAGAATAGTAATTCCAATCGACACAAAACCAGCTGAAGAATCGTTCCCTCCGATTTCACATATCCACCTCTACTAGGAGTACAATTTTACATCTTTTGCAGTCGATTCGTTGTTAAATGAGTGTAAACCAAGAAGATTTTTTTATATAAAAAGCAAGCACAAGAGCTGGTAGCTGATTCCATAGAATTGCACTTCTCCAAAGAAAGGAATCCCTATAAATTGAGGTCCTAGACTTGTACCTGTCGAGTAGGTCTAGCAAAAGCTGCTCTAGGTTGAATATAGTTGGAAAAGCAACTGCTCCAAGCTGGTCAACCTCTGGATCGCCTATAAATCTACGGGATTCTTGTCCTCTTAACGTGCTTTACCTGAACCTCCGTGTTGGTTAACCCTCTGGAGGAGATAATCTTAGGATTCGAGGCCCTGAACCAACTCTAAATCTTTACCTTCATAAGAAGCACTGGTCAGAGCTTAAACATCCGTAGAAATCGTTGCCTTGGAGGTAATGATTTCAATGGTTCATGATTACTCAAATACCTCAGGAGAAAGAAGGATTTGTCATAATCCCCGATCTGGTGATACCCTTAGAATTTTGTCAAGTTTCCCACGTAGAATTCATCATTTGAGAAGATTGTTTCCGCCTTGAATTCAGTTCCTAAAAATCGTACTTAGTATTGGCCCTCCTCTTCATGCCTATGGGGGCGCCTTTGAGGATGTCCAACCGCTCCTTAAGAGCTTAATTTCTCAAAACATTACCTAGGAAATTTCCTAACGTGATTGCAGACTATTCTAAGCATCTCGAATCAAAAAATTTTCATATTTTATAACCCCAAGGTTCAATTATTCACGATATTATATACAAAAAAATGTTATGTGATAAACAACTGTCAATAATCGCACGTCAAAAATTACGTGGTGGTGACTGGAGGCATGGATGCAATCGTATCCCGATAGAAATCTGCTGTCTTCGTGAAATATGTGATGGCGTTTCACTATAGAGATAGCGGATTGGAAATACTTGAGGGAATATATATTTCCCCAACTGATATTCTTTGACATGACGTCGATACAAGTGGAAGAGAACTTGTTTTATATTGGATTTCAGTTGGGATGATGCTGAATTCGATTCGATGTTCATATCCGAAGTAATTTATTATATAATTACAAAAGTTGTTATAATCTCCTGGTAAAATTGATAACAAATATATCAGTTTCACAATCTATACCCCCGTTAACTGGTTTCCTTTGTTCTCGTTTTTTTTTTTCTAACAAATTGTTCGAATGACCTGACGGCACATTTTAGATTAATGGAGTAACAAGATTTCTTTTTATCGATCAATTACGGAATAGGAAACGGGTCAGTTGAAACGGTCCCCTTTTCGAAAAATGTCGACTCCCAAGAGAAAACTCTAGGAACTAAAAATGAGATCTGTAAGTGAATAATCAAATTGAAGTATCAGAATTCAGTTAGAAGAAAGTAATTAAACGATATAAAACAAGTACTACGTCTAGTGGGAATTATATCCATTGAAATTGGATACACAAAGACATTAGTAATTGTTCGAAAAAATTTCTATTTCGAAAGCTTGGAAACAAAACTACGCCTGTAGACTGATCAAGATGTATTTATAAATGAAAAATAATGTTTACTCTCCGTATAAAACTTGGTAAACGTCAGTCCACGTGGACACACCATCTCTACTGTTTACCAATGAAAACATCGAAACGTAAACGTAAATGCATTTATATTGGCCGAAACTGTCGGAAGGCGTATGTACATCATTTCTTCTTAATATTTCTGCCAGACAGTTCACGATAAGCAGTGGCGTGGCTAGGTAAGATTAATTTAATTTATAAATTACTTTAAATAAATAGAAAGACAGTGAAATTGCTCAGTGTAGTAAGAAGGTATAAATTTAATAATAAATATTTAGATACTCAATCACAGCAAGTTATTTTAAATATATTCGAATGTTTAAAAAAGAAAAATATTCAGTCTATAGTAGACAAGGGTTTTTATATAAGTTTTTATAATCTGCAATTGATATTGGAAGAACTATAATAAATTGATGTTCTTCGTCAATATTCAAAAAAAGTTTTATTAAGTTGGCATTGTTGTGACTCAAAGTTCATTTTTTTTCCTTGGTATTCAAACCAATCGCTTCGTCAGACGATTTTGACCAATTTTGAATTTCCAGTGACGATTTATTCTCAGGAACAATCTGTCAACAAATGTTGTTTTCTTTGAATTGAGTACATCTTGGCAAGTCTTGCTGAATCTAGGGTGCAACTCTATTTGTTACAGAATCATCGTTGTTTCTATGGAACTTAATGCCGTAGAACTTTGTTTCCTTTTACAGGGATCTGATTGCAGTTTTCGTGGTATAGAATCGCGAGCTCTTGGTGCTTGTCGAAATACAACATTTCTTGTAACAGCTTACTTGCTAGGTTCTCCATGGTTTTGATCGTAGTTTCTTTAAACTCTGCACCAACTATTCTTTTCATGTTCCCAACCCAATCGAAATCGACGTCAAACCGATCGCAAAAGTGAGTTTTATAACCAAATCGTCACATTTTGAAATATTAAATATTTGAAACGTCAAAATCGAAATTAATCAAAACAGTGAAAATACCCCATGGGATCTGTTTTCATTATAACGTTGTCTTTAATAAGATGACTACAAATTAATTGATTTCCTTTACTGGAACAAAAAATGTCTTGTTTTTCATCAAAAGGTTTAGGGGTCTCGAAATGGAACATACAAACCCTATGAAAAGCCGAAACTATTTTCCAAACAACGTACAATCTTTTTATAATTTCAGGCGATTACAAGATCAAATTTCCTATAAAAATCTGCTATCCGAATATCTAGAATCCAATTTAATACGAAATTTAATTTTAGCTTCTATTCATTATATGAAGGTAGCGAAAAATTAGTTCTAAAGTCCACAGGTCAGAATTGTGAATAATTGTTGCGAATTTTCTATTCATACTTAGGAAAATCGAACAATACAAAATCCTCGGAAATCCTTCGTCCATTCTATTTGGTGTATGTTGTGGACACGCGTAACTAAATGGACGAAACTAATCGAAAAATAAGGAGAGGAAAAATCTTTCTCCTTCTTCTTCTTTTTCTCTAGAACCTTTAGAGAATTTAGTTTTTATTTTTTTATCCTTTTGCACACCTCTGTTAATTGTTCTAGCAAATTTCTCCATATATTTTCGCTTCTGTCATTCGTCTTTGGTGGTTATTAACCTCGAAGGTCATAAAAAGTCAAAATGAACCAAATTTAGTCACCAAATTAACGACACGTTAATAGAAATCATAATTTTGTTAAACATCTAAAAGGTATTTGATGTACAGATAGGAATTTAAGTGAACATAAATATGAAATCAACGAGCTGCAAATATTTGTTTAAATCTTGATATTGAAAATGAGACCTGAGTATCTCAGTACAACCCCAAAACGTCTAACGGAAACAAAGATATCCAAAACTGGAAGCAAAAATCTTTTATCCTGAAATATGTTTCTGTTTTGCAAAACTACGTTAACGTCCTGGAGAGCTGATAGAATTTCACGTTTTCAACCCAAAGGCAGCTGGAAATATGATCCACCCATTCCACATTAATTGTATTGACAAACTCCAGGCATTTCAATTATGTCCAATGTTGGCACTACATTTTCTAAATCAATTCTTTCTTTTGAGTTGATTTGACAGGTTTTCAATAGGATTTTGTTGGATTGCGGGGCGGTGAAGCACTTTGACCTTCTGATAGGCTCTTTAGACGTCACTAAAAAGCCGTAAGACTTATCCAACTGTTCTGGGTACTCACCAATGACGTGGTTTGTATTCTCTTCTTCTTCCATGCATCAGCGATTATTATCTGCGATGCCCATAGCGTCTGGAAGACTCTATATGTTCTAACAATTAAAAATTATTTGATAGGGGATAATTGGCAACGTGGCTTTTAATTTTCTGACTTGCGACCTTTAGATTTAACCGAAATACACCGGCTTTAATATTCTTGGACTGTGATTGGTTGAATTAAATTTGATTTGGTCGCCTGACTAGATATGTGATCGGAATATAAATCGCAAAATCGACACGGCGGCGCTACGAGTTTGCATTTTAGTTTGATCATATTTTCATTTCCAATTATTTATTCATATTCAATATTTGCAAAAAATCTTTTATATTAGAATATCACGATGAAATTTACTCGAACCAAAGTTAACAGAAAAATATTTTTTGTCATTCACGTCTAAAATCGTTTTTTTGCCAAATTCTCACTTCTGAAGCTAAGTTTCTGGTCAACTCTGGATCCCCAACTGCTCTCTTTTGTATTGAGTCGAGTAAAAGCTGTTGCGGGGTATACAGCTTTTTGGTCTTGAAGAGGACTCCAAGTTTTTGTGAAACTGCCTGCCTGCCTGCGTGAAACTGCTAAATCGGCCACGTCACTATGCCAAGAAGAATTGCTTCCAAAAAAGCAAATTTGCGGTGATGGTGATAATCTAAATCCAGGAAGGACCAAATCCTAAGCTGCAACCTGGATATTTGCTGCATTCAACTTAATCAGATTGCTTCTATTCCAATCCAGAATGTTTTCAAGATCAATATTGATTGTAGTGATCTGTTGCTGTCTACGTTTTTCGGTAGCAGTCGACTTTATTGGGGCGGTGGATTTGAACGACGACACAGCTATGTGGAGTAGATCGTTGATGTACAGGAGAAGGTATAGAATAAGTCACAAGATGACCACCTCCATCGATAGTGACCTGGATAAATAGAAGTTACTAAACCAGCCGATAAAAGTTGAGAAAATTGAAAGTTGTTGCTTTGGTTTAAGACCTACAAACTAGCCAATGAAATTAACGCATTTTCAAACTTTGGTAGCGTGAATTTTTTTATGCCATTTTTCTCAAATTATGCCCAAAATAAAGAAAAAAAAATTGTACCAATATGAATAAATTGAATAATTTTTACTCCTCCATTGTCTCGTAATTAACACAAATCAATGCCTGAAACAGAAGACATCTTTTTCGGTTTCAGCATTTTACCGTTCTGAAAACAGAGAGAATATGCGACGTCTGTAGATTTTGGGGTCTCTATGAAAGTAGCAGAACTACAATGGATCCGCAGTAACAATAACGAATAATAAATCCTTACCGAGACAGTTCCGTAACTCACCTATTTGTCATTTATTATCTGCTAATGACAGATTAATCTTGATGAAACAATTGGTGTCACTGTCGAGACTGTCTAAATACTCTGGATATATACGGAAAAGACAACTGATTACAGTCGAAAATCCCCGAGGAAAATCTATTTAAAATAAGATTAAGATGTTTCGGATGATATACGAGTAGGGCTCCAGAAGTACCTCGACAAAGACAACACAAACATTTGGGGAAAAAATATATTTATCTCCTTTTAGTTCCACACACTTATATCATTTTTTCAAATTTGAAAACAGGAAATAATTCGAGGACGCTAAATCTGGCGAATTGGGTGCATGAGGTATCAATTCAAACTTTTGGTGAGCTGGTGTATTGAATTGACGAAACAACTCTTACTTTTTATCCAAATGCGGTCGTTTTTGCTTGTTTCCATCCCCGATAACATTCGAATGCAGATGGAACGGTCTTTGTCTTCTTTGGATCCGGTTCTACCTTTCCAGTCCATTATTTTGATCGTTTATTTGTTTCGATAGATCCATGATTTTATTTCTGTGAAACACTCGATGGAACATCTTCACGATGCTGTTTTTTGTCATTTTCATCATCCAGTATCTCTTTGTGGATTTTCTTCGACATTTCTTGACTTTTAACCTCATTTGGTCGACCACTGCGATGCTGGTCTTCCGGCCAGTCTCCCTCAGAGTAAAATCTAGTTCAGCTTTCATATTGTATGGGCTAATGCCTTTCAAATAAAAATATTCCATCACATTCACGTTCACTATTGATGGCTGTCAAACAAAATACTAAACAACGTGGCGTCCAGTATTCCCAATACTCAATAATTTATCTCCCTAAAGCTCCGATCAAAAACCCCACAATTACTAGGAATTGCCCTTTAAAATATCAAGTAAATAACATTAAAAAAAATAAAATATCATTAAACAAATAATAAAATTCGAACCATCAATAAATAATCTCATCCGGCGACATATTCATAAATTACGAAAACTTTGATTTACAAATCATTTTAAAAACACGACAAATTTTTTCCCCTAAATTTGGTGGAAAAACCGTAAGTTGAGAATAGGTCTAGGTCATGCTAGGTATTTCTCGGACCATCCTCGTAATTGAAGTATTATTAGAAATAATTTTTCATTCGTGATTACATAGATTTTTTTTAATAAAAAATAACACGAAAATGAAACCTTATCGATGTTATATTCCGACGATTTTACGTGCTATTGTCCTTTCGGTCCCCTAGGGGTTTTGATTAGATGATTATACGCGCCCAAAACAATAACAATTGCGGTTATGCTTTATAACTGTACACACCCGAATTCGGTAATAGTCAATATACGCATTGTCATTCTAACAGGTCCATTATTAGGTTTACACCGAAATTTACAGGTTCAATATCAAAATTGCCATCGGTGTGTTAATTTCTAGCAGCGACAGGCGATTATGTGCATATGTATGAGCCGTATAACATCGGACAACTCAACGCCACTAAGATTTATATTCAACAATAATCACCCTCAAAAGTGGCTTAATTTCATAACAAAAATTGATGAAAAAGTTTACAACCTTTTACAGTTTTCCGAATATCTCCCGCACCACCATGAAGAGTTTTTTTGAGGTATATTATATTGGGAACTAATGGAGTGAAATTCGGTTATAGATCCAGAGAATTTCGAGTCGCAAATGGGAAATGCGTATCGTCTTGAGTCTTAATATCATCTCCAGATATTAAGAAAATAATAGATTGGATAAGCTAGGACGTAATCAACTTTGACTATTTTATCTATTATGTATCTTGGATTGTTTATCAAAACTATGTTATTTGGAGTCATACATCTTTTGGATTCAGAAGGTTTAATACCATAACCTTTTCCAAGGACAGCTTCGCAATTCAGATGATAATTCAGAGTCCAGTAAATAGACCAATAACCCTCCTGAGGACCTTGTGATACCGGTTGGTAAAACAAGAAAAAAATATCTTCGGACGTTTGTTTTGCACTCATTCTTGAAATAGTCGGATCGTTTTTGAGACATCCTTTATAATAGATCGCACAATGGATGATTACATCGAGTTGTAACATTTTGGGTTTCAAATCTCGTGTTTCTCCGACCAATCTGAAGGTGCAAGATCCGGACTAAATGCTGGATATAATACCATCAAGTTCTCCGGTCTGATTCCGCGTGACTTTTGCAGTATGTAGTTTAGCACTGCGATGAAATTTAACATCAGCTGTTCACTATATATCTCGAAATTGAAAGCTCAACAATCTGGAATAAATTTGGAAAAACACTAATCGGATTTTATTTTCTTGTAAATTTCTATCGTAATTATTTTTTAAAGCCTTCTTCACATATTTTTTGTAATTGTTCTTAATCTATTTTTTCCAAATTATTTCCATGTTTTTCCTGTCGTGATTACAATTTTCTTTCTCAATTTGAAATATGAAAAGTTTCGAAAAAGCTTTTTATTTTGTGATAAAAGATAAACGACCACGAAATTAAATCCATTTCATTTGACATTTTTTGTGAAGATTTGATTTTAACTATGTCCCTAAATAAAACACCGCGTAATCCTCTTTTGTAACTTTTTCCTTTGGGAATAGTCTCCGAGCGATTTTTCCCTGCATTTTTATTCCCTAATTACTTTTACCAAATAACGAAACCCATTTGGAATCTGCAACGCATAAATCGAATTTGGAATTGTATTAGGGAGAAAAAAATTGATTCATATCTCGATTTTTTTTATTTATAGGTCAACCTACAATAGCTCCAACGAATAAAAGTATTACGGCCTTATACGGACAACCCTTAACCATGACGATGGAATTTTGTGCCAATCCCACGTACACCAAAGCCTTTTGGATAGCCAAAGACGTTAAAATTTACAAACCGGGAGATGGTGATACTACCACCATGGCTTATGGAATAACGGTAAGTTTGTTAATTTTCCATACAAGAAAATTCACCTCTAAACAACAGAATCTTCTTCGGGAAATGATCTTGGATTAAAGTACATTCTGATAATCAAATTGGGTGAATATGTTTAGTATTACCAAAGCCTTTTTCTACCTTCTGCTTGAATGCAGTACTCTTGGGGCTTCTCAATTAAACTACCCCCTTGGATCATCCGTTTCTTGTTAAACTAAACTACCCCCAGACCGCCGAGTCTGTAGTTTAAACTGACGTTTGAAGTTTAAACTCCATTTTTTGTAAAATTGATCTTTGAAAACTCTAGCCCGGGTTCAAGTAGATCCTCTATCAGTTTCTTCCGGATCCTAAACCAGAACGAGATTTATATCACAGTTTCCAAACGTCGTGTTCAATTTTCGGTGAATATTGACACCATCCAGAAGTTTACTCGTAAACCAATTTCAAAACTCGTCAAAAAATTAGTGCTTACTACGGAAATTAGAGTCCATTCCTGTCGTAGGGCTCCCCATGTGCCCATGGGGGTGCACCTGGACCATTGTGGGAATCACTGCCATAGACAAATGAAACAACCCGTCAGATGATCTACCAGGGTAAAAAGTATCATATGACTACGACCCGTTTAACCTGATTCGGGTTAATTACCGATCATGAATGGATTAACTGAAATTTTCCAATTCCTCAATCTTCGAGTAAGAGATTTCCAATGTAGATTCGGACCTGAATCGTCTTAAATTCAATGGCGATGCTTTGCAACACCCTTAGCTTCGCTTGGTCATGGTTAGGTCCAGCTATTATAGAATTTTGAAAATTCGGCGAATTCGCGCGGCGTCTTTCACATTTTTTTATAAATGGCGAAGCTCGTTTGATTTTTATTTGTATATATATAAAAAAATGTTATAGTAGCAGACGGTTTATGTACAGTATTTCTTTTAAATCATTTCTAGGAAAGTTTATTTATTTGTTTATTTTTGTCTTCTAGAATTTTGTAGAATTTTATTTAGGTATATAAATGATTTGTGAAATAAGAAAATTTTTGTTAGATTACATGATAGGTCGATTGGAGGAGATTGAAAAATGATTTTTGTTGATTATTATTTATGTTTAATTTAATTTTTATTTCAGAATTTATCACAACCCAACTGCCATCAAGCGGTACTTTTCCTAACGAAAGTAACAGCTCTAGATATTGGAGAATATAATTTCATAGTCAAATCACCGAATGGTATAGCCGATGGTAGTTTCCACGTGAATATGTCGTACGCTAGCGGTTACAAAATCGAATTAGAAGAAAATGTGAAAATCGAAAACAATTATACCAACAGAATTTTTACGTCGTTTTATATAAATGTGATTTGTTTATTAATACATATAATTGCTGTTAATGACTGAATTTAATGATAGGTTGATTGTAAAATGAGGTTACAAAGTGAAAAAAAAAATGTTCTTTCATAAAATTTCGCAATATAATAAAATTTATTACGAAAACTATTAAAAATCTAAAAACTATCATCAACATTCCAATTAACGATTCATAATTTCGTTTTAACAATGATTAAATTGTTATGGAATCCGAAAATAAAATTACGAGGGGGGATCGAATAAAAAGGTTGAAAAAAATGTTTCACTTCTTAAAAATCACATTGATGGAACCAAATATCACCGGATCTCATTATTTAAAGAGAGGTATGTCCTGTAAAAGGGATGAAAGTACGTTGTTTTAGCATCCTTTAACCTCTAATCGAAAAAATAATTTTTTTCTCAACATTCCAGATCGTTTGCGTACAAAATGATCTGGCAACGTTCCAGGTTTCTTTATTATCAACTTTCCCTCGTATAAAATTAGCCCCCTACTCTATTAGTTAATTTTTTTAGGGGGTGGGAGTGGATGAACAAAATGTAGTATGACTGAAATTATAATCTAATCAAATCAAACAAGATTAAACTACCTGGAGGGTTCAAATATAAACGTACAGACACATTTACAGTTTTTCTAGACCAGTATCGAAGATTTCCTCGGCATATGCCGCACAAACTCCTTTGAATTTTTGACCACCAAGTGGTTTTATAAGTGGTCCAAATAAGTAGAAGTAGCTGGGTGATAAGTCCGAAATATAGAAGGGATTGATTGTCTTTAGACGACATCTTGCTTTCTGGAGTATAATAATTTCCAACAGCGCATATTTTTGCTCAAAGTTCAACAGTTTCCAAAGGATTTTCTTGTTTTTAATGCCTTCCCAAAAAACAAATGATAATACGTTGTTAACAGCTAACACGATAACCGATCATGTTCGAACCGCCCTCGTATATATTATTCCAATAATTGAAATTTATAATTTTTTTTATTTTGAATTGATAAGAATTGAAGAACATTTTTACTGTAACCTAACGACGTAATTTATTTTTTCTTATGAGTTTCCGTTGAAATTTTATAATCAAAATGGTTGTTGTCGAAGCGTCTCATCATTCTTATAGGAAATTAGAGGGCGATTTGACGAAAGACACAATTCGCAAGAAAAAAAATTAATTTCAATTCTACACCCTTGTATACAACGAACTTATTTAAACTATTTCAAAAAATTATTTTTTTTTGGTTTGTCTGAAATTTATTTTACGTTTATTTTTTTTAAATTTCGGATCAAAAATCAATCGGAGAAAGCCAAATCAGGTTTTCCAATTATCGTGTTTTTTTTATATTAGTATTACTACGAGGGTTGTACCAAAAGTTTACTATTATTACTAAATAACCTGCAGCTAATCCGTTGAGGAAGCTTGACGCGCGGAGATGATTATCGCCGGAGGCAAAGTCCGGGCTATACGAGGACAAAATATCTTCTAGTCGACATCTTTGTTTGAATTTCTTCAAATTATGAGAAAATTTGTCTTTCGTTAAAACGCTCTCGTAAGTTTATACAGTGAGGTCCTTTATTAACTTTTCGAATTATTTTAGGACCTTGTGGTACGTGTACCGTCAACTGAATGATAATTATAAGCGGTGTTTCAATCAAAAAACCTGAAAACCATTTTAGACAAAGGCTAGTGACTAAACTCTTCTTCTGCATTATTGCAAACGAGTCTATTTGACATCTTTTGGATACCTTAACGTCTTCTAACTACTTTTCTACTTCGCGATTAATAATGGGAAACTTATGGGAAAAATAAATCTCGTCAAAAAAAAACTTGATATAATTAACGTTCGTAACGTGTATCACATTGTATGAAAATCGTTATATTTTTAATACATTAGTCAAAACGGAATCGTCATCATTTTTATTTAATTTTGTAAATATAACTAACCGCCAGCACTGTTTCGGTTACTACTGTATATTTTATTGTCTAGTACCGAATAATCTTAATAAGAATTCATTTTTTTCTTTAAAAAATTCCAGTACAAAAAAATTAAATCCAGAAGAATCGAACGAGAATATCATAAACAGTCTATTTGAGGTTGGGCAACCATTAAACACCTTTTACATCCACTTTCCTTCATCTCAATACCTTTTCGTTTATTTATCTTTATAGAGTTTTATTCTTAGTTTAACGATTCTTATTCATAAATCCTTTTTTAGTTCTTCTACTCGATCTAGATCTTGTTTTCCTCTGCCTTGTCTTTTATTTCTCTACCAAAGCCATTTCCTTCAATTAGTTTCTCTTATATTTATTGTAGTCACTCTAGATCTTGTTATTCTTTGCTTTCTACTTCCTTTTTCTCTTTAAGCCATTCTATTGAATGTCTTCTCTTTAGTGTTTCACTTTTAATCATTCTAGATCTTGATTTTCTTTGCTTTCCTATGCCTTGTCTTTTCTTTCCCTACTTAAGATATTTCAACCAATTTCAACCAATTTTTTCTCTTATATTTATTGTAGTCCCTCTAGATCTTGATATTCTTTGCTTCAATTCCTCGTGCTTTCTTCTTCCATTTTCTCCATGAATCAATTCATTCAATCTCTTTTCTTCTCTTTAATGTTTCATCTTCTGTCCTTCTAAATCTCCATATTCCTTGCTTTCCCTGCCCTTCTTTTTCTACCTAAGCCGTCCTGTTCAATCTCTTTTCTTTTCTTTAGTGTTTCACTTTTAATCATTCTAGATCTTGATTTTTTTCAGTTCCTCGTGCTTTTTTCTTCAGTTTTCTCCATGAATCAATTCATTAAATCTCTTTTCTTTTCTTTAATGTTTCATCTTCTGTCATTCTAATTCTCGATATACCTTGCTTTCCACTGCCCTGTCTTTTCTTTTCCTACCTAAGCCATTCTGTCCAATCCCTTTTGTTTTCTTTAGTGTTTCACTTTTAATCATTCTAGATCTTGATCTTGTAGTGTTTCATTCTAGTCCTTGCTTCCCCCTGAATCAATTCATTATCTTGTTATCTCCCGCTTTCTCCTACCTTTTTCTCCGTTATTGCATATCTATTCGTCTCTTAGTGTTTCATATCTACTACTTTCGCTATATTTATTTTCATTAGCACTAGATTAGAATTATTTTTCGTGTTATTATTATTAATCTTTTCTTGTTTTTTGATTTCAATAGTTTCTCATTGCCACATGGCTCTATCTTTATCATTCTATTTTTATACTATTCTTCGCATCTCATATTTTTGCTTTTTAGTGCATTATCAATCTACTATTTGAGTACGCTACTTACTAGAATCGATATTGGTTGGTATCAAAGAAAAAAGAGAAAACTTTTTGGAATATTTTGAAACGAAAAACGAAAAAAAATCAAACTATGTCAATATTTACTTTGTCTTTTGAATATTTTTGTAGGTAATTCTTCAAGAAGAAAAAATTATCGTGGAAAAGAGTTTCCAAAGATGATACCAAAATAAACACCTGAACAATTCAAGCGAAATTTCCCAGAAAATTTTCCTGAAAAATCGAAATATTCACATTTTTATCATAATTAACGCGAGTTTCGTTATTTTTTGAAAAACACGTTTCACGATCAAGTGGCTTACAAAATCACCTGATTTATCATCAATTAATTTTTTTCTTTGGTGGTACAAATTTGAAACGAGACGGTTTCGAATGAAATAAACAGCAGTCCAATCATAATGCACGATGTTAATTATGAATCATTTGTTGAAACTTCTTCTTCTTTTTAAAAAATAAAGTCGATCAAGCAATTATAATAAATGATACGATCTTTTCGTGTTTTTTGCGCGAGAAATTCATTTTTTTTTTTTGGAAATAATAAACTAAGAACAATTATAAAACTACAGGATTAAAAATTTCGGCACATCAATTATCGAAATAATCGAAAATATGGACCACAATTTGGAGTTTAAATGAATTAAAGGGAAAAAATAATCAAACTTGGATTTACAATTTTCTTAATTATGTGATGTTACGAAAAAATAATATTTTTAATTCGAGAAATTTCGTTTGAAAATAAGTAGGATACTCGAAAATGTATGTAGTGAACATCGGTTTTTATAAACCCAAAAACCTTTAATGAAAATATACTTTGGAATATTTTGAAAAACTTTTGATACTAGATAATGTAAAATATATATTTTTCTCAATACTTTTCGTAACATTTTTTGGCTACATAGGGAGTATAATTTTCATTTGTCTATGGTCTAAATATAGAGTATGTATTGAACATCATATAACAGCTAAAATATTATTTTTTCATTCAGTATATACTATATCTTTCAAATGTATAGTTTTTCATAATTTTTTTGCAAAAAAAATGTATAAAATTTGTTGATAGACGGCGCTTAAATGTAAAAAAAATAAAAGATAATGTAAGGAATTATGAAGACAAATATACGTCCAAATGTTTAGTTGTCTTATTTTTTTCCGACCTGGTCTCGTTGCTCGTTGCAAAATTACAATTTTCCAATCTACACCCCTTCGTTTTGAACCACAAATTTGTACGAATACTAAACAAATCAGTGTAGCCGTAGCCTTTATGGAGTTGATTTATTGCGCGCACGTGTTTCTACGCGGTCAAGCGCCTTTTCAAAATGGCAAAAAAGACGTTCCGGTTTATCTTTTTCATAAAAAATAAATGACAATATAAAAAAAAACTGATTAAGAGATTTGTTGTGAAAAATGTTTGATTTTGCAATAAAATGTTAGTTTAGTTATTTAATAACCACACCTCGTATTTTATATCAATAATTATAGAATAATAATAAAACAAAAATTGAGTCAAAAGCCCTGCTAAGATCATTAAAAACCACCAATTTACATAAGTTGTTTCGAAAAGTTTATAAACTTACCCAAAGATTAATGCCAGCAAAATTTCGATCCGAATCGGTCCCATTTGGTAATTACCATTTACCATTAATCACTTACTCGAACCGAAATATTCGAACCATTTCCATTTAACGATCGTGCGGTTGCCGTACCACATTTATCACTTACATTAAGGCATACGTCACACAATCATCCCCATAGCACAGACTTGTTAGTCCACTACGTTAGAGTAACCTCAAGCCTGTACTTGTCGTTTCTAGGGAACTAATTTTCCGAAAAAAATTAGCTTAACCCAACAGCCTCGTCCTCATAGTTAAAGAAAATCTCAACAGATTACTCAGAAAGTCATTTGAATGATAATCGAGTCTACAAGTAACTGAAAAATTAGATTTTCACGGAATTAAGACATAAAATCATGATAAATAATCACGAAAAACTTATAAAAAAGTGAAAAATTTAATAAACTTGATGTTTCTATTAAAAATAATTTGTTTTAATTAAAAAACTTCAAGTGCTAACTCCCCGAATCAACGTCTAATTGAGGTGTCAGAGCCTCAATCTGCCTACTCCCTGATCTCAAAAGACGATGTCATGAAATGACGGTTTAATGATACTTTACAGCGCCTCCAACTCTATTGATATCAACAAAACTTTTTGAAAGAGAGAGCAGCTTAAATATCTAATTTTGATTAAATTTAGAAAAAAAAATAATTTTTTGAACGCGTATCTAATTTTTAGTAAAACTTGTTAAACCGAGTACCCCAAATATGCGAGCTGTTCTGAGTGATCTGCGATTTGGTGAAAAAATTATTGAAATGATGAAGTTGAAGGAGATTTTCTAAAAACTACGAGTCCTTATTGTATCTAGGGATAACCACGTGATCTCACAAGATAGTTACACACACATATATACAATGAAAATATGAAAAATGTATTTAAAAAAAGTTTTCGCTGCTGCTCCTCCTCCTTCTGCTTTTTCTTCTTCTCCTCCTACATTTTATCCAATTTTTATTTAATCTAAATCCATTTTCAATAATAAGAATTGAAAACGTAAAAAATTGACTTTGTTTAAATCCCGAATCAATTTTCATTAATCTCTCTAGAAAATGGAATAAATTTTGAAATTTGGGTAAAGTAAATATTTAGAAGTGGGGCTCCATCCCAAAATTACTACTATTGTGTCAAATTTTTAACTGATTTGTCTGTTGAACATTTTTCGACTATTTGTCATCATCGAAAGAGGGAGGGGGTGGGTTCTTGAGGGCCTAACCCCAGGTGGGGTCCGAGGGCACAGCCCCCAATGTAAATAATGTCGTGATGTACGTGATATTATGTCGAAATACGGCGTAATTTAATGTAATTGTTGATTTTTTCCCATCACTCCTTAAAAAAATGTTTCCCCCACTTCTAAACATTTAGCGAAATTTGAGAAAAAAAATTACTGAAATAATAAATTTCTGATGAATGATTTCATTGGAACATTAATTTTGTTATTGAATACAATTATTTCGATATAGTAATAAAATTTCAACAAAAAATCATTTAGTGGTCCAATTTTTTGATTCAATTTTATCACATTGAATACTTTTCACGATAAGCGGAGATCCTCTTCTTCACGACGATCCTAAATAATTGAAAACTAAAAAAATTCTAAACTCACACAATAAATAACAAAATAACAAGTTTTGTAAAAATTGTAAAATATTCTAATTCAGGTAATAAACTTAAATGCTCAAAATGTGAATTTTAAACCTTATCAAGAATTAAATTATTATCCACGCATTAATTTACCAAAAAGGTATTTATTTTACGAAAATATGGAAAATAATACTGAAGAATGTCAAATTTATAAATACAAAGCAAGTTTTTTTTTCGAAAATATATGACCCGTGTTATTTTATTAGAAATTTCTTTAAAAGAAATGAAATTCCGAGGTTAGAAACTTTTGAAATATTGAATGTTTGTATAAATCCATATCGAGATGTTATTTTTACAAAACTTTGTATTTTCGTTATTTACCACAACAATCGCCTACCTTTTATGCAATCGCAATTTACGAATTAAATCGAACACTAAAATGAAACGAACACTAAAATCTGTAAGAAAACTAAAGAAATTACCAACAAAAGCCTAAATACCACAAACGAACAATAAAAGATATTTTTAAATCAATTAGATTCAATTTTTTTTATTTTTTTATTTTGCCTGAAAGCTATGGTTTATGAAAAAATTAAATTTGCATATATTCAAGTTGTTATCAAAAAAACTTGTGTAAAATTATTTGATATTTTTAATATATGATCAACACTGTATATAAAGACCATTCATAGATATTTAAAAAAAAATAAATTCAATCAATTTTTAGTTTACCTATAATAGTGAAGTAAGTAAAAAATATCTAATTCTCAAATTTATTTTCATATATCATACTTAATTGCCGAACATCCTGTATACACAAAATTATTTTCGTTATAAAGATGATAAAAACATCCATCTTGAATGAAAATGATTCACCACTAACACAAAATTATATAAAACTTCTTTTTTAAAAAATTCGATTTTGTATAAAAATATCCCCTGTATAAAATAAAACCTAAAGATATTTTCATTATTTGATACATTCATGTACTCGTCACTAAAGAAATAAAAAATCAAATCTATACGTAATGTATAAAAAAACTTGTATACTACTTGATATAGAAAGTTAAAGTATAAAAAAAAATTTGTCGCTTTGGTATGATTTAAGAATATTTATTAATTTTAAATACGCAGATTTATAAATAAATAATTAATAAACAAAAATAAAAGTATTTAAAAATTAATAATAATTATTTGTAAACTAAATTTAAATTCAAATGCCGTGACATTTTCACAACACGCACAATTTCATAAGATGTCTACCACATATAACCTCACATTTTACGTTTTATCTATAGAATTAAAAAAAAAGTCACAGCGTCACTTCCATCTTGAGATCTAATAAGCAACTGACGATATAGTTGCCCTATACCAAAGCATTGGCACGGGCGACTAGATTTATAAACAACTGTCAAAAATCCATAGAACATTAGAATAATTTATAAATATTTGAAAACACTTTCCGCTAAAATTTCGAAAATGTTGAAACTATTTAGGAATTTAGAAAGAATATTTTCTCCTGATTCCATATATGTATTTTTCTTGATGATTGATAAAGTTTTAAAAAAGTTATTAGTATTATAAAGTTTCGTATAAAAGGTGTGATGGAGTCCATGATGTGTTCTATCTTTTATAATAATTTTCAAATGAATATTCTGGAAAGTTATTAATTAAATAAACGAAATTAACCGAAAAAAAAATTATATCAAAAATATCGATTTATTACATTAAACTTGATATTTTTTATAAAAAATTTGTTTTTCAATGTAAAGTTAACGTTGTAATCAATCAAGTTGGAACTCGAGTTACATGTAGAAAATTCTTGAAGGACTTTTTATAAAAACGCAATTGTATCAAATATCATAAACACTGTATCAGCATTTATTTTATTATAAATAAGACTTTTGTAAACAACTTAATAATGTTTATAATTAGTTCGCTCTTGAGATTAACTGTATTCATTGAAATATTGTAAAATAAATTTTTTAAAAATAAATTTCGAAAACCGAAATTTATAAGTGGCGCAGTCATTCGGATTAGTGCGGTCGCGATTTTTCACGCAAAGTGCGATAAAAAATTCCGACTACGTACTTCAGTACAGCAACACTAGACCTAAGTGTTCAACGAGGAACTTCAAGACTTCAGATAGCTGTAAGTACCAAGTTTCCTTATTATTTTTATTCCTTTTTATTATCCATCCTTATCAAAACTTTGAATAAGGAAGAGATAATTTAGAATATTAATTTTATGAACGATTTAGATACGTTATTGAATACATTTAGTATTTACTTAAATTTACTAAACTTAAAAGAGAATCCAGATTATACAAGAATGACAACTTCAAATTCGAAAACCCTAAATTGGGAACTATTCAAACTTAAATTAGAAAATATTAAACCATATGATGGAAATAAAAATACATTAAATAAATTCATAAATAGATGTGAGTACTTAATACTCGGTTTATAATGATCAAGATATTTATAAACATATTGTATTAGAATGTATACAAGAGAAATTAATCGATAAAGCTGAATTGATGGTAGGAAATAGGATAGAATTAAATACTTGGTTTGAATTGAAAGAAGCGTTGATACAATTTTTCGCGGACAGGCGCGATTTAGATTGCATTTTACAAGAATTAACTAGAACAAGATCGTTTAAAAATGAAAATCTGATAGCTTTCGAAAATAGACTTCAATTGTTAAAAAGTCAAACTATACAAATAATTAGTAACAATTTAAATTTAAGTGAAATTGACAAGAGGTGTCAAATAAATCATTGCGAAAAGTCGGCCTTGAACACCTTTATAGCAGGATGTTCAGGTATTATACGCAATAATATGTACTTAAAAAAGCCTAACTCTTTAGAGGATGCTATGGCTTATGTTGATGAGTTTGAAAATTCTGAAAAACTTTACGGTCAATTTTATGAGCCCAGATTTAAAAATAACAATAATAATAATGATGTCCAAACGAATAAAATAAGAAATAATAACCAATATAGAAATAACCAACATAGTAATTATAATTCCTTTTACCGACAATCTTACAATAATAATTATAACAGATATAATAACAATAATAATAATTATAATAATAATTTTTCTAGTCAACCATTAAATGTAAATGCCATGCCACAAAGAAGGCAAAATTACCCGACGAATGCACAAGTATTTGGTCCCAGGAAAAATGTTTTCCGTCCGAACCAAATAATACATGTAAATCGATTGCCAAGACCAGAACTGATGTCTACGAGAAATTTTTCTGATAAACCTAGTAGACGCGTAAATATTAATAATAATCATAATAATAAAAATAATAATGCAAACAATAATAGATATTTCCAATCACGAAATGAACCAAATTTTACATCTGTAGAATTATACAATAGTAATTATAAAAATAGTGAAGAAGAAGAAGAAGTAATTGATTTTCAACATTTGTTCGAACGTGATGAAAATAATGATCGAATAGAAAATTTTCGAAAAGAGCCTCGGGAAAAAGAATCAAAAACAGAAGAAATAAATTTTACTCCTAATGATGCATTAACATATTTTGAAAATTTTATAGAATCTAACGAGTCAAAACCTAGTGAAAAAATAATTGAAATAAATTTTACATCTAATAATTCATCACCAAAAATTCAAAAATTAATAAAAATGAAAGAATCAGAATGAAATCATTGTAAAGAAATAAATGAACAATTAGAACTAGATCTCAGTAAATTATTTGAGGAAGAAGAGAAAGATAAATTAAATGTAACAGAAAAGAATTCAGAAGAAAATATTATAATGGTAGAACAAATGAATAATGATACAAAAGGAGAAGTAGAATTAAACGTAGAATTAAACTATACAGGATTAGATAAAATAAAAATGAATGAAAATGATAATGTAATTGAAGTAAAAGAAAATATAATAGAATTAAATAGAAAAATGAATGAAATAAATAATGATATGACAATGGACGAAAAAGATATAAATGATGTTATAAAAATAGATAATGATATATTAGAAAAAGAATATTATGTTATAAAACCTGAATTAAATACAAATATATTAGATATACAGAATCAAAGTGATATCATTGATAAAAGAGAAATAAATAATGAAAATGACGAAGTTGAGATTAATTATGAAACAATTAACAAAGAATTTGATAGAAATAATAATGAAATAAGTCTAAAATATTTCAATAGAAAATAAAATGCGATATTAAATGAAAAGATAATTGAAAAACTATTTTGGAAAAATAAATATTATCATTCATTAAAATGGTATGCAATCCAAGAAATTATAAAATGGATTTTTATACAAAGACCTTTCTTTCTTTTTTATTGTTATGTTATAAGAATAGATAAGATTTAGAATCAATAGATAATTAATAAGTAAAATATAAAAAAAATTAGTAAACTTTGAAAAAAAAAACTATAATAATAAAAACTTATTATTAATTAGAATATATATAAGAAATTTAATAATATAATTCATTACTTTGCTTATTTAACTAATGAAAAAGAAGAAATTAATATAAAAATTTAAATTATAATCAGTGTAACACAAATGAAACGTTTAAGACAATTTATATAATTTTAAATGAACCTCTTAAAGTTTATCCTGTAGAAAGAAACCAATATGAAATTCACAACTTTAACTATTTGAAAAAAGATAAACAAATAATTAACGAAAATTATGATTGGCGCAAATATAAAATAGATATAAGTAAATTAATCAAAACAAACCTATGAGTTCAGAAGACGTAGAAAACTTTATTAATAATTGTGAATTGTGTTAAATGAATAAATATAATATAAACCCTTCAATTAAATTTGATTTAATATATTGATGTTATTAAGATAGTAGATCAAGTTAAAAGATAATTGTACTATTGAACTGTTAAACGGACATTCTGGTAAAAATTGTGTTGTTAGTGAAATTGATCTTCAAGAAACTATATTAGAACAAGTAACAAATAATGAACTTTTAGTGATTCCAAGATCAGAAACTGAAGTGATATCTAAATGTGTTTCAGACCGCTATTTTAAAATCAGTGATCCATCAATTGTAAAAATTCCAAAAAACTGTAGTATCCAAATAGAAAGTGAAATTTTCTCAACCAATATACAAATTAAAAAGGGAAATCGATAATATTACCAAAATTAAATTTCAAATTTTTAAATAATCAAATTTAAAAATCTCCTAATTTAACCAATATAGATTTTGATAAATTATATAAAATTAATAAAATTGCTAGAAACATAAAACCAATTCATGAAATTTACAATCCGCCAAGCCATGTATCAATTGGATTATTTACTATAACAATAATTTGTATAATTTTAATATTTTGGTTAATTCGTAAATATAAAAATAAATTTGTGAGAAAACAGAAAATTGAAGAAACGAAAAAAGAAGACATCAAATTAGAAGAAAGAAGAAAACAAGAGATGAAAAATACCTCCGTCATTTTTCATTCTTAGGGATGGAGGAGTTACATGTAGAAAATTCTTGAAGGACATTTTATAAAAACGCAATTGTATCAAATATCATAAAGACTGTATCAGCATTTAATTTATTATAAATAAGACTTTTGTAAACAACTTAATAATATTTATAATTAGTTCGCTCTTGAGATTAATTGTATTCATTGAAATATTGTAAAATAAATTTTTTAAAAATTAATTTCGAAAACCGAAATTTATAAGTCTCGTCGTGTATTTGTATACAGAATTAAAGAAGGATTTTAAATGTATAAAGGGACGTTTTGTTATATTAATGGGGATAAAAGAAATGATAGGAAATAAAAAAAAAATATATTTTGTATTCTATATTGTTTGTATTTTATATTTTTAACTAATTACGCCATATGTAATTTCATATCTAGACGTCTACATATTTTTAAATCACGTTCATTAAGAAGAACAGGGTGTTTAAATGTTGTACATGATACAGGGTGTTCTTTGTGCAAAAAAAAAAACTATACATTTGTTTATAGTTTTATATACAGGAGATGAACCATATATCCAGGTACATGAAGTTAATTATAATGCCAAAAGAAGATAAATAGGGAAAGTATTTGAAGTGTTTTTGATAAAATTAGGGAAAAAAGAATAAATACAAGACACAGGTGATTATAAATTAGGATGAATACGAGGGTGATGAACAAAAGGGATTGAACTAACTTAGAAGAATAATAGTGGTAGCAAGTGGAAAGAAATCTGAAGAATTGAATAAAATAACATATACGGAGGACGAAGAAGATGTAAACTCATAGTTCTTGAAGTTAAATGACTGCAAAGTCATTAATCCATTGTTCGAAAAGGGGAATCTGTTGTGGGGGGTAATATTTATCGGTTAATGAAAAAAAGAAAACCTATGAAGAAATTATGCAAAAACAACCGCATTTGGGTGAGAACAAAGTATTTTTTTCATGAAAACAATGCATCAAACCACAAATGTTTTCACCAAATGTTCGAAATCAATAAATTGCTACTACAATAAACGTAATCACCAGATTTAATTCATTCGGATTAATTTTTGTGACTAAAATTGAAAAAAATTATAGAGCAGTGAATGATTTAGAAAATTTACGGCGACGAAGAAGTAATTTCGGCACTTAACAGGTATTTGGAATAACAGAAGAGTATCGAAAAGTATTTTTCCAAAATTTTTGTATTTTCTTGCAAGTACTTCTCGAACTACCCTTATATTAGGGAGAAGCTTTTGAAAAAAAGAAATTTTGTTAAAAAAATTGTTTACTAGAACGATGTGTTAGTTATCTGTAGTAAAGTATGGGGAAAATGTATTTAATAGGGCCCCCCTAAATACGTCGCTGGAACTAAAAGAACACGTGAAAAGTTGGAAAAAAAGAGAAAAAAGTTATAAATGCGATTACAAAGTAAAAGAAAGAGAAAAAATTCACTGCTTATAGATATTCAAAGGTAATTTTTTTCAAGAAAATGATTTTTTTTATTTATAACCCAAATTACATTTTGAAAATTACTAATTTTTTTTGGTTATCTATTTTTAGAAAGCTTAAATACCTTTAACGTTTTAATAGTTTTATATAATAACTTAGAGACGTTTCAATGAATTTAATTTTTATCAAAAGATTTTAAAAAAATGACGGGATTTACTCAACTACGCCACTGGATGAAAACATGAGTGAAGAAATGAGTAGAAAACACGGAAAAAATTGAAAAAAGGGGAGAAATGAAAATAAACGGAAAAAACATTTCCAAATATTTCAAATAAAAGTAGAAGGGTCGTTTTATTGAATTATAACCTAATTTTTTTCCAAAAAATATCAAATTCACTCAATAATCTGTGGGAATCCACTAACTACGCCACTGGACGAAAAGCAGGACTCAAGAAACATGGAAGAAAAAGGATAATTAAGGGAAGAATAAATTTTTAGATATTTCAAGAGAAAAATCGACGTTTTGTTTTATATCTAAAATGAGAGACACTTTATCGAATTTTGACCAAGATTTCGCAGAACTGAAGAAATTAGTACAAAAAAACGACTCAGTAGCCCGTGGAAACTCGTCGACTCCGTCACTGGATTGGAAGAGGACTCAGGAAACATGTAAAAAAGGCAGAAAATGTGGAAATAAGGGGAAAATATGTGGAAAATCGAAAATAAGATATTCTTTATGGAAATATAACCTAAATTTTCAATGATTGAAAAAACTAGAAGGAAAAATGTGAAAAGGGGGAAATTTGCAATTTATTTAAAAAAATCGTATTTACTCCCTAACTACGCCACTGTACGAAAAGCAGGACTCATGAAACATGGAAAAAAAGTAGAAAAAAGGGAAAATTCTAGGAAAAATAAATTTTTAGATATTTCAAGAAAAAAATCGACGTTTCGATTGTTTCATATCAAAATGAGAGACTTTTTACAGAAATATAATCTCAATTATGCAAAAATGGGGAAACTAGTCCAAAAAATTGTAAAAAAGGGAAATTTTCAGTGTTTAAAGTTTTATGGGAATTTTTATATCTTTTATATAAAAAATGAATTTCGTTTTATCGATTTTTTTTCAAAATCATCAAGTCATTCATTAACTTGTGATACGACACTAACTACGCCCCTGGCTTGAAGAAAAAATAAAGGAACAAGTAGAAAACACGTACAAATGTAAAAAAAGGGGAAATTTTCAGTTTCGACAAGTATTTTATGAATTTTAATACTTTTTATGAAAAAAGGTTGACATTTAGAATTGTAAATGAATTTTTTCAAAAACACGAATTCACTTAGTAGCCTGTGCGAATTCCATAACTACGCCCCTGGATTGAAAGCAGGACTCAAGACACATGTAAGAAAAATAAGAAAAAGTGAAAAGAGAAAAAAAGACATTTTCAGTTATTTCAACAAACACTGAGATTTTAATTGTGTTAAAATAAAAAATAAGAAACTTTTTATAGAAAAATAACCTCAATTTTACAAGACTGAAGAAACTCGTTAAAAAAATAATAAAAAAAAAGAAATATTTTCGAATATTTGAAGTATTTTATTAATTTTATTTGTTTTGTTGTAAAAAATTGATGTTTCATCGAATTATATCTATTTTTTTTTTTTTTCAAAAATACCGATTTTAATCAGTAACCACCTCACTAACTACGCCACTGGCTAAAGAGAAATGACAAAATGAGTAGAAAATACAGAAATAAATAGAAAAAAATACATTTTCAAATATCTCCAAAAACATGTACGTTGCAAGTATTTTATATAACAATTAAATAACATTTCAACAAATCATAACTTAATAACTTAAGTTTTATCGAAAAACGTGAATTTTATTACAAAAAAAAAACATTATAGTAAACAACAAACGTTGTACACTACATTTTTTCAACGACTTAAATATATAAAAAAACTCGATAATTCTCCTTAAAAACTGGCAAATTAACAGGGAAAAATCGATAGTTTTATCCACAAATATTGAAATAACATTTTAATAAATTATAATCAAAAATTTTACAAAAAACCTCAAATTGATCACAAAAAGAAACCACTATAGTGAAAAAACAAAAGTTGAAAATAATATTTAATATGATACAAATACACGAATTATATATCGAATTCGTATAAAAATATCTCGTTTTCTCTACATATTGTACACTACATTTTTTCAACGACCTATAACTCTATAATTCACTTAAAAACTGATAAATTAACAGCGAAAAATCGATTATCATATTAAAATAAATCTTGTTCCACGACAACAGGTTCTCCAAATCTGGCGATTTTCGATTTAGTCGTTTCCAATTCAATTTGCACTTTTTTCCTTATATAAAAAATGGGACAATCCCTACTAGTGCACAATATCTCTTCGAATAACGAACCCTGACACCTCTGACATTCTGTAAACAAGGAAGCGTATCTATTTTCCAACATACGGTGATGGCTCAATTCCTGTTGGTAAATGTTGGATTCCTTCGGTTTGCAATAACCACAAACGGCTTCTAGTTCGTAATCTTTCGTCAATACCGATTTGCAGCCGACGCAAACTTCTTTTTTCTTGGTAAATGCCGCCAAAGCGCCCACTTTCGAAGTCACCATCGTTTTACTTCTCGTATGTTCACCTTTCAATAATATCGATTCGGCGTTATCGCCCAAAACCGGTTGAAAAATCCTTATCAAAGGTTTCGATAATTGATTTTCCAGATAATATTTCGAATCGATGGGGATGTTGTTTTCCAATACATATATGGGGTCTTCGGCTTTTTCGAACGCTTTCGCGTTTTTCGTACCGGCGACTATGACGTAAGGGATGCGATCGCCTAATTTGGGCGCGTTTCCGGGATCCCTTTTCGTTATTTTTTTGGCCAGTTCGACGTGCGCCTGTTTGGCGGCATAATCGTTCTTCGTCAATTCCTTGGTGATGACCAATTGGGAGACATCGACGTTGTTTTGTAACAGATCGGATATCACTTGTTTGGCGTAATCGACGGCGCCCTCCGGATCTCTGTTTATGAGGAGTTTTTGTAAGCACGTGCCTATGATGTCGGCCACTAAAGTGCAATTGTCGCGACGCACCGTTTCGATACCCTTGCAATCCATTTTGTCGTATTTCTTCGTGTTCGTCCAATAAAGTCCGGCGTATCTGGAAATTTAATTTCATTAATAACGCGCCTCGTATGTTTAAAAAAATTCTCTTTCGTCGAATTATATTAAAAATGTCAAAAAAAAATGGTAAAAACGATTATTAAAACCGGTTTCCCAACAAACCAATAAACATTTTCAAAATTTGGCAATTCTTTTAAATGTTCCGGGGTTGTTCTGTTTGTTAAAAAAAAATTATTTTTTTCATAAAACTTGCGAAAAATACTTAGAGCAGCTCACTTTCAAATAATCGCGATTATAACCATAATTATGAGTTGTTTAAAATTTGTTCTTATTCTAGAATATTGGTTCCCGAAAAAAAATATATTTTTTCGAAATTTCAAAAAAAATTAATTATGTTAATCAACTAATATCAAACTGCCATTTCAATTGCGAGAAATCGCTATTATATGGATTGTTATAAATTGTTCGACGATTTTCGAGTTTCTTCGAAGTTGTTCTTCGATTTTAGAGGTTATTCTATGTTATTAGACTTCGTTCCTGAACGGCGTAGGAGTGAGAACAAAACTTGTAGAGAAAATTGGAACAAAACTTATGACAATCTGCAAAATCGCGATATCTTGAACATGCAGCACTAAAACTGGGTTTTTTTCAATTTTCTTCGAAATTTTTGTTCTCAGTCCGTTTTAGAACAAAGATGAACAAACCCAGAACAACCACTAAAATTGAAGAAAAACACAACAATCGCGAAAATCGAAACTTTTAAAATGTTGCTTTAAAATCCGGATTTTTTTTCAATTTTTTTTAGAAGTTTTGTTCTCAACGCTATATTATTCTAAAAATAGTAAAACAAACCTAAAACCACTTAGAACAATCTACAAAACCAAGGAAAAAGCTAGAACAAATGCAAAAATTGCGATATCTTGAAAATGCAACACAAAAATCTTTTTTTTTTTTCTTCAATTTTTTCACAAGTTTAGTTCTCAATCCTATATTATTCTGAAAAAATGTAGAACAAACCGAAAACAACTTATAACAACCAACAAAACCAAGAAAAAGCTAGAACAAAAGCAAAAATCGCGATACCTTGAAAATGCAGCTCAAAAATCTTTTTTTTTTCAACTATTTCACAAGTTTTGTTCTCAATCCTATATTATTCTGAAAAAAAGGAGCACAAATCGAAAGCAACTTATAACAATCAATAAAATCGAGGAAAACAATACCAGAACAACTCAAAACAACCGCGAAAGTAGCGATACCTTAAAAATGCTACTCTAAAACCGAATTTCTCTTTTAAATTGCTTTAAAAGTTTTGTTTTCAACCTAATGTTGTTCGGGAACAAAGTAGAGTAAACGTAAAACAACTTATAACAGCCAATAAAATCGGAAAAACCAAAACAGCCGGGATAATCGCGATACTTTGAAAATGGTGCTCTTAAACTAGCTTTTTTTCAATTTGCTGCAAATGTTTCGTTCCCAGTCCGATTTGGTTTTGGAACAAAGTAGAAGAAACTAAAACACGCCACTAAAATTGAAGAAAAAGCCAGAACAATCGCGAAAATCGCGATACCTTGAAAATAATACTCTAAAACCAGGTTTTTTTTCTCAATTTGTTTCGAAAGTTTCGATCCCTGTCTTACGTCGTTTTGGAACAAACTAGAAAAATTCATTGAAATCGAGGAAAAGCTAGAACAACTCAGAAAAACACAAAAAAAAATCGCCACTGCTTGAGTGTAAGGTGCTAACCACGAAATTCTTTTTGTAAAATTTGTGACAAATTATTTATTTTCGACACTATATTTTGGAACAGTATAGAACCAACCTAGAACAATGGCGACACATTGAAAACGCGAAGCTACATATAAAAAATCGTTAATTTTTCCCATTTGTCTTAAAGGTTTCAATCTCACCGTTATGTTAGATTATAGAGCAAAAAGGAACAAACATAGAACAACTTAGAACAATAGTCAGATTGGCGATATCTTAAAAATTTCTTGCTGTAGATCAATAATCGTTTATTTTTTAATATTTTTACAAGTTTCATTCTCAGCCTTATACCGTTATGGAACAAAGTAGAACAATCTTATAAAAGCCACTAAAATCGAGGTAAAAACCAGAACAACTCATAGTAACAACTCAAAAATCATTTTTTTTTGAAATTTTCATTTTCAGTCCTATGAACAACTTACAAAATTCGATCGTTTCAACTATTCAAGGTGTTAAACAGAATCTAAAGTTTGGTGGACGCGCTAGTTACAAATTTCCTTTGGATTTGTTTTTATAAGATATTTACATTATGTTGTGATTGTTTTTTAAAGAGACGATTCGAAGTGAAAAAAAGTAGTGGAAAAGCAGAAATTCAGATTGAAATACGGGGCGTTTCAAATAGAACAATTCCAACAAGACTCACCTTTTTTTATTGATGAGTAAGTATGGATAATAAACCTTTTCAAATTCCAATTTTATGGGCGATATGAATTTCTTGCTGACCAATTCGGCGGCTTCCTGTCCCAATTCCATGCTCCTCTCCAACGAAACCACCTTGAAATTAACCATAACCGAATCCGTATCGCCGTAAATAACTTTAGCATCGGCCTCGTAACCATTTTCGATTCTATAATGTTGTTCGACTTCCTGTTTGGTTTGTTCGATCATAGTTCTACCGTAGGCAGTTACGCTACCGGATATTTCCAAACACGGTAATTTACCGACTTGAGCCCCCGTAAAACCGTACACGGAATTCGCCGAAATTTTATAAGCCAATTGTCTACCGTTCAAAACCGTCCTCACTACGGGATCTTCTTCGTTTTTCAACAGGGCTTTAGTTTTCTTTCTGGCCGCCAAAAGGTGTTGCAATATGTGCGGCAACAAACCGGCCCTAACCGACGATTTTACGAACATGCAATTCGCCGGCGTACAAGTTATTTGATCCTCAGTCAAATTCAATTTTTCCTTTTGGGGTTTTTTAATCAGAGTCGTATAACACAAATTATGAGCTATCATAATGCTCGGATATAAAGAACTGAAATCCAAAGTGGCTATCGGTTCAGTATAATAACCCCTAACGGGTTCTATAACAGTGGCCCCTTCGTATTGATCCGAACCAGGGGCGCCTTGATGCGTCGGCATGAAATAACCGGCTTGTCTGGCGTGTCTCAATAATTGAGCCACGACTTTCACTTGCTCTCCTTTGGTCAATAAACTAGTGATCGGTACTCCGGTAACTCTCGCCATTTCTATATCGTTCGTGAAACTTAATATCGTATTCAATAATCTCCAAGGTAATTCGGCGTCTTTTAAACAATAAACTGCCAATCGTCTTCGAGTTTGTTCGTTGCCGTTTTGCAAATCCGTAATTATACTATAATGAACGTCCTCCTTTTGTTCCCCCATTATTTCCTGGCAAACGCTGTTCAACGTATACGATCTCAATTTAAAATCTCTTTTCACCACCAATAGCATATCGTAAGGCACCCTCCCTTCAAAATTTATATATTTGTAAGTCCTCCTGCCGATTTTCGTTTGCGTTACCGTTTCTTTTACCACAGAAGGTACCTCCAACAATCTACCCAAATAATTAAATTGCGTCAATTTCAAATGTTTCGCCCTATCGATGAGATAAGGGAAATCGAAATTATTTATGTTATATCCGGTGAATACGTCAGGATCTAAAGCTCTGACGAAATTCGCCCAAGCTTCCAACATTTCTTCTTCACTTTCGAAACTGTAAACTTCGGCGTGTCCAATCGGCGCGCACGATTTCAACGTGAAAATATTCCTGAAAATTACTTCCTTATCGCCGTGATAACCAACAGCGTTTGCTATTTGTATTATGGGATCTACGTTGGGTTCCGGGAATATCCCCTTTCTACCCGCGCATTCAATATCTATACTGTGTACTCTGAATTTGGCGACCGAAGACCATTCGCCTTCGGGGGCGTGCACGATAAAATCCGTCCATGATACGTCAGTTTCTATCTGGCATCTGGAAGTTGTTTTGAAATCGGTTTGTTTCGATCTCCTGAACCATTTCCCCGAAGGCAATTCTATCCAACAGCATCCCAATATGTTTGTGTCCACCATGAATCTAGTTTCGAAATCTACGTTAGATTCGAAAGCGAAAAATACGTGAGAAGCCAGCGGTTGATAAACGATCGTCGTTGTTATTAATCTCTTAGCTATCGCTATCATCCTCGGTAGAGCGACTGTTATTTTTGCGAAAGTTTCGTCTTCGTATCCGGTAAATTCCACCAACGATTTGCCTTTAACCAATTCGATCATCAAAACAGCTTCGGGCGCCTGTCCTAAAATACATAAATAATAATACGAGGTGTCAAATCTCACAAAGGATAACAAGAAAGAAACATAAGAAGACCAAAAGGAACATGGAACATGATAAAAAAGTTTGTGCATGTTCCTTGTCTGATTTCTCCACTAATTACTACATAATTTGGCATTAAAATAAGCAAAAGATAAGAAAGAGTAGTACTGCCAAATAACAAACTCTACATAATTCAATAATTGTTGAAATTTGCAAAAATCACGATTTCTTTAAGACTCTATATATAAATATAAGATAATTCAAAAAAACATCCGTTCTTTCCTATTTCTTGTGATTTAGAAGTCAAATTTATGCAAATACAGACAATTTTTTACATATTATTAAATAAACACGAACCCTTAAGTGTCCAATATCTCTAAGTAAAGTTTACCATACACTAACTCACCCAAAACAAAAATACAAATTCAAATCCTGATTTCTCGAATACACATTTATAATATGAATCACTCAAAAAATTGTGAACCTTCTGGATAACCTATATATTCAAAATAACATAAATTCTTGATACCATCTCTCACGAACAAAAACAACTTTATAAATTGAAAAAAAATATGCGTACCTTTAGGATACATTGAATCAGACATGACAGCATCATTTAGTTTATTCTTGAAAGTAAATAATTCGTTCTGGGGAAAATTATTCGGCATATTAACGTAAAAATAGGGAGAGAAGCCGTGGACATGACAACAAACGCTATTACCAGTTTGGTTGACTCCGAATAAACGTATAATCGGAACTTTGCCTGTTTGAGGTCCTGGCATACCAGGATAAACGTTAGCGGTGTAGTGGTCCAGTTCAAGTTCTTGAAATATTAGCGTATCCTTTTTGGGGTCCAAAGGGGGTACTGGTGGCCTCAAGAAATTATCGGATCTAAAAACCATTTACTTTATATTAATTCGTCGGAAATTTTATTGTAATGAATACATACTTTAGTTTTTTGAATGCAGTTTGCGGTGAGGTATCCTTTCGTTTATTCATTATTATTCTATTTTCTTTACTACAATTTTTTTATTTAAACAACTAAACAAATTGTATTGTTTGGCGGTAAATAAAATGTCATTTGTCATCTATTATAAACTGAGTTAACCTAATATCATTTGGCCTCGTCGCTCGAACTAAATAGGCACCCTTTTGTGTTTTATATTTATCTATTACGATAGCTTAAACAACAAATATGAAGCTTATAGTAATAAATAATGTTGTTAAAAAATTATAAATTCGTAGCTATTCTCAATATTTATCATTATTTCCCTTTTAATTTGTATTTTCCGTGAGGGTAAATTATACAACTATGTTTGGTTTCTTTCGCATTATATATTATAGAAGTGTTGTAAAGTAACATACAGTGTGCTCAAAAAGTGACGTTTATTTAAAAATATTTTATTCATCTATTTAATTATGTTTTAGTTAGAATTTTGGGAAGACGTTCATAACCTAGTCTACCATAATCGTTTTGATAAGTGGTAATTGGCGTGTACATTCTTGAAGATGCCAAAAATCCCAATACTAAAATGAGTTTACGTGTGAAAAAATGTCATTTATTTCCTTAAAAGCGTTATCATTCAACTGGGTAAACAAAAATAATAAAATTTATTAACGTGGTTAAATATTATTCAGATTATCGACTTACTTCTTTGACTTTCGATAGTCGGTAAAATTTTGCGAGTTTTTTTTTCTTCATACAATTGTTCAAAATGTTTTGCTAACTCATTTTCAACAATATCTTCTTTACTCTCTGAATCTATAACTAATGAAAAGTATTTATTATCTACAACGGGTAGAAAGTGCCCAAACTAATTCACTAAAAACAATCATCGACTTCAGGGTGATACATACAGGATGTCCAATAAATAAGTATCTCGTAATTTGACAAAACCACTGTTGATATATTTTGAAGAAAATTTATGCTTCTATCGTTTCAAACGATATATTTGATGCATTTTCTTCGATATTTACCTTTTTTCCAATCTTTGCAATAATCTGTTCTATAAGTAGTTAACGACATTCGTTTCGCTTGGAGTTCTTTGACTGCTTTTTCAATTTCTTCGAAATGTTCCTGTAACGGAAGATACGGCGTTGCAGAAGAAATTGCGACATATTGGGAAAGGAAATACGATCGATTTCCATTTAAAATAAGATTTGAATTTATATTCTTACTGTTATTTTTCCTCCCAAATCTTTTTCTGTTAACCATTCAACATTTTTTCCGTAACATTCGTCGTAATACTTTTCTTGTTTTATACTAAAAAACAATTCTCTATATAGAAAGTTTTCTTCGTCGAAGTGACTAGAATTATATATAAATTTTCACTCACGGTTTTGTTTTTTCTTGTACATTCCATCTATAAGTATTTTTCGCTGTGGTAATGAACGCTTGAGCCATTTCCTACTTTAATTTTTTCACAAAATTCCTTAACGTCAATTTAACTTCTAATTGAGATTGTTGACATGGCATTTAGAGTATTTTACAACTTTCTAACCAATCGGAATTAGTGACAACACGAAAAAAATACTCAAAAACCGATCAAATATATATCACTATATTATGATGTCTTCGCCAACGAATTTTCACCAATAGACAAAGTGATTCATAAGGGAGGTTCAAGTATATGATTCTTGAGCCCAACCTCACCGAGACGCCATAGCGACGAGTAGGCAAAGTCGCCAATTTGGAAGCGTAGCCACGATTTAACGGCTGTGAGCAACCTGGAGACATGATCAAGATGCGACTTACTAAGTGGTCAACCGGTCCTCAAGCATAATGAATTTCGATACAGAAAGTATTAATTGTAGAAATTCAAATTCGATCATATTTATGGGATATCGCAATACAAGATGGCGACTAAAATTGAGATTATGTCTGTTATTGATGAAAGGAGACTACTGGTCGCAACAGCCAAATCCGCCAACCACGTGTATTCCAAGAAATTGTTATTTTGAGACAAAAGACAAATCCTATCCTTCTACAAACCCGGCATCGAGAAGTTAAAGAAGCGTTGGTATTGCTGTTGTATAAGACTAAATTGATGAGTAAATACTGTTGTTTTTTTTAAATAATTAACTTATACTCTTTCTTCTTATACACTTTTATTTATCAACTCCATGTACAATGCAAATCTTATTACTATATCATCTTAACCTTAATGATGAATAATTCTCGATAATTCTCTATGATTCTCACTAACTGACTTCTTCTTTTTCATATATCTTAACAGTAGGCCAGAAAGTAAAAAAACTAACACCTATATTATTAAACACAAACCAGAAAAGTATTATTTTTAACACCCTCTCTTAATACTTTTCTATGAAATTTCAAATATTATATTTTGATTTTTCTTTTATTAACATTAATAATAAACAAAATATCTTAACATAAATTTAAATAATCTCTATTCTTATAAAACTGTCTTTTGTGGAGCCCCTTTGTTAAAATGTCTGCTACTTGATTTTTAGTTCCAATAAAAGTTAATTCCATTTTCTTTGTATTTAAAATGTCACACACAAAGTTGTATTTTATATCTATATGTTCTACACGTTTGTTATTTTCGGGATTTTTTATCAAAGCTATACATCCTTGATTGTCCTCATATATTTTAAAATTTTGAATATTGACTTTCATATCAAACAATAATTTCTTAAACCATAAGCAATCTTGTACTGCGGAACATAATGCCACTAACTCAGCTTCTGAGCTTGAAAGAGTCACACAATTTTGTTTTCTTGTTACCCACATCACTATATTACCAAATAATTTAATTAAATATCCTGACACTGATTTTCTATCTACCACTTCACTTCCCCAATCAGAATCCACATAACACTCAAACAAACTTTCATTATTTTTTCTTTCAAATTTTAAATGCATATCAACTGTTCCTTTTAAATATCTTAAAATTCTTTTTAATCCTGTCCACACCAAACTATTATTTTTATCTTGAAATCTACTTAAATAATTTACTGAGTAACTGATATCTGGTCTTGTTCCAAGCATCAGATACATTAAACATCCAATTAATTGTCTTACTGGTAGTGTGCATTCATCATCTTTATTTTCAAAAATATTAAACTTTGGATCTATAGGTGTTGCTGTGGGATTGCAATTATCAAAATTAAATCTTTCTAATATTCCAAGTAAATATCTTCTTTGACTTAATTCCAAGATTCCTTCTTCTTTAATATAATTTACTTCAAGTCCTAGAAAATTCTTTAAATCTCCTTTATCTTTTATATCAAAACATCTCATTAAATCATTTTTACAAATTTCAATTTTATTTAATTTTTGCCCTGCTAATATGATATCATCCACATAGAGTAATAAATACATAATTTGTTTATCTTCATCAACTTTTGTATATAGACAATAATCAGTTTCTGATCTTGTAAAACCTAAATTTAATAAATATGTATTTATTTTTATGTTCCAGCATTTTGCAGCTTGTTTTAAGCCATAAAGAGCTTTATTCAATTTTAAAACACATCCTGGTTTACAATTTACCCTCTCTGGCGCATAAACATATATTTCTTCTTTTAAATCTCCATTTAGAAATGCCGTTTTCACATCAAGTTGTTTTATATAATATCCATATTGATTGCTCACTGTTAGAAGAGTCCTTATTGTTGTCATTTTTGCCACAGGTGAATATATATCATCATAATCATAAGTATTTCTCTGTCCACATCCTCGTACAACTAATCTCGCTTTGTATCTGTCTTCCATTATTGTTTCTAATGGTTTCTTAGCAAATACCCATTTAGCTGTCAAAATTTCTGCTTTTTCCGGTTTCTCTACTTCATTCCATGTCTCATTTTTCTCAATTGAATCAATTTCCCTTTTCATAGCCTGTATCCACATATTTTTGTCACTTCTATTATCTATTTCCTCCACTGTCTCTGGTACTTTTTCTACAAATGATACTGCATCAAATGCCATATATAATTCATAATCATTATATTTTTCTGGAATTTTGACTTTCCTTTTTATTCTTTCAAAATTTTTTCTTTTATGAGCTTCATCATTACTCTCATCTTCTTCGGATTCTATTTCAACGTTTTCTTCTTCTTTATCTATTTGTTCTTCTTCTAAACTGTTTTGTTCTCTATTATTTATTTCAATACTTGCTTTTTTTTATTTTATAAATAAAATCAGTTTCATTA